>NC_142204.1:45361678-45669893 GCF_049639895.1 Pseudopodoces humilis | reverse complement strand
TTTTGGAACAAAGGAAAGTTATTCAGGGCTAGTTAAAAATTACTTAACCTGATTTCCCTACCATAATGTGTTGGTCACTGGTAAGAGGTAACTGGCTGTGTTCTTGAATAGAGCATCCTGTTGTTTATAGGAAAAAATCGTTAAAGGAATAAATGATCACTGAGAGAGCAACAACAGTGGGTTTAATTAAAGTATGTCCATGAAATTTCAGTGGTAACAGCTTAAAACCAGTGGAAGTGGTTATGATGAAGTTTCAAAATAAATAAATAAATAAATTCTATAATCCTTAGAGGATTCTGCTCTTCACAATTTTTGCTTTGTAGTATCACTTGACTTACTAGATACTCTTTAAAATTCACCTACCAACCGAAGTACTTGGGTTGAGTTTTTGGGATAAAGATATGTAGGTGACGGTGAATAATCATCTTGCATATCTTATTATCACTACGAAACTGTCTTTCAATGTCATCTTCACGTTAAAGTATTTTTAGACTTCATAATCATAAAGGCATTTTTCATAGAGAAACTCAAAATTTTTGCACACAAAATTATGATTGTTGAAAACTTCACTGGTAGTGTAAAGGAAATTGAAGCTGGAAGATGAAAAATAGAAAATCAATATTTTTATGCAAAAACATGGCAAAGAGAAGATGAATCTATCAAAACATGTACAGGGAACAAAGCTAAAGCAAGGCTATGCATTTCTTTAAGTTTCACATAGGAAAAGGAAATATTTTGCCTCTTTTCAAGCAAACACTAGTAGTAGTAGTAATATGATCCAGCATGCCTAATCTCAGTTCCTGTTGTGATCATCAAATTGAAATATCGTCCTGGTCGTGTGGACATGTCAGAAAACTTAATGGTGTACCTTCTGTACTCTAAAAATTATAATATTGACATGACGTCAGTTGTAATTGTTACATACAGAAGCTTTTGAAACCTTCAGCGTGCAAAGTAGCAGGTAAAAGAAGCAGCCCATTTTATTAACTTACTGTGATCGTGAGCCTTCGATCTTCTTCATTGCCCTAACCTAACTGCACGAGCAGCTTTTTTGGAGGGTCTTCCTTTGTTCCATTCCTGGGGAATTGTGACCCATTCTGCATTTCTAGAGTTACAGATCCTGTATGTGTTTGCCCAGTCCAACGTACCAGAGTCCAAAGCCTGTGTCTGGGGTTAAACTCCACCATGAGGTTAGCATTTCAGCTGATTGAAAGTCTCACATGAGTATTTCACTAACTGAATTTTGATGGGAATATTATTTTGACCTCAGAAAGCATAAATGATTTGTTACTTTTCCTGAGATTTATCATATGCCTGGAAAGAGTTGAGGACATTTGGAAAGGAAAGCCAAAAATCCATGAAAAAACAATGGATGAATAATTAGTGTAATCTGACAGTTCCTAGGTATTTCTCAGAATCTGTTTTTTATCTTTTCTGACAAGCAGATCTCAAAGTAAGGAACTGTGTTCTGTATGTGCACATCACAGCTTTTTTCTGATTAAACAGTTCAATAGGTCAAAAAATAGTTTTGTTAATATGTAAATTGTGCACTAAGTCATTCCTAATGGTTATATTAGTTTAAAGCTTCCTGAGGCTAAAATGGTACTAATATTTTTTAAAGAAAACATGCCAGGGGTAATGTTATGATTACAAAAAAAAAAAAAAAAAAAAAAAAAGTGCATATCTCAGTGAACATTTCCAGAGGCAGACATGATTATTTCTGTTGAAGAAAAAACAGCTATTGTGACTGAAAACCTTCTCCTATTAAAAATGTATTGGGAGCCATTTCAAAGGCTTCTTTTTAAGTCTCTACCACAAAGAGCCTGTTTTATTATGATACCTCCTGTCTTAACATTCAAGTGTCAGATTTTGCTATGGGTTTTGAGCTGTCCATTAAATATAGCACCTCCATTTTTTGAATGTTTTGAGTAGCCCAGTGAGGAGCTACTGTCTGGAAAGTGGGAGTCACAGTGGGAAGCTGAAGGGGAAAGGCCTCTGGAGCATTTAGTGTTTAATGGATCTACAGCTGTAGTGAAGCAGTGTGCAGAAATAATTCTGATTAGGCTTGGTCAATCAGACGACAAAATGAGTCCTGCCCCTCCATCATTCAGCTCTAAAATTCAGAGAACAATTTCTGCTTAAACCCAGTTAAACACAAAAACTGTGCTCAATCAGTTATATATGAGCTGAGTTCTTGATATAATGCACTGTCGAAGGCAGAGGGGAGCAAATAGTTAAGCTACTGCATTACCCAAATCATATTCTTCTGGGATTTAAACCATGAAAATAGCTATTTTGAGAATCAAGTTTTTCCAAGAATTAAATGTTACTAAGTAAAAATTACAGATTAATGCTATGCCACGTTTGTGGCATGCTAAGTAGCTTCTTATTTACAGCTTCATGTCTGCTGTTGTTATTTGAATGTACAGCTGTAAATGTGCAGTTAAAGATTAGTAACTGAATGGCAGAGGTTTTGCCTAATCAACACAGTATTATTTGATGGTAATTTTCCACACAAAAACATTAATGACCTGTAATGGTAATTAAGCTCTGTTTTTTTGTCCTCCTCAGCTAAGTGCAGCTCTAGAATTAAGTCACATGCAAAGTGAGAGCTCAAATTAGGATACTCTGGTTCTGTTTTGGCAAGTTAAGAGTTCAGGTGGATTCAGTCATTACTGAACCTCACTGGCAATCTGCTTTGAAGTAAATTCTTAAATCTAACTTGTGCTTTTGTAAGGAAAAACATTGTTCTAAGAAGCCTTGAAAATGGAGCAGGTTTCAAAAGGATCGGATGAAGTTATTGTTCTGAACTGGTTTTGGTGCTAATAGAGGCTGACAGAATTCATCCTACTACTTATAAAAAGATGTAAACCCCTTAAAGTTAGATATGTTTTAACTGAACTTAAAAAATACAAACAAACAAAGAAACAAACCCCTCAAACAAGCAAAAAATAAAACAAACAAAAACAAACCAAACAAAAAAATCAATCAAACAACCAAAAAAAAACCCCAAACCAACCAACCAACCCCCCCAAAAAAACCAAAACCCAAAGAGAAAAATCTGAATTTGTAACAGAACAAAACAGAAAGTTTTAAAATAGGGTTTCTTTCTTTAGGAGTTGAAAAAAAATGTTAGTTTTCTGTACCAGTGTTGCTTTAATGTAGTTCCTTGGAAAGGGAGGGTGGTCCAGAGGCTCATGTGGTATATGAAATCAGTATCTTTGGGACTGTGGGCAAGCACATTTGATTCTTTAAAATGTTTTCTTTTATTTCTCTGTATATTTTAATTTTCTTCCTTACACTGGAATTTCACCACTGAGTACAGATTGTAGTTTTTGCAGTGATCTGTCTCTTAAGCACACTGTTGGAAATAGGGGATTATCCCACTGGCAAGTCATCAGGTAGAGTAAATGTAAAGGAGAAATGAAACTATATCTCTAAGTAAATACACAAGTCACAGGTAGCATCTTGGAAGGAAATTGTGGATAATATAAGATCTGGATAAAAATCTTAAAGCTTATTGCCTTTTTTATGCACTGCATATAATGAAAAAGTGTGTATATATATATATATATATATATATAAAAATATATATATATAGTCTTTAATTTTTAATTACTCTTAAAAAACCAAACAAATGGAAAAATGCCCTAATAGCATGAGCGTAATTTTATTAAAAGGTTCATGCAGCTAAGCAGATTTAGCTCTGCTTTTCTATAAATACAGGGAAATGTTTAACCCCTATTGTATGGGCACAAAGCCTGTGCTGATCACACAGAAGCTTGGGAGGACCGAGGACAAAGCGACGGGTGGCTGGAAACGGCCCCTCTTGTACGTGCCCCTGCACAGAGGCCAGCAACAGCAGGGCTTAGCACCAGAGTTTTGTCAAGTTTGCAACATGAAGGGGAGCATGGTAAAAATTCTTACCACTTGCTAACAGGAAGAAAGGAAAAAGTAACCCACCAAAAAAGGAAGAGGACCAAGACAGCCGTGTAGCTACATGCACAAGGTAATGGCTGAGTTCCCTTTTCTATCCTTGTGCTTCCCAGTTACTCAAATAGTTGAGAATTATGTACCTTAGTATTAGTTGGCTTGATTTATTGGAATGAAATATCATGAAAAAAGTCAGGTTGTAACTTTGAACAGGGGAATAAGCCTATGCTATGTAACTTACTGAAACATTTAACTTTGATTAATAGTGATTGAAAGAATCACTGATTAATAGTAATTGAAAGAATGAGTTTCCATGTTTTGTATCCATGAAGCAAGGGCATGACTTTGCAACATATTAAAGATTAGATGGAATCTATATTCTATTTTGATTAGTATAGCATGCATAAAATTTGAGCATTGTTCTTCCGGATGTTAATATAATATAATCTAGGCTGGACTACCCACTCTAGAAAGTGTCTTCATGAGGATGTGTATATCAGAAATGAAAAAAACAGAAAGCTACTTTTGCTGTATCTCCTGTATATTTTTTTCCCATTATTACTTTTGCAGAATCATCTGGAGTTGGGCACACCCAGAAATAAGACATACATGACAGTAAGATGGATCATTGCCCTTATCAACCAACCAGGGTGGTTTCTCCTTTTCTGAGAGCTCCTCATTAATCCTTAGCTCTGAAAGGAGAAATTACACAAGGCTGAACAATGGAGCTCTGCAGTACTGGATTGCATAAAACTGTGCTTAAATACATTCAATATCAAAAAGCAAATATTCTAAATTAAAGAACTTTGCACAGTTTACTTTACTTTTTGTAAAGTAAACAGAAACGGAATTATATATATGTATATAGATACATTATTAATTTTATGAGAAAGCTGCATATTGTCTCACTATTGCTTTTTAAGGTTGCATTAAAAATATTAAAGTTTCCTGACATTTTGAAGAATATTTTTGAATACATTTCATATAAAACCATTTAGCCAGTCAGACTATGAAATAAAAAATGGATTTTTTGTATTGGATTTTTCACATTTGAACTTTTTGCATAGTTACCTATTGGAATCTATGTATTTATTTTTCTAAATTTAGCTTCCCTAAAGTCTATCGACACTTTTACAAGAAAAGCAACAATACTATGTAAATTGTAGTTATTTCATGAATATCTGAACAAGTAAGTATGCAGTAATCATAATGTCAGGTGAAGAAGATTAAAAAGTGTGCTTTGCATTTCCACAATATGCTAGTGACCAAGGAAATTATATGACCCCAAATATATCTCAGAAATTTTAAAACATATTTCATCTAATCTATGGACTTGTTTTAGAACCATCATTTTTACCCTCCTCCTTGATTTTTATTTCCTACTTGGTTTTTCCCCTTCTTTTAGTGAATCTTAAAGTTTCTGAGAAAATTATCCATGGTGCCAATAGAGCTGTGGTTTTCTGATGTATATGAGGTTTTATACAAGTCATCTCTGAGTTTCAGAACATGCCTAACTTTTAAACAGTGCCCTTGAGGCTACAGATATTCCTAAATGGCAGAGACAAGAAGACAAGGACAAATACCTGTCTTCAAGGTAGGCTGCTTGGCAAGGGGCCGGGCTACATTTCAATGCTTTAGAAAATGAGTCTCTTAAAAAAGAACTGGCTGTAATGTGAGTGTGGTCTGGGTGCTGTGGTGGTCCTGCAGCCCTGATAAGTAGCTGGTGTCTTTTAGTTCAGAATACCTGGAATAGTGGGAGCTGTGTTGCAGCCCATCAAAGCCATGATGTTACAGCTAATGCTGTAAATCCTGGGGTCTGCTCCAGTGTGTCCCATGGAGGCAGGTGGAGGCTGCAAATGAGGATGCAGTGCCTGGAATGTGAAAATTGCAGGGCTGTCAAGAGTGCAGAATCAAAACTTAAGGCAGTCTTACCCATGCTGTTGTTTGGAAGGGTTCTACAGGCTGGAGTGTTCCCTAAAGCACATTCAGGTTTTGTCTTGGAGACAGTATGTTGGGGAACTGAACCAGCCAGGAAGCAGCAAGAATGGCAGTGTGGATATAGCTGGTACCTTGGTGTAATGGGATCTTTGTGATCGCTGTCAGGCTGTGCTGTGGTCAATTAGGAGCTCCACACATGGAGCACTGCAGAATGCAAGTTCTGTGTTGACTTTGGCTCATCCAGGTCCTGCTGGTTTGCAGGCAGCTTTTCCAGCTGAACATACATAGCAGCAGGGGGTTGGAAGTGATTTGAGTGCCTGAATAAAGATTAAGGCAATGAAGTGAATCTCCTAAGAGAATTTCACCCCACTGAAATAAATTACACATATATATATATATATATATATGTGTGCCAAAACTCCTGATTTTGCAAAGGTAATGTATTGTTGCCAGTGTTTTAGGATGTAGGGGCAAGAAGTTGTTTTGGAAGAGCATGATAAAAAGCAATTTATGAGAAGTGTTGCTTGTTACTGAAAGAAATACCTACAAGAGAGATCTAGTCATTGGCAGGCCAATCTAACAATAGAAAGGCTTTTAAAAATATATGGAAAGAAATTGTATGACTGAATTATCAATTTGATGAGAAATTAAACTGATCTTCCTGTATCACTATTGTAAGCTGAGATCTTGCAGTCTCTCCTGGTTGACTTTACAAAAAGGCACCAGTCTGCAGTTAAGACTAAACTTTAATTACTTTCCTACAAGTAAAATGTGTATACTTTTATGTATGGGACACAAAATACCAGGTGCTGCAGTGATGCTAATTTGTTGCTGTTCACTGCAGTTCATCACCAGTTCACTGAAAGGAGGACCTCATACTGTGGCAAGAATAACTGTGTTTTCAGATAAGCAAGATGTTACAGCTAAAAGACTAGAAGGGGAGTCCTCAGAAAGTTTTTGAAACTCGCTTTCAAAATTCCCGGTCCTTCTTGAACCTTGCTTACTTGAAAGTTCAACTCCTCATGTGCACTACCATGGAAAGACAGGCAACTTGTCCTCAACAAAACATTAAATGTGTTTAAAATAGTTTAAAGTAATAATAAGTAAGAAATAGAGGAACTGTCTGCAGAATTCTTGTCAATAAATGAAGAAAGTAGTAGCTGAATTGAAAACAAACCTTTCCTGCTGTCTTCTCTTTGTTTTGTTCTTTTAAACTGGGGGAGTAGGGGAGTGGGGGATGTGAGTCCCATCCTTCCACTGGAATTTGTGATATTCTCCTAGAAAGTAGGAGTTAAGTTACAAATTTCCTTTAAGTCACAGCCTCTCTTTCTGGGCAAGTGCTGTCTGTGACCAACCATTTTCCTGCAACAGAGGCCTACTGTTACCTGTTACCACCCCTTCCAGTGGATGTCTTTAGAATTTTGGCACTTGTAGCACAAAGAGCACCATTTAGTCCTGAGGTACCCAGTGTACCTTAAGTTGGGTTACTTAACACTGGGAAGAAGTGGTTAGGCTTCCTGGTTGTTTTGCTTAAGTTTTGTGAAGCACCAACTGGTTATCACTGATAGTGCAGTGAACCTGGCTAAACTATGGTTGCTATAGTAAGTATGGTTGCTGATGTAAGTGGCTATTTTGGAGAGCTAAATGCCAATCACAACTTTGAAACCTAGGGAGCTGCTTTTCTCTCTAATGCTTCTTGTTTTTTCTTTGGCCCAACATATATTAATTAGTTACTATTCAAATACAATTTTGTTTGACTTAACTGAATTTAGTATTGCAGCTTTATCAAGAAATACATGAAGTATTTGTTGTAATTTAAGAGTCTGTAATTATTTGGCTCCATAATTATTTCAGATTCTATGTTATTTTTTCAGACAAGGTGGTAACATAAAGACCTGTCATACAGGAGATAAGAAAAGGAGGAAAAGTAAAGAGAGAGACCAACTTTCTCAGAAGGTATTTGTACAAAGGTAAGATCATTTTTCCTTCTAAGTTTTATTTCCCCATGCTAAGTGGGGAAAAAAACCCTGAACTACAGGCATTGATTTTCTATCTCTTCAGTTTCTGTCTTTTAATTTAGTATTATTTAATTTTCTATTAAGTAATGTCCAGGATAGTCATATAACATGTTATGCATTTACCTGCATTTTCATGTTTGTTTAACAGTCTGTGATTTTTTTTTTTTAATTTTATTTTTTTATTTCATCTCAGATTTTAACTGAAGGGCATATCAAAATATGTTAACTAGAAAAGCAGCTAAAAATATTTCATAGTTTCACATAATTGCAGGTAGCTTTAATAATTTCTGATATTCCTTACTGGAGAGAACAGGTATCGCGGCAAGTCAACTAGTGAAACACTAACTCTGGAAAAATGGACTTAGAAGGAACATGAAATATTGTACCAGAAAATTGGAAGTTTTTCTTCTAGCATAGACCACAGATATAGTGATGGGAACATTCTGTAATCTTTGCTCAAATGATTTAGGTCCTAATACCTTTTTACCAATCCCCCTGGAACTCCTCCCTGCTCTTGTGTTTGCATTGCATAACTCTCTCAGCATAAGTCGAGAGATCACTTTACTTGAAGTGAATAGTTGCTGCTGAACAATCATCTGTGGTTTAGTATCTGATTTTTCTTAAATGAAAAATCTGATTTGGGGATCTTGAATGTGGTATTGTATGTAGTTTAGTAGAACAGAGCTTTTCTATCTTTTACAGTATGTAGGCATGGATGGTTGTAAAGTGTTTTATCCCTCATTTATGTGGTCAAGCAAACAGAGCATCTGAAAGCATCAATAATATGTTTAAAACAGAGAAGGGAGGAGATGGTCACCGAAGCATTTTGACTTCTGAATTACTTCCTGGCAGTGTTACTGAAAGTAACATTTAGCGCATCTCTCCCTGCAATGAAGATATTTTGTTTGCTTGTTTGTTTTTTGCCTCTTCTGAAATGGTTATTGTGTTAGACACTCAGGAGTTAAATGCATCATTGGATAAAAAGAACTGTTACTGTAAGGTTCTTTAACTAGCCTGCTCTGGAAAAAAAAAAAAAATGACCATTGAAGACTCTGAAAGGCTTTTTGGATGGTAAACAAGTTAAGGAAGCTCTGAAGTTCTTTGGCTTTGCTACTGGCTGCTTCACTCACCAGGATCCTGGCACCCTATCATTGTGCCTTCATTGCCTCCATTGCTCCAGTTCTCCTGTCAGGGAATGCCACCATACAATACATCCCCTGGGGCTAATTGGATGAGTGACAACCAGCCAGCTCCAAAGTGACAAGTGTTTGAATGCCTAATTGGGTCAGTGCACAGGTGCCTGCTCTTCATGAATAAGATGTTCTAGCTTTTCTCTGTGACGTTCTCTTGGTTCCTCTCATTTTTCCTACAGTTGTGAAACAAAACTGTCAATACTTTGATGTGAGAGAAAAGGCTTTATCAAAGGAGAAGGATGATTTCCCATTGCCCTGCTTTGGTTAAACTAGCTTTAACGCTTGAGTACTGGCTGGAGGAGACACACAGAAATGTGTTAAAGTGATGGAAGTTTGCTGATACAAATGGACATTTCAGTAGAAAATAAGGTGAATTATTTGACTGGTGAAAACAAATACATTGCCTTAATCTCTATGTTAAGTGGTTCTCATACTGTTCAGACCTACAGGCTTGGGCATCAGAAAAAGCATGGGAGAGAAAAAGAACTTATTTTGTTGTATCTGCACAATGAGGCTTTTCCCTAAGTCAAATAAACAACTTGCCTTCATATAATGAAGTCAGACACAGGCAACTGTTTTGTCTTATTGAAGGCTTGGTGTGTGCACAGAAAACAACTGACAGTAAGCCCAGAATCTGTATTACTCAGATGAATTTCCTTTTGTCTCTTTCACAAAGAACCATACCTGGTTAGAAAGGGTGTCTGGTGATTGTCTAGTCCAACACCTGTCCTGATCATGTAAAGCAGCTTGCTGCTTGGACAGCTGTTGAACAACCATAGAGTAGAAAAGGGCTTTCTTTTGTTTAGGTAGAATTTCATCTGTTTTAGGTTGTGCCCATTGCCTTTTACCCTGTTGCTGGGCACCACTGAGAAGTGTGTTTCACCCTGTTCCTCTCAGGTATTTATGCACATAGATAAGATCTCTTGGAGCCTTCTCCAGGCTGGAGTCTCAGTGCTTTCAGGCTCACCATGTCAGATGCTCCAATCCCTTAATCGTCTTGGCAGTCCTGCACTGGACTGCATTCTGGGATGCTTATGTTTGCTTGTACTGGGCAGCCCATGAGTGGACACAGCCCTTCTGGCATGTCTCAGCAGTACTGAGTGGAGCGGAATGATGTTGATCTTGACCCGCTGACATATTTTCCTAATGCAGCACAAGGTATTTTTGGCCTTCCCTGCTACAAGGGTACACTGCTGGCTTATGGTCTTGCTTTGGAGCCCACGAGGCCCTCCAGGTGCTTTTCTGCTAAGCCTCTTTCCAGATGATCATCCCTCATCCTGTTCTGGTGCTTGGAGTTATTCCTCCCTAGGTGCAGGACTTCGTTATTTCCCTTTGTTGGGCTTAATAAAATTCCTGTTGGTTTATGACTGAGCTTTTCAAGGTCCCCCTGAGTGCCAGTGCAACCAGCTGGTCTGTGAGCTGCTCTTCCCAGTCGGTGTCATCAGGAGACTTGCTGAGAGCGCCCTGTATCCCATCACCCAGGTCATTAATGAACTAGTTAAATGGAACTGCCCTGCTACTGATCCCTGGAGCACACCAGCAGAGTTCTCTCTAGCTAGGCTTCGTGCTGATCACAGCCCTTTGAGCCCAGCAGTTCAGCCAGATTTCAGTCTGTCTCGCTGTCCATTTCTGTACTCTGTACTTTATCAGTTTGTCTGTGGGGAATTTATGGGAGACATTGTCAAAAGCCTTGCAAAAGTCAATATAAACAACATCTGCTGCTCTGCTGTCACTCACTGAGTCTGCCATTAGCTGGTCTGTTCTGCCCAGAGTGTCTCAGTCCCAGCAGGTGCTGCTGGCAGGGTGGCTCCAGGAAATCAGTGTCTCCCCAGTTCAAGGTTTGTTTGAAACAATATTCTCACTTTTGCTTTGGCTGACTTGAACATGTATTTCTAAAATGCACTTTTTTCATTATATGTATATTTAAAAGAGTAAAGAGAGTTATTTATACATAGAATATTTTTCAAAACTTGACTAAGGGGTGTGAAGTCAGCTAGGTAGCTACTGTCAACACTGTTTATACAGAAACTGTTTATGTTCCTCACTGTCCTTACTAATAAAAAATCCTGCTGATGGAAGTGGAAAATAAAGAGAAGAAAGGGTTGACACAGTGTCTCACAGCTGTTTAAGATAAATAGATTGAAAAGAGGGTACTTTTAATTAGCAGGAATTATAGGAATTGTTTATAATAACAGCAGTACAATTTTTCAAGTTTACATTATTCCTCGTAAAATTTATTGTGAAAAATGCCCTCACTCTAACAAGGCTAATCATCTAGTTAAATTTAAGAAACTTGATAGGAGACATTGTCTGTAAAAGAGAAGCATAATTTAATAATCTGTATTTTCCTAACATCAGCAAAAAAAGGATGAAGACAGTTTCTCATTCAAGAATCAAAAGTAAGCATTTTACATGACAGAAATTATCTCTAGAAATCAGAGACATTTTTAACAGATTGGATAATGGAAGGCTCTAGAAAGAGAACTCTTGTATTTTCATTTGTGGAAAAACATGAATTTATTTTTGTTAAAAAAATACCTCACAAAGCTTTCATTTATTGATAATAAGCTGATATGTTTCATAAATGTGTTTACAGCTAAAAAGAGTTTAAACAGAAGTAGCTGTAGCTCATTTAGGGATCACAGCCACTCTGGTTCTACTGAAGTCTGCCCAAATGTAATAAGTGCATAGTGTCTAGGATAATTGTATATATATTGATGTATTGATAATTGTCATATAAGACATTAGGTTTTTTTCTTACTTCATAATCTCTGATTTCTTCATATGTAGATTAAATTAAATGGACCTCTTTAATCACTTTTTCCTTTTTTAGATGTCTTGCTATGTGTTTTTCCAATATGTTAAAAAAGGACAGCATGTAAGGAAAATACATAATCCTGAGTTTCTCAGCTACTGATGCATGCTCAGTTTACAAGAACTTTGGGTGATGACTTACATAGGATAAAAGCGATACTCCTACGTCATTGCAAATTTGAGTCTGTTCCTGTGGTAACTGTGCATGCAGCCACCCATGCCATAAATAAACATTTTATAACTTTTTTCTTTTTAAACATAATGTTAAAAGGGGAGGGATGGAAAAGAAAAGAAACATTAAACCAAATTTTATGAGTTTGAAACTTTCTGGATCACTAACAGCACCAATTAAAAGCATTTTAAATGTTATGGAGTCTGTTAGATGCATCTAAATGTACAATCAAACATTTTCTGAGTGCATCACTAGTTAGAACCAAAGGCAAGTTGGAAGTTTCCCAAGTTGACAGTACTCCCTGTAGCTGATTCTACTTTAACTACAGGACAACTACTAGATTACATCTAGTTCATTCTTAGTTAATACTTCAATAGCTTGGGCATATCTTTGTTTGATAAAGAAGCGTGGAGGGAAAATAGAGGAGAGGTATTGAAACAGTAAAGTTTCTAAATCTGACACAATTTTTAAACTTCAGTTGGAGAATTTCTTTTTATGTGAGTACATATAAATTTAACTTTTGACTTAAGTCCTCCTGAAGTTTGGAAGACAGTGAGGTTTATATAGTTTTGTCAATGGCCTTTCCCCCCATAAAACAATAATGCTTCAGGTAAAGCTTAGGTGCAGCTTAAACACTTGCATTTACTTATTGCAGCTAGTCTGTAAGGTAAATATATAATCTCATCTTTAAAGACTCTTCAAGCTATATAATTAGTAGAAAAAAGCAGTAACTTAGTTTTTGAGGTCTTCTGGTAGAACTGGAAGTAGCCCAGTACAGCCTCCTGTTCAAAGCAAGGGAAACTGTAGAGTCAGAGCAGATTATTCAGGGTTTTTCCCCATTCAAAAGTCTCCAAGGGTGGAGGTTCTACAGTCTCCTTGGGCAGCATAATATGTCCTTAACAGCTCTACTTGGGAAATGTCTTAAATCTGATTGAACTTTTCTTTGCTGTAGTTTATGACTACTTCATCTTGGCTTTTTGTGGTGCACCTTGAAGTCCAGCTGTGTATTTTCTGACATCCCCCTTCTTCTGTGTCTTTAGGGATTTGTATTAGAGATATACGAAAACTTTTGCACCAACACTTGACTCAATACTTTTCAAAATTCTTAGATACTTTTGGGAAGCATTTTACATCTTCCTTTATATCTAAGTTTTTGGAGCATGCTAACATGAGAAATGGGCAATAAAAGCTAGTCCTGAAAAAGACTGCAGCATGGTGCTGAGCCTTTCTGTGTTGAAATCCCAGAACGCATCATTTTTACTGCATTTGTCATGGAAGGCTTGGAAATGCTGAATATTTTATAGAATTCTTTGCCAACATGTAAGTTCGTGTTCACAATTTCAGTAGTGCGCAGTAAACAAAGAAGCTGAAACAAAGGACATAATTGAATTTTCAGAAAATCTTGTGATACTGTATGATACAAAAGATGAGCTTACAAAATCATTTAGGAAAAGACCACTGAAAGGGATTACAGCAGAATGTAAAGTACAAAGGGTAACAGTTCAACATGGAGAGGGATAAATTGTTTTTTAAATCACTATTGGGTTTTAAATCACTGTTTTTTATTACTGTCTATAATAAAGGAAAAGAGATGCAGTTTCTTGTTTTTATTGTAAATTTATAGACGAGTTAGTAAATATAATCAGCATACATAATATTATGGGATAATCTGGATAGATTTATGCATCAGAAAAATGTAATGGATGTAACAAAGGCAGCAAATGTGCATTTTAATATCTGGAGGGCTTCAGCCTTTGCTGAAGGCTGATGTTGTTTTGCAGAGGTGTCTAAACGACCCTTTAATTATCTGAATATTTTTCTAGTGTTTTGCAGAACGTCTCTATTATGTCTAAATGTATGTGAATATTTAAGTGACTGACGCAATGTAGCTCTTCATTTTAAATTTTTACTATTTCTATCAAGGAATTCATATTTTAAAAGCATTAAGACAGCAGAGTCATTTGTTTGTTATTGATTTAGCTACATGTTCATCTCTGCAACAAGATGTTCGTGTTATCAGTGTTACAGATTGGTAGTACATGGAGAGGTATCTGGAACATATGGATTTATTTTTAAAAATGTAATATGCCAGCAAATCTAGATCTGTGCTTTAGATAGAATGAATAAAGGCAAGTAGTGTGTGGTAACTAACTCCTCCCTTCTCTTAATTTCCCAATAAATATCTATGTCAGTTAATTCTCCCATATCAGAACCATATAGTAGCAACAGGGGAGGGCACAGAATGCATAGAAAGTAATTTACTGCTGAAAATAATAGTAATTGCTCCACTGAATGGAGTTTAATAATGATTTTGCTTCAGTTTCAAATTCTGAACTATGTTTTGTTGATCTATCTCTAGGAAAAAAAACCCAGTCTTTTCACTGGAATCGGAATTGCTTGTGATTTCAGAGCCTCAGTTTCTTCTGAGGAAACTGAAACTTAATCTTCTGAATCTTACAGAATTACAGAGTCGAAGCTGAATTTATTCTTTATACTTGTCCTAGTTTAGGGCAAATTAGGGAGGAAAACTCCAAATGGGGATTTCCTCAGGGAAATGCCCCCTCCCCACCCCTGGTCCGGAAAAGGGAAAAAAAAAAAAAACAAGCAAAAAAAAAAATTCTTGGAGAGAAGTGGAAAAAGCTGTTTATTTAACAGAAATTGAATAATATTAAATAATAAAACCTCTCGCTGTTCGATGGGATGGCAAGTCTAGGAAGAAAAGTCCTTTTCATGTGGTGTAGCTCGGCTCGCTCAGGTTCTTATCAGTCCCTCCGGCGCTGGAAAGTGCCGAGGCCCAGGCCCCGGTGGGCCACAGGCGTGAGCTCCCGGGGTTTGGCTGGGTGTTCAGTCCAGAGCAGGCTTGCACAGATCCAAGAGAAAAAAAGGAGGGAAAAAAAACAAAGGTCCAGGGAACTCCTCTACCTCAGCTAGCTAAAACTAACTAAAAGCCAGAGAGAAGCTCTGTCCCGCTGTCTGTCCGTGCTGCAGACACCACAGTCCAGGAGCGGGATGTGTGGGAGTGATGTTTTTCCTTAACACACTGCATACTTCTTCTTCCCCCTCTCTTGCTCTCAAAGCCAGGCTTAAAGGTGCAGAACTTAATATATAACATAAACCAGACAATTGGGGATACCAGTATCATAAAGTCACCCCAGGACAATACTCTACAGTGCTCCCAGCATGACAGTATGTGCATCACCCAGATTTAATTCCTCAGTGACCCCTAGTGTCTTCAGAGGAGGATGAGGCTGGTGCCTGACCTCAGGACAGTTTTCCATGAGGCTCTTTGCTTCTTCAGTAGGGGAATTTGGCCTATTTTCAATTCAGAGGCTCAGCAGGGACAGAGGACAAGCACCTCCAGTATCTCTGGCTTGTTTTTGTGAGCAGAGGGAGGGAGCACTGCTGGTGCACTCCAAATATGCATCACATGTGCTCCTGCAAGCAGGTCAGACCAAGCTTCACCTCAACTCTTACAGCTTATTTTTAATTAAAAGTGAAATAATGCCATTAAAGTTAACCCTTCATCATAATGTATTCCAATACCATTAGCAGGTCTGAGTATCCAGAGTGTACTAGTCTTGATTTTTCTGAATTGAAAATTTAAAGAATATAATAAAATATGTCATGTGTGATTAACAGCCTAGCTAAACCCTTTTTTTTTTTTTGTAGAGGACTTGTTTCCAAACAACAAACCCCAAATGGATTATTCATTCTATGCTAGGCATTATTGCATCTCGGTGTTACCTCAGTTTGCATTTTCCTGACAGATAACAGAGTTTCCAGAATTGCATGAGTTACATAGTTTACAGTATTGTGAAATGAAGTCAGCACTTTTACGATTTTTGCTGAAGTTATTTTCTTTAAAAATAAATGATTCTTGTTTAACCTCCATATTTTCTGTCTTGTGAGAATTTTGAGTATTTTTGTTTCATTATCGACAATTATTCTGATTCTAAAATTGGTTCAGCTACTAAAAAAATATTTTACTAACTTCATGTTCCTCTCCACTGTATTTCTTATGTTGCATAATCAGTTACCTTCTAATCAGAACCTTTCTGACCTGAAATGTGTAGAACATAGTCCATTTGGAGGACCTGACAGGAAAGGAAGAACTGTATAAAGGGTCTAAATAACTGCAGAAGTTTAAATTTCTAAGAAGACACATCTTCAAACAGGAGACATTCTAGTTGTATTGCCAATGTAGTTAGACACTAATTATCTGAATGTCCCAGTTCTCTAAAGTATTGTTCCAGTGGAGTGTCAGATTCCACCAAGAATGGTGAGAGCTTCTACTTTCTGTATATGGCTGTATGTACCTCGGTAAATTTCATCCAGTCAAATATTGATTTTTATGGCTGAAGGGAAACTCTGCCCTCCTCATTGACTGGAAAGATGAATTACAGGCTGTTTTCCCCTGGAGTCTCTCAGGGCTGATCTACGACTTGGAAGTTCTGTTGGCAATTTACTGGGCAGTTAAATTCCCAGGAAGTACTTAAAAGGAAAATGGATCTTTGGCTAGCAGGAATGGATGTTTTCTAGCCAAAGAAAAGAGAAAAATGTTGCAAGAAGATTTAAACCCTGTAGGTATATATTAAATAACCTACCACTAGCTGTCAGGTCTTTCTGCTAGCCCAAGTGTGTTCAGACAGATTTCTGCAGTCCAGCATGTGAAATGGCAGCTCTCATGCCAGACAGGTTTGGAAGGTATTGAACCCTTCACATCTAGACCAGCAGACTGCAGAAGGATGATATGCTTGCACCCATTAGTGTTTTTCAAGTAGTTGCAAAGATTATGAAGTAGAGTCATATACTGAATGATGGTATGGAATAGCATAAAGTAACCATTCATCCAAACAGTATTGCCTTGGACTGCTTGCAGAGCCCTGAAGAATTTGACAACTTCAGTTCATGCAAATTAAATGGATTAAATCTCTTACCATGCATTTTTTTCATGATACTTCTCCATGTCTCATTGACAGCTAGTAGAGTGTTTGTTGTTGAAAGAGCAGACATTAGTTTGTGAGTTTTGAGCCTTTGGGATCATTTCCAGAACAATCAGGTGGTTCAGGAATGTGGAAAAGTGAAATATGAATGAATTATATTAGTTGATATAAAATGTTGGAAAGAGACAAAATATTCATGCAGCCTGCAGGTATTGATGTGTTTATGGGATTTTATGGGAACTATAAAAGAGTTATTTTTCTACATTAACATTTGAATCTTGTTTCTTTCCTTACACAGTACCCACAAAACACTACGTGGTGTAAAATATGAATTGGATTCTCAGCATTTTCACATGAATGCTGCTATCACCTTTTAACTTGGTTTATAAGTAAGCTTTTAAACTGAAGGTTTTGTAAAACAAATTTTCTCTCTACAGAAGTATCCTTTCTTTAGGCAGTTGAAAATTAACACAAGTCAAGAAAACCTGATGGAGCATTTTTTTGGCTCCTTTTTGGAACTGATGCAGAAGAGTGATGAATATTTTATGCATAAACTATAAGGAAACTGGATCCATGCCTTTGGTTTTTAAAACCAAAGTAACAAAACAAAGTCCTTCCAATGTGTTTGATGCTTATTTTCTGGTATCAAAAAAGTAAGTTAGGAAGAGGATTTTGAGAGTTGATTCTTCATAATGCTGTTCTAAAAATCGTGCAGACAACTTGTATGAAGTTGCAGGAGGGTTTGTCATTGATGCCAGGTAATTTTCATTGAGGCAACTGTTTCACTTAAAGATCCAAGAAGAATTCTTAGTTTTATTCTTTTCACAAGCACCTTGTAACACAGTCTGCTCTTCAGCGAGTGGGACAGAACACTCATAAGGATGAGGAACAGCTTCCACAAAACGGAAACTGTCTCATCAGAGGTTCTTATTAGAAGGCAGCCCTACACAAGATGACACCTGGAGTTTGATACACAGTGCACCCCTTATTACTAATTCATCTTTGTACTTCATACCAGCAGTTAAGTTTTCTTGAGTGCAGAGAGTCCCAGCTTTTGGGGTAATAGAAACTCCTGAGAGCCTCATGATTAGGGCCTTTTGCTAGCTTACACATGAAATGCTAAATGCCTACTATACAGGTTTCCTTCTACTCTGTAGCTATATGAGCACTGGAACAGGCTTCCTAGGGAGGTGGTCACAGTATCAGCCTGTCAGAGTTCAAGAAGCATTTATACAACACTTCCAGGAACTTTGTGGGCCTTGGGACTGTCCTGTGCAAGGCTGCACAAGTTGGACTTGATGATCCTGATGGGTCCTTTCCAAATCAGCATATTCTATGATTCTACCACACTAATGTGCAAAGTGTTTCTGCATCCATTTTCTGTATTCAAAGTCACTGTATGTTCTCATCGCTGCACAAAAGACTCGTAGCTCTCTTTTCTGGTTCTATGCTGATATAATAGTACTTTAAAGTCAGGACAAAGAATTAAAAATCTTCCATCAGTTTCTGTCTAGGTAGGTATTTCCTCACTGAGATAACTAGCTGTTTGAATACTATGCAAAAATGTGGCTTTTGTGTTCAATATAATAGGGGACATAGATGCCCAAACCAACAATGTGAATTACTCTTCTTATGGTGCTTGAAAGTGCTTGAAAACCTGTGCTTGAAAACCTGTGTCTGTTGTTTCTGGGTTTGGTCCAAGGTGTTCAAGTAGGGTCTTGTGTCTCATGTATACAGTATTTCATCTTCTCAACTTGTTCATTGTTATTACATATTCCTGAATTCCATAGGGTCCAGCATTAAATGACCTAACCAGTCAAGAACAAGGTTTTCTTCCCTGGAAAAGTACATACAAAATAAACAAATATATGAACACTGAGTTGCAGATTTTAACAGCAAATGTTCCTGCACCCATGATTGTTCTTGCAGCTGCAGTAGCACATCTTCTCTTGTAAAGGTTCAGCTCTTCTCCTACACCTGTTGTTCAGTGGAGGGCTCAGCTGTAGTCTTGCCTTCAGGAGAGCTTTAAGAAGTATTGTGCAAGAAATGAACCTATGAGAGAAAGGTTACAAAGAGCACAGGCTTAGGACCCAAATGGACTGTAGGGCAGTATGTTGTACACTGTACCTTGGCAGGTGTCAGCACTTATCTCTGTCATGCATACAGTTACCATCCCTGTCTCTTTGGTACAATGACTGCCTGACATGTTGTTTCTGACAGTGGCTTCTCTGTGAAGCCCCTGAGATATGGTTGGCACAGCACTTTTGCTCTCATGCACTCTCTTGCACCCTGCTTTTCTTCTCGCAGACCTCAGGAAACCTGCTTACTTGAACTGTACTCCCCCCTGAATTTAAATCACATCGGTTCAGCACACCTTCCGTTTTGTCTCCCGGAGGAACCCATTTTGTACCAGGTTATGTAGCTCCTCTGTTACTTGTACTCATCCAGGTGATAATCTTATTTGTTTTGGATGCATTAATATCTAATTGAATTTAGCAGCAGAATTCCTATTGACATTACCAAGTTAAGATATAATACATTACCTTTGGGCGTCTGTGATGAGGTTGCTTTCCTAGTGGTATATGAAAATTGATGGAATTAGGTTCATCAATTAGAATACAGAATAAATATATTAGAATATTCAATTTACTTCTCTAGTTGATTTTGTGAAGCTCTTTTCATCTGTACTAGTCTACACAAGTCAGAAGACCCATACAAAGATGACTATGCTTTTTTCAGCGTATTCGATTTGAAAGGAGAGTGGCCCATGACAGGATATGGAAAGCTTTCTGTGACACATTGTGTTTCGATTTTGGCTTGGATAGAGTTTATTTTCTTCACAGAGACTGTATGTGGCTGTCTTTTGGATTTGTGCTGAACGCAGCGATGATAATATATATTTTTGTTACTGTTGAGCAGGGCTTACACAGACCCAAGGCCTTTTTTGCTTCTTGCACTGCCAGGAAGTTGGAACTGCATTGGGAGGCTGGGGGGAGACACAGCCAGGACAGGTGACCCCAACTGACCAAAGGGAGATTCCATATGACATCATGCTTGGTATATGCAGTGGCGGGAAGAAGGAGGAAGGGGGGATATTTGGAACTATGATGGTTTTTTGCCCAGTAACCATTATACATGATGGGGCCCTGCCCTCCTAGGGATGGTTGAACATTACAGAGCAGTGAATTAATTCCTTTTTGTGCTTTGCACGGCTTTTGCTTTTCTTATTTAAACTGTCTTATCATGAGTACATCTGAGGATAGAAAGCTAAAAGTTCTGGCCCTAAACTTGTTAGGTAGAGGCAGGAAGAAGGACCTCAGCTTTCAACAGAACTGAGGTAAAATTTCACTGACCCTATAATGTAGGTGTGTGGGCACCGTCATCAGAGGGGAAAAGTGCTTACAATATCACTTCACATTCACTTGGGATCAGTATTAGCATAATACATAGTAGTAGGTGATTTCAGACTTCTAAATAAACACCAGGGATTGCATTACCTCTGTTGCAAAAGGTGAAGTCTAATATTTGTGATATCAAAGTTCTCCAGTTATGCCTTTTTCTGCAACCTTTGTAAGTCTTTTGTGAAATAGAAAAACTATTACACTGCAACATCTGTGGAGCATCTGCATTTTCAGACTTTTATTAAATGGTTAATCTATACAGGATTTGTGGAATCCAAAGGAGAAACATTGTTAAATAATGCATGCTGAGGAAAACATAATCTCATGTTTATTCCACAGAGGCTTTTGGTTTTGTTTTGGGATTCATGAACTCTCATGGGCCTTCTAAAAATTAGCAGATCTGAGTACTGTAACAGCTCAATAATGTAATCTGTCTAGCATCAGGAGCCCTCTTTTGCAGAAGCTAAGTGGTTTTTGATATGTGATGTGGTCCAATAATGTTGTGAATCTCTTTGGCTTCACCAGGGAGTAAATGACTGAGTATCAGCAGTTTGTAAAGCCTGTTAATACTGCTGAAAGAATAGATAATGACAGTATACAGTACTAGAACAAAATGATAAAGACTGGGATATACAAAAGTTGATGGCCACTTAGTTTTTAAAATAATTACAGTTCATGTGGGTATGGCTTTTACAGCTTTTGAGTATAAATCCTTTTTGTTGAATTTCTATGAAGTGTTATTCAAGAAACACATTTCTGCAAGAAAACTGTCAAATGTTTAGCCACCGAATGCAAAAACAGTTCTTTGAAATCTGTTATGATTTCAAAGATGTCTGTCTATTCATTAATTTTTGAAATGCCAACAAAGCAGGCATGAATTAAAAAGGAAAAAATGTTATGAAAGATGATATATCCTTCTCATGTTAAAATTTATACTACAGTTGTGTAAGGAAGTTACTGACCTAATCTAGTGGCAAGATGACAGAAGAAATTGAATATTCTGCCTGGCAAAATACAAAAAAAATTGATTCTGTGAATTACTCATAAAATGTTTTTGTTTTGTAATTCCTTTAAAAGAAATCATGATAGCGTAAAAAAAAAGGATGGGCAGACTCTCTGAGAACAGTAGGAAGTATCTTTTGTGTCTACCTACTCCAGTGCACTCTGTCAAATGCCAAAAGGAAAGGCTCTACCTGCTGTCACTGCCAGTACCTCTGTACAAAAAATGTGCTTTCTTTCATAAAGAAAGGTTAAGGGGCTTTTCATTGCATTCTGTAGTCAGTAAGATCCTGTGTAAACTAATTTTGAATTTCTGAGTACAGCACCTTTAAACCTACAACTAGCTTAGTAGAAAACTTCCTGTTAAAGTTCTTGTGCTCATTGACATCCTTCTGTTATTGTTAGTAACACAGGTGGTACTTCTTTCATGTTTAAAGTACCTGTCTACCTTTAGAGGAGAAAATAAATGGTTATTTATTCTTATGAGATAAAGCTTCCTGATGCTGGTAGACTGACTTAGCCACTGCAGTTTATCTTGACAGAGCTAAACTGAGCTAAATGCTTTCCCACTCAGAAACATTTCTCCACAGAGAAGCCTCCAAACAAATAAAGGATTCCTACAGATTTGAAAAGATGTCAGCTGGCATGTGTGTTCTCACTGACAATGCTGAAAGAGAGGGAGAAGCTTAAACAGAGCCTGAAAAGTGTCAGTAGCCTGGGCAAAGTGGAGGCAGTGAGCTGCTCCACCAGGGTGCTGCCTGAAAAGACCATGAAGCTTTGAGCACAAAAATAGCACTGGATTAATTTTTGAAAGAATGTCACATTGGACTCTCTTAGATGAATGAAATGTGTTTTTAAAATCTCCTTTTTGGAATAACCTACACAGTGGGATGCCTCTTGGCCTGCATTCATGTCAAAAGCAGTATTTCTCTTCTTTTACTGCATTGACAGTGTTTTAAAAGTTTCTTTTTTTATCTTTTTCTTCCTAAAAGGATACCAACAGTTGAAATGAAATTAGTAGCCAGAACCTTTTACAAATCTTTATTCTTCTATGAGCTTTTCTTTAATATGGCACCCAGTTTAGCTGATTATTTGGCAAAAATAGGTTGAAAATTCTGATATTAGCTCAATGAATTCTAATTCTCCCTCTTTGTCACATTCCAGAATATTATATTAACCTAACAGATTTTCTGCCAATGATCTGTCTTTGTTTGCACACCTTTTCCATAAATACCTCAAATATAATTTTTTGTATTCCTTTTTAATAGCAGATTTAACTATTGGGTAACTGATATAATGTGCAAACTAGTGTGCAAATGGAAAAGCTCTGTTGTGACAGAAGTATTTAAGATTCAGTGAGCACAGAAATTGCAATCAGGGTGGTTTTTTAAAGAAATGTGTTCATCAGAGCAACAAATTATTATGTTGAGAAATATAGCTCTAATTTGTTACGGGGTGGACTAAATACTATTTTCATATATGTATGTATGTATATGTATATACACACACATGTATGATTAATTCTATAAGTGTGTAATGTTAGTAACTTTATCATTTATGTACACCATAATTTTTATAAAAAACAGAATTTGTGTTTGAAAGGTTTGTGTTGGAAAGGACCATGGGCAGGGACACTTTACACCAGGTTGCTCAAAGCCCCATCCAGCCTCTCCCTGAACACTTAAGGGATAGGACATCCACATTTTCTGTGGGTAACCTGTACCAGTGCTTCACCATCTTCACAGTAAAGAACAGCTCCCTAATATCCAATATAAATCTACTCTCTTTCAGTTTGAAGTCACTCCCCCATGTTCTGTCAATACTTGCTCTTGTACAGTCCCTCTCCAGCTTTCTTTTAGGCCCCTTTAGGAGCACTTGTGAGTCTCCCTGGAACCTCCTCTTCTTCAGGTTGAACAACCCCAATTCTCTCAGCCTGTCTTCATAGGAGAGGTGCTTCAGCCCTCTGATCATCTTTGTGATCCTCCTCTGGATTTGTTCCAACAGGTACACATCTTTCTTGTGTTGGGGACCCCAGAGCTGGATGCAGCACTCCAGGTGGGGTCTCATGAGGGCAGAATAATGAGGGGGGAATAATTTCCCTTGCCCTGTTGCCCACACTGCTTTCATGCAGCCCAGGACAGGTTTGTCTTTCTGGGCTGCAGGTGCCCATTGCCAGGTCACTTTGAGCTTCTCAACACACCCCAGACCTTCTCTTCAGGCCTGCTCTCAGTCCATTCTCTGCCTAGCCTGTATTGTGCTTGGGATTGCCCTGGCCCAGGACCTTGCACTTGGCCTTGTTGAACTTCATGAGGTTTGCACAGACCCACCCCTCAAGCCTGAGGGTCCCTGTGGGTGTCATCCCTTCCCTCCAGCATGGTGACCACACCACACAGCTTGGTGTCATCAGCAAACCTGCTGAGGTGCGCTCCATGGCAGTGTCCGTGTCACTGACAGAGGTGTGGCACAGCGCCGGTCCCACTGCTGACCTCTGAGGAACACCACTTGTCACTGGTCACTGGGTATTGAGTCATTTACCACAACTCTCCGAATTTGACTATCCAGCCAATTTCTTATCCACTGAGTGGTCCATCTTTCAAATTCAGATCCATTTATCTCCAGTTTAGGATGCAGAACAGTGTCAAATGCTTCACACTAATCCAGGGAGATTATGTCAATTGCTCTTCCCTTATCCAGTGATGCTGTCATCCTTGTTTGTCAGGCACAGTTTGCTCTTAGTGAAACCATGTTGACTGTCATCAATCACCTCCTTACCATCCATGTATCTTAGTATTATTTCCTGGACATTCTGCTCTCCATGATCTCACTGGGATGAGACTGACCAGCCTGTGGTTCCCTGGGTTTTCCTTCATTTTCTTTTGTAAAAATGAGGGTTGTATTTCCTCCTTTCCAGTCAGTGGGAACTTGACTGGAATGCCACAGCTTCTCAGATATGATTGATAGTGACTTAATCACAATTTTCCTATCTTTAGAAATAAAAGCCTTCAGATACCAAATTTATGCTTCTTAAAAAATACATTCTGTTAAATATATGTGAAGGATGGCACTATGTTAGAATTATTTCGCAGAAAAATGCATACATTGGTGTATGGTAGTTGCCTACACTTTTTTGAATTATTTTATTCCAAATAAACCAAATACATGAATTTATTCAAGTACGATTAAAAAGATTGGTGAATATAAAACTCAGTCAGGAAAATCCAATAAAGGTTTTGACATTCCTTTTTACATGACTTAATGGAGTTTGCAGAATTTATTGCCTCTCTTCAAAAGCAAAAATTCACATATCTAACAGCCTACACTAGAAGCAATGCTGAAACTCATTAGAAAGAAGTACAAGGACATGCTTTGAACCATAAAGACGGGGAAAAGAAAATGTAAATTTTTTAAAATAAAAATGTACAGTGAAATTTACGAATGCATCTGTCATCTTATGAAACATGTCTGAGACATGGTGAGATAAAAAATCAGTATGGACTTTACAGGCTCCTCTGCTCTTGTGATACAGAGATGTCACAGGAAGTATGTGAAGGCAGGAGATCCAGTTCTGTTCTTTTCTCCCCTGTGTGTTAGAAGAAATTGTGCTGAGGATGGTACAATTCTGTGCATGTGAAGCAATATAAAGTAAAACTCAGTCCAAGTTAGTGTTCTTTTTAGCCAGATTATTTAATCTGAAATCAATTTTCTCTGAGGTAGAAATTTTAGTGCAGGATATTTAATGTTAGGAGTACTGTAGGATTGTTTATAGTATCCAGCAGTTGAATGTATTTAAACCTGAAAGTTTTACAGTCTGGAAGCAAATGGGATGCTATAGTGAAAAGTAGTTTAAAAAGAAAGGATGACTGTGGATCATAGATATGTGGAGAAACTCTGTCCTTGCTGAAGGTCTTGGACAAGAATGTCTGAATGAAAGTCATTCAGAATAATCAGCTGTTCAAAATACTGGATGGCTGATTAGCCTGAATGAAAAAGCCAAGCATAAACAAAATTTGAAGACTGTGACAAAATTCCTTGGGAAAAGTAGTAAGTCTGCAATTCTGAGAAGCTCTTGCCATGACAAAGTAGGTGAAAAGAAAGCCTATTTGGGAGGCTGTCTTTGAGGAACATATTTTAGCTTTTATGTACTTGGTAGTGGTTTGGAAAATCAGTGGATGTTGCTGACTCACTGTTCACTGAGTCAAACGGATTAAGTCCGAGATACTAGGATCTTTATTTGATTTTTCTATTAATATTATATACCTGTTTTCAGATGTTTGACTCTACTTGAGAAGGAATAATCCTTGGCTTTGCAGAGTATTCCTTGCCAATGCTTAAGTAGGGAGGAACAGAGTCAGCATAGAATGATGGGAATACTTTGGTATTACATTCACCTCACTCAGATCCATGAAGACTTTGGCTGGGGATAGTTTCACATGCTGCTTTACCTTGTTTAATTTCAGGCTGTCATCCAAAAGAGGTAGTTCCTTTGAGGAAATCTCTGTCATGTCAAAACCTAATCTTTTTTTGCAGAGGTTTGTTTTCTCTTGGATCAGTGAACTGATGTAGCACCACACTGGGGATGTTACAATTCTTAATGTGAGGGGAGAGGGCAGGAGCTTGCAGTGAGGAACAGAAGAGTTTAGGACCTCTCCATATCTTCTTGACAACTACTTCTCTTTAGATGAGAGCAAGTCTAGTGGGAAAATCCACCCTTAAATAAAGTACCAGTTTTTTCATTTAAATAAAAGTGAATGCTGGAGAGAATGCTAAGGTCTCTTCTTGCAAAAAGAAGCGAGTATAGCCAGTGAATGGATGGCCCTAATTCCACCTCTTCACACGCACGTACACAAAGGGTTTTTTTTATATTTTAATTAGTGGAAATAATTTCCCTACAAAATTCTGTGGCTCCACCCAGCAACCCAAAGAAGAAATGTCGTTCTTCTAGTCTCTGTGACCCTCCCTTTTTTCATTCCTGCAGTTGTTTATGGTACATGGAAGATTTAAGTACTGAAAAGTACCTTCTAATAAAGTACTTCAATGATCAAGAGATTACAGTGATTGCTGGCAAATAAAGGGGAAACTACTTTTCTAACTTGGCCCTTAATGCTTTTATAGTAGCAAAACCAGTTGTATATATAAGTTCATTTATCGACCCAGAAGTCAAGTTCATTCAGGTTTAATCGTATTTGCTTTCTGAACTCAGAATTTACTGGGGGCTTTTTTTTGGTGCAGGTGTCTTGACTCAAATACATTGAAGTGGTTCATTTTGTTAAAACAATAGTTTAACTACACTTCTGTCCATTTTAAATATTTTATTCCTTCCTTCCTCTTTCTGTTTTCCCCATGACATTCAATATCTCTGCCAAACCAGAGTAATGACTTAGGTAAACTTTCTCTGATTAAATATGTGAGAAAGTTTATGTGTGAAGTTCAGAGTCTTGGTCATGCCAATCTTGATTTTATGTCTGGAAATACTGGTTTTTGACATTAAACAAAAGGTATATCATACTTTTCTCAGCACATACTAATGTGAATCTATCTTGCATCGTTGAGAATAGCCAAGATTATCAGCTGTTGTGGAAAAAAAGAATGTGGCTTAATTAAGCAGAAATTTATTATCTTACCTGGAAACTACCCAGCAGCAAGCATTATATGTGAAAATCCATTTAATCTGTTGGACCCAGCCTTATGCTGGGAACTCACTGTCAAGACTAAAGAAGAGTGAGAAAAGATCTTATTTCATCTTTACCTTCTCCATGATTTCATGGATGATGCTTCTAGGCAACTCCTTTTTAAAGATACCAGCTCCTGTTACAGAATGAGTTATGAAGTTAAAAATGAGACAAGTATGAATGCAGAGATCCCTGTGATGCACTGTGAAAACGTGTGCACATTTTTAAAACAATGATAAGGGGTACAAAAAGCCTGGGTTTTGTGTTCCACTCGTATTTCAAATGTGAGAAAACCAAAGCACTTTAAGATATGAATCTTAAAGGAGACACAGATTTTTTCCTTTTTATGCTTTTCATGTTTATAGGAAAAGTATTCATGTGTCCTGCTGAAAACCCCTAAATATGTTGATTCCTGTTTTCTGTTTTTCTCTCTGGGAAGAGGAATCTTGCAATGCTCATCACTGTCTAGTGACTGCTGCACAGGCAACAAATGTGATATAACCCCTTTCATAAATGTGATCAATTGTCTATAAAATTCATAGCAAAACCCTAACAAAACAGGGAAAACTCCAACACATTCCCCACACCCCATCCTTAGAACTTTTTATATGTCTTGAATGAGAAACATTGTTTTCATGCATTTAGAGATGAAAGTTGATTTACTAGCTTAAATTTGACTCTGACAGGAAGTGAAGCTTTTAATTTCAAGTTAAATGTTGTCTGGAACGTTTGAACCTAACTGTAGAATATAGTTATGAATTTAACTTGTTTAGGCTAGAAACTGGTGAGCTACTTAAATCATTGCAGTGAAACAGCTTGAGTCAAGTTCCTGTAAGAAAGAGAGAAGGAGGACTAGGAGAGAGGCTGTCCTAATTTTGCAGCCTGGATTTGTCAGCCAGTTTTAGCTATTGTAACTGACTTCTGTGCAAGGGTGTTATTGATTTAGTATTTTATTGTTCTGACAGTAAGAAAAGCCACGTCTCAAACCTTCTTCTTCAATATGAGGTAGACTGTTCTTATTCAAGGTCTGATTAAGGTGTTTTCCCATGATGGGCTTTATTTCCCATCACCCTTTCTTTTCATAGATGGCTGCACTCAGCAGTATGGAGCTTTTCTATCAGTCTGGTGGAGCTCAAAGGTTTTGTGAAGGAAGGAACAAAAGGCAGCCCCTTTCAGTCTTCTAGAAGGAATGGTGCTTAGAAGAAATCAGGGTGAGGGAGGGAAGGATGCAGTACATTCACAACTGCTTGTCTAAGGAGGGTCTTGATACCTTGCTCCTTTTCGGAAGGAGGCCCTCCAGATCTGTAGTGTGCTCACACAGTGGAACCTTCATAAACATCAGGAACCTACCTGGTGGGTAGAGTTGCTTTTTCATTCATGTGATGTCCATGTGGTCTGTGAAGCATTTCCCAGGAGCCCTACCTTAGGTTTCAACTTCTTCCCGTAGACCATATGGAAAATATGGCAAGAGATCCCCATTTCCATGTCTTGTTTTCCAGAAGTACTGCTTTGAGATATGTTATTCATTTGAGCAAATCTGAGTTGGGAGCCCTAGGGAATAATGCCTGAAGGGAAGTTAAAGGTGAGACTGCCAACCAGGCTGGTTTCAGAGATGTAAGAACAGAAGATCAAAAATTACTTTCTTCCCTATGGTGCAGTAGTTTCTACATGTCCTTACAGACCCAATTAAAATAACATTTGATTAAAATGAATACAACAAAGCACAGTTTTAAGTGGTACTATATCTCTGGATAAATTGAAAAACCACCAAAATTTAATTATATATTAAAGATTAAAGAGTACTTTCTGGTTTTAGTTATATTACAGTTTCTCTGGTGTATAAGCAGTAAGGCAATTTAATGTAAAATTAAAAATCCTGGGACAGCACCATCTCTCTCATTTCAAATTAGCATGTCTGAGAAAATAATTTTGGCCTTTAATGTTGATTTATAGCAATTTTTCATTCTTTATGTGCTGAAATCC
Organism: Pseudopodoces humilis; assembly: GCF_049639895.1. Classification (NCBI taxonomy): domain Eukaryota; kingdom Metazoa; phylum Chordata; class Aves; order Passeriformes; family Paridae; genus Pseudopodoces; species Pseudopodoces humilis. Next base: position 45,640,830 of record NC_142204.1, on the reverse strand, counting down.
CAAATAGTGTTATGCTAATATGTCTGTTTCACCTGCAGGTGTTGCTTGAGAGTCGAGTGAACAGTCCTTTGTATTTTCTTTGAAGGATCAATATTTCAAGATGTGTGAAGGAGAAGGGTCTAACTGACAAGCTGCCTTGATACACTCTTATTCTAACTATGACTGGATTGACTGAAAATTGCCTCAAAGAGTAAGGTAATTTATAAAATCTGTAAAGCGTAGCCAAGTGTTTGAAGTAAAGCTAATGAGGAATTATTTATTTTCTCTTTTTAAAGGTCTTGTCTTCACTGTTATAGTTTCTTAATTTTTTCTTTCTGAAATGTTCATATTTGATACTGAATTTGCATGAAAAAGGTGCATTAGATGTTACAACTGCAAAAAAAATTAGAGCTGGCAAAATTGAATGAAATAGTTTTTAATAGTTGTGCTGTGAGAGATTGCTCTTAGTGCACATGTAATTGGAGGGAAATTTGATTTTCATTTTTTAGGTATGTCTTGAAATATAGAAAATAACCTGGCTTAGGAAAAAAATGTATTTAGGAAAGAAGATGGATATGTTTTAAACCAGTGCCTTTTCATGAAATAGGAATTCAAGTCATTTTAGTACTACCTTGTTTCTCTGCCTAGACATATTGTCATAACAAACAGATATTACTTTGGAAGCCTCATTGTGTAATACAAATATTATAAATGTATATATGTAAATAAGCTCTTTTTATTTTTGAATCATTAAGTGTAGTCATTCTCTAGTGTGGATAAAATAATATGCTTATCAGTCTGCAATTTACAGTCTGGTTTACAGGTTGTGTAGTGAAGTGCTTTTGCAGTACTAATGACAGAATTTATGGAATTTTTTGTTGTTGTTGTTGTTGTTATTTTGGGATTTTGTATTGTGTTTGCCTCTTGCAATGTTCTTTCTCCTTCACCTTGTAGAATCTTCCTTTAATTCAATATTTAGTATATTTTGTGGGAGGATATCACATATGCTTAGAGTAGTACTCATATAGTGAGAGAGTACTTCTAATGGAAAAAAGCTTTTTGTCATCCATTGGTGTCACTGTGCAGAACTGTGATGAGCTTAATTTACACAGAAAAAGAATACTGTTTTTTCAATGTGTGCTGATTGCATTTGAGATTTTGATGTAAAGGATAAATTAGTTTTAAAAGGCAGAGAAAACAGTAGTGAACACTATGAAAGAAATTTCTTTTACCTCCTCAGTGGTGATATGAATGTGAAATTCAAATGATTCTGTGAACAATGTTTACTTACATAGTAAGTGTAAAGTGTAATGTTTACTTACATAATACATCTGAAGTCCTTGGTAAATTTTTTTTTTTTGTTTTATTAATTAATAGCATAGACATACAAAAAATGCAAAAAAATGTTCCTAATTAGGGAACAAACTGGATTAACTTCTTGATGAATAAATGAGCTTTTTTTTGCCCTTAAGGTTTAAATTAATGATTTTATAAAAAGTCATGTTCAGGCTCTAGTTGCTTTGTTCTATTCTACTTGCTTAAATTGCACCTGAAATTACATTATTTCATTGGTGTTAAATGCCTTCTCTGATTCTTTTAAATGGGAAATTGAAAATATTCTTAACACATAAAATATATTTCAAATGAAAGAGCAACGGCATGGAAATGTAGGTTAGCACATCCCATTTAGGTTTCAGTTTTTTAATGATGTTTAAAACTCTATTAGAAGTGTTAGATTTATTGTGAGAATTATGCCGCCGGGTTTTATTTTGATACATTAAACCAAAAAATACATTAATTTAAAAGCCATACTAATCCTTCAACATCATAATAGCAGAGACATTTTTCACATTTACATAAATGTGAAATGCATAAAAATAGACTTTCATTTATATTTTTGAATAAATTCTCTTTTCTTGGCCTTTGATAATGAGGATACAAGAAAATGGCTGGAGAACAGAAAGTTAACAGAATGAGCTTCAGTAAAGATAGAACACATCTTAATCAAACCAATATGCAATTAAGCCAGATGAAGCCAGTCACAGATTTGATTGAATAACACTGGCAAAATGAAGGATAAATGCTAAAAATATGAATTTTAGTAAATTATATCTGTTACTTGAAGTCTTCTCACTAAAATAACATAACAACATGGGTCTTTCCATTTCAACATTTGATAGTCAGTGTTGGTAAAACTGGCTAAAATCACATAGTTTCTTTTAAACAAGAAGAAAAATATAGTAATAAATGGAAAGAATTCTGGATAACAGTAGACTCCGGGTGGAAGGAATAACAGGTGCAGTGCTGATTCATCCAAAATGTCATCTATATTTCCAAAATGTTGATCTAAGGTACTTATCCTGCTCTGAACTGAAAATATTCCTTTTTTCAGATTAATAGTATGACAGAATGGGTTAGGTTGGAAAAGACTTCTAAGATCATCACACCCAGCCATTAACACAGCACTGTCAAGTCTGCTACTAAACTATGTCCCAAAGTGCCATGTGTACCTCCAGGCATGTGACTAAGCCATTTCTCTGGGCAATCTGTTCCAGTGCTTGACTGTCCTTTCAGTGAAGAAACTTTTTTTAATATTCAATCTAAACCTCCCCTGGCACAACTTGAGGCAATTTCCTCTTGTCCTATCTCATGTAACTTGGGAAAAAAGGCCAACCTCCACCTTGTTACAACCTCCTTTCATAAGGTCCCACTTCAGCCTGCTTTTCTCCAGGCTAAACAGTCCCAGCTCTCTCAGCTGCTCCTAATCAGATCTGTGCTCCAGGCCCTTCACCAGCCTCATTGCCCTTCTCTGGATACATTCCAGCACCTCAATGTCTTGCTTGTTGTAAGGGGCCCAAAACTGAACACAGGATTCAAGGTGCGGCTTCACCGGTGCTGAGTACAGAGGGACGATCACTGCCCTGGTCCTGCTGGCTACACCATTTCAGATTCAGGCCAGGATGTCATTGTCCATCTTGGCCACCTGGACTCACACTGGCTCATGTTCAGATGGCTGCTGGCCAAAACTCCCAGATCCTTTTTCACTGGGCCACTTTCCAGCCAGTATTCTGCCAGCCTGTAGCACTGCCTGGGGTTGTTGTGACCCAAGGGTGGGACCTGGCACTTGGCCTTGTTGAATCTCATGCAGTTGGACTCGGCCCACTGATCCAGCCTGTCTGGATCCCTCTGCAGGGCCTTCCTTCCTTCCAGCAGATCTACACTCCCACCCAACTTGGTGTTGTCTGCAAACTCACTGAGGGTTCACTTGATCCCTTTGTCCAGATCATCGATAAAGGTACTGAACAGGATGAACCCCAATACTGAGCCCTTGGGAGCACCACTGGTGACTGGCTGCCAAATCACTGCCATTCACCAGCACTCTCTGAGCCCAGCCATCCAGCCAGGCTTTTACTCAAGAAAGAGTATGCCCATCCAAGTTGTGAGAAGCCAGCTTCTCCAGGATAATGCTGTGGGAAACACTATCAAAGGCTTTACTAAAGTCTAGTAGACAACATTCACAACCTTTCCATCGTCCACTAAGTTGGTTCATTTACTTAAGTCTCACATAATTCTGTTAGGAGCAGTGGCAGCATGAACTAGTGCTGTATAAAGCAGGAATAGACTTGATTTGCACAGCTGTAATCATTGTGAAGATTATCAACTCATTTTTAGAGAGAAAGGCAAGAATATTTCTACAGTATTGAAGTGTTTGTATCAGAGTTCTCTGTTCATTTCAGTTTTTAAGGATGGGCAGGTAATAGATATAATTGTAACTACTTTTACAGAATTATTTAAAGTTAAATGAGCAAACAGGCTAACTTCTACCTGTTAAATAGGTGTTGCACATAGATGGCTAGTCCCCAACCCCCATTACCAAAAAATGTAGCCAGGGCAGCTAGCTGGAATTTGTACAGTTTGTTCCCTCTGCACTGTTTACCCTTCTTTGTTCCTGTACTTGTTAGGGTTTTATATCTGACAGAATGCCTTAGTCCTCAGTTTTTGGCAATGTCCCTATTCTGAGTGACCTCCTCTTTAGCATAACTATTCCAGCATTTCATGCTAATATTGGTGGTTTCTTCTCTACTTCCCCAAGGGAGGAGTTGCCCTGTCTGTGAATCTGATTCTAGTATTTTGCACAGTATGGTTTTCTTAAGAGTATCTCCAGGACTGCAGGAATACTTCTGGACAGTCAGTGCTTTTGGGGTTAGCTGTAGGGATGCAAAGATAATTAAGCAGTGTAATACAGAGTGTATTATCTTATCCTTAGGTAGCTCTCTGAAACCCCTGCTCTGAATTCTGATGGGTAGAAAAAAATTGGGAAAATAGGAAAAAAAAATCAGTTTCATCACATCTCCCAGGTAAAGAAATTAATATTTCAGGGAGTATTTCAGCTGAGCATCCTCTTTGCAGACGTACAAGGAACTGAACTGGGAGTCTTCACTCAGGGTAAAGGTGCGTTTTCCTTCTGCCCACTTCGCAGTTTTCCTTCTGGTTCTGTCTTGCACACTATGGTATGGTATGGTCAAAGCAGGCTGATGATACATTGATATTTTTTCTCATAAGCACTGCATTGTTCTATTGCAAAAATGTTCAGAGGGAAAGAGATGGGCTACTTGAAAATGTTTGTTATGTTGGAGTTTGGGCTGAATTATTTGTACTTAATGAATTATGAGATCATTTGCATGTTCTTAAAGTGTTAAAGTGTGAAGAACTATCCTAATGATACCATCATCTAGGTATCTGTTTTTATCATTCACAAGCTGTAAACATGTGTTTTCTTAGTTTATTTTCTCTCACTTACTCTGAATTCTTTCTAACTTAGGATTTTAATGATCAAGCAGAATTCTTTCCTCTCCTTGATCCCCATATTTAGTGGTTTATTTCAAGCCAAACTAGTTCTTCCTAAATCGATGCAAGTTATATTTTCACTCCCTCCTTTTTAAACTCATGGTCTTCAGCAGGTTTGCAAAGTTACACTCAATTCAAACATCTCAACGAAGTCTTTGAAAGACAGTAAAGTATATATACATTCATAAGAGATTAAGTGTGTTTGTCCAGACTGTCATGACTCTAAAGACTACTGAAACAGATGTCACTAAACCATTAGTTTTATGCTCCGTTCCATTATTTTTTTGTGAGTGGATTAAAAAGGCAAAATAATCTGAATCCAGTCAAAAATTTAGGACACCAGAAAGGACCCAAGCAAGACTGAGACATCTGTTTAAATTTTCAGTACAGAAGTGCTGTTCAGGTGCTGATTTGACTCTGTAGGCATCTATTGCCAGGCTTACTAGGCTTACCTACCTATTTGAGGGCTATCTACACTTGGCCATGTCTATAGTCAGCCCAGCCAAAGCATTTTATAATTTAATCTGAGCAGGATCTGAAAAGTAAGTGCTGCTCTGTTTAAATCCTCAAAAGGGCCAAATCCAATATAGGCCTTCAGGGAATATATAAGACAACTGTAAAAGGACAGATTAGCCTTGCTCCAGTGTTGTAAAAATCAGCTCTAAGTGGCTGCTTTAAGGATTCAAGTCCATGACAGATGACTGAGCTTACAGGCTTACCTGTAGCCCTTAAGTAGACATTTGGCCTCTGTGCTTAGTTGTTCAGGGCTTTTTCCTATATTTTTTGGTGCTCATAGATTGTATTTCTTGAGCAGACACTTGAAATAAGAGTGGAATTTTTAAGGACCCTTGTCTCTGCTTTTTAAGCTGGATCCCAGTTCATAGTGATTTGTCCAGGTAGCAGCTATGAAATTTTTGAGTTCAGGGAGGAGCAGCACAAACCCTGCTCAGTCCTGGCAGGGCCAGAGGAGTCAGCCTTGTGCAAGGGTGCATCAGCTGTGTGGGTGCCCAATGACCTGGTGCAAGTGCAGTTCAGTGGCAGTGGAAAAGGAGGGGATAATGGAAGCAGTTCTCTGTTGCTGGTTCAGCAGCTGATACTGAAGTTATTCTGGAAGCAGTTGGATCTCATTGTGCTGGAGCTGTGCAGATGTACAGTCAGTACTGATACTTGTGTTGAAAGAGCTTCTGTTCTCATGGCAGATGTGTTGTTCATTGCCATGGTGGAGATAAGCAGGCAAATATTTGGGGTTTTTTTATAGGACCAAGTCTTAGAAACAGTTCCACTGTTTTCTGATGTTGTTATATTTTTTCAAGTAACACAATGAATTGGACAAAAAAATTATGATGCATCATATTAGGATGGAAAGCTTCTTTAGTCATAGTAACCATTAGTAGATATTGAATAATCCATGTTGAAAATATATAATTTTATGTCATTCAGCAAGTCTAGGTGTGATGGGCCTACCTGTGAGCTCCAGAGGAGACAGTGGGGAAGATATCTGGTTCACAGGTTTTCATTTTTAATATGTTCCTTAAGACTGGAAGAAAGCTGGTGTTCTGCCCAGATTCAGAATAGACAAGCAGATTGAGCAGGGTAAATATAGCCTGATATAAATCACAGTGAACATATGGAAAAAGCTGATTGGGGACTCAGCTGATAGGGAATTAAAGGCCTTGAGTAAAATTGATTCTGCTCAGAGTTTTATGGAAAGTAGGGCTTGTAAAACAAATGATTGACAAAAGCTTGATTTTAATCTTTTAATATCAGGTAAAATTACAAGTTTGGTAAGATGATGGTGTCAATGTAAAAGACTTTGAAAAGCATTTGACTTACTGCCATGTGAAACCAATTAATAAAAAAACATGAATTGAACTATGTAACAAAACAGACCAGACTTTGATGAATAGCAAACCAGTTGGCAGGTCTTAATATAGGATTGTTGATAAAGAAGTTTCAAGGACTAAGTGGCTCTTCCACAGTGGAAAATAGAAAGTGAGAGTAGAGAGACTGTAAATTGTGTCTGGATTGTGGAAAGGAAGGCGACCACTATGAATGCTTAAGTACATTCTCAGAGCCAAAACAGTAATGCTGAATGTAGTGGCAGTTCAGAAGTGTAACCTGGCTGATGATTTTTTGCTCTATATAGAACTGCTGAGAACATTTAGAGCATGGCACACAAGGCCATCTGCCTTTGTCAAAATAGCTTGAAAATGGCCAAGTGCATATAAACATCAAACCTAATAAGCACCTGATGCATCTGAATTAGTCCTGAGGAGATCTTGGTGAAATCAGGAGTTCTGTCTGCCTAGTTTATTTTTCATCCAGTTCACTTTAAATGGATGTCCTCATGGCATGTATAGTGTAGCCAAATCCAAAGCAATGGGCTTAGGCTTCATGAACAGATCACAGAAGATGATTTAGTATTCCCTGATGACTTTAAAGGATAGATTTACAGTAGATTGTGACAAATTAAAAACTCGGAGGAAAGCAGTGTGGTGTTATTCCAGGGTTCTAGAGTATGAGAAATAGTTCTAATTTGGTGTGCTTTTAGAAAGTTTTAAAAATAATTTCTTTTTAGTGACACCTCTCTTCAGACACTCTTAAGCTGTGTGTCCTGTGGTAAATGGATTAAGATCAGCTACCTGGAAATAGACCGTAACTTCGGTAATTTACATCTAATAGGTAAGAGATGGATGGGGAAAGCAATCCAGTGGGGACTGAATTGTCTACAAGATTATTCAAGAGCAGAATTTTGAATATTACCTGGGTCTGTCAACACATACATGGGTGTTTAGTCTATATTATGCTTCCTCCATAAAAACAGTTAGGATTATTCTTGTTATATAGCATTATTGTTTCTAGTAGCTCTGTGTCTGCTGCTTAGGTAGTGTAATGCTAAGTGCATTGTTTTCTGTTTCTATTTGAAACACTTGAATTAAATAATTGTTTCCAATTAGCGTTTTTTATGTGACCTGTTATTGCAAATACTAGCTATCCTAAAAAAGAAGTTTAAAAGCATTTGTTCGAAACTATTTGAAATCATCTTACTACTTGCATAGTTAGTGTAGTTGTGTAAAACTACACAGGTCCTGTAAGGACCTTCTGTTAAGTGATAAGGGCATTGCAGTTGTCTTCAAAAGCAAGCATGTTGTGCTTTTTGATTATAACCTTCAACGCCTTTTTTAAATACAAAACATTAAGTACATTTATACCATTTGAAATTACTTTTCATGTTTCTGTGGATATGAGACTGCTGTGAAACGGATTTCCTTGAAAACTGTTTATTTTTCCTATATTCTAATTATATCTGTCTTTCACTGAGAGAAAAAATACAGGCATTGAGACAAATTAAGTAGAGGAAATTTTTTGCTAAGTAGTAATTTTTCTCTAATCTCAAGTGTTTAACTTGTTCTGCATTAATTCAGTCATGTCTATATGGGAAAGGATCCTTTTTTTTCTTAATGTGTATGAAATATTCCAGTTGTTCTGTCTTGCAATTTAACAACCCTTTCACTTTTCTTACTGACCAATGGTCTTACTGACAATTCCATTCACATTTCTAAAAACCTTTTTGTCTTAAAATAATGTAATTGAGTAGAAATGAATAATCAGTGAAACAATATTGCATTTAGAAAATGCTGTCTAACTTTGCACTAGGTTTAATTTCAGTGAACACAATTCCTTACACTCTTACATCCTAAAAAAGAAATATTGCAGCAGCACTTACAAGGAAATTAAAGATGCTGTATGCTTCTGTTGAAGATAGCTAGAGGAAATGTGTCCTCTCCATCATTTGGAGCCTCAATTGACTCAGCTTTGGGGTGTCAAATGCTGTCTGTACTAATATTCCAATCAGAAATCAGTATTTTTCAGTACCAGTATATATATATATAGTGCAATGTCCTCTGTGTGTGCATGCATGGGTGTGTGGGTGTTTGCTCTACAGTCATGGATACTGTTCTGTTGTTAACACTCTCTTTGGCAGATATTGACCTGACCCAATCATAATTCTACGGTGCCAGGACATGATTCAAGGTGTATCAGAGAGAGTAGGTGGGATGGATACTCCTTCAGAGGGCAAGGATGTAACCCATGGTGTACCAGTGTCTTCTCCCAAGTAGCAAGCAAAAGGACAAAAGGAAACAGTCTGAAATTGCTTCAGGGAAGGTTTAGATTAAATATTAGGAAAAATTTCTTTACTGAAATATGGATGCTAAATCTGAACCAGAGTGCCTGTGGCTATTACAAGCTACACAGAGCTCAATCCTGCCTGAGAGCTAGCCTGAGAAATTCATAGGAGGATTTCAAAACAATCCTCAGAGACAGAAAACAACTGCCAGGTGCTGTTTGTCTGTCTCTTGTTTTCCTTGCAGGAGAAAGTCAGGAGGTGGTGTGCACCACTGACCAATGATAGTGATGTAGCAGTTAACTAACCAATAAGAGTTTCCTTTCTGTACTTTCCACGTATCTGTCTATAAAACAGGCCTGAAGCAATAAACTAGTGATTCTCCTGTTCTGACTTCTTGAGAGTCTGTGTCGTTCTTTTCACCGTTCCTAATTAGAACGACACTGAAACAATTATCAAGCACTGGAACAGGGAAGTGGTTGAATTCTCATCCCTGGAGGTATTTAAACACGTGTGACTATGGCACTTAGAAACACAGTTAAGGATTTGGCAGTGCTGGGCTCATGGTTAGGCTTGATGATCTTAAAGGTCATTTCCAACCTTAACAATTCTGTGATTCATTTACTCTTGAGCTCTTAAAATTGAGGAGATCCTTGTCCCTTTTGATTTACAGAAGGAATCTTGAATTTTGCCTTCCAAATTATCCCTTCCATATACATGCTTCAGTGTTTGTGAGGTATCTGGTTTTGCTGTTTATAGCCAAATGGTCCCAGTGAAGAGACCACTGGGTACAAACTGTTTCGATCTTCTGCCATATCATCTACCTCAAGCTCACCTCATGTGATTTCATTCTTCTAATTGTGGCTTTCTGTGGATAATTTTTAAAAATTAATTGTTTGGGTTTTTTTCTAAGTGAAAAAAAGGTCAATGTCTTCTCATGTGATCCTGGTTTTTTTTTTTTGTAATACATACATAAAACCCTTGCATTTGGAAATTATACTTTGCAATGAAATACTATTGCACTTTGCTTATACATTTTTATGTACCTCGACTCCTGGTTGCTACCCCATAGATTAAACCTTTAGTCCATGTTGTTAGTCACAATCAGCATCTCATCAATAAGTACAGAAGACATAACAAATGACATTTTGTTAGGTACATAGGAGGTATGGAGGTATAGAAAATCTTATTATTTTGTACAAATTGGTGAGTAAACTCCTGAACTATCACAATATATGTGTTTTCCTATGAAAAAGGTAGGAAAAAATATCTGAGTTACAAGAGATCATAAATAAATTATCTGGAGGAAAAGGCAATCTGCTGTATAAATATTTCAAGTTTTGCAGTTGAAGCCTTTACATTGATCTGCGCTTAGAGGCTTGTCCTTATTTTGTAGCAGATAATGTTATGTCAGAGCAATGTTTAGTTCTACATAGCAGCTGTTGTATTCATACTAAATTCTGCCAGATTTAATCTTCAATATATTCAGCAAGAGCACCCAGTTGTGCTGACAAACTTAAAACCACTTTCAGTAATATTCTATTGCAGACCCTTTGGGCACATTGGCTCTCTGAGGCTGAATTCCCATATAATATCCAAACATCCCAGGAGTAGATCCAATAGATACCCTACTGGAACTTTGCAGTAGCAGAGGTAGACAATATGAGACAATTTCTCAAGTGTATTACTTTCCCAATCATTTTAATTGCCCCTGCCTGATTCACCAGTGCTTGTGTATTCATTTGTACTTGTTCAAAGCAAATGCAATTTAATTTTACAATACTCTCAAATCACTGCAGTACTCATTTTACATGTCGAAAGAACAAGACAATAAAGTGGATAATCAGGTTTTCAGGGTTTCGTAAGGAGAACTGAAATGTTGCATGGACAAAAAACAATAGAAGTCAAGGTTCACTTGTGCAATACTTCAAAAAGTATCCTGTAAATCCCAGGTCATTGCACAGAGAGGGCACCTTGATAATTGCAATGATACTGTAATGAGGAGATGACATAAAGATAAGCAAAACAGTGTGTGAGAACCTAGTTTAACTGGAGAAGAGCAGACAGCTGTAGTAGATGGAATAAAATCAGCTTTTCTGGAGAGCACTTCATTGCAGGAAATGTGCTGGGGTGTTCTCAGGTGCTCTTGACAGAAGCTCTACTCCTTCCCCTTGCTCACTGCAGCAGGAGCGTAGTAAACTGAATGTGCCAAAATGGGATGGAGAAAACACTTCTCACCTTTCCCAGCTCAACCCCCAGCAATTTAGGGTGTTCATTTAAAATGTAAGAAAATTCATTTTATTTTTCTAGGAATGTCTGAATATTTTTCATGCATTACTGCTATATGTCTGTATTTTCCTAGTATTTTGTAGGTAGGCATGCCACCTTGACTCTTGTGCAGTTCCAGTGTGTATAAATAATGATACAAAGGCCAGAACTATGGTGTCCTTTCTTCTGATGTGTTTTGTAATTTTTCTAATCTGCCATGATAAATAATTAGTCATTACATTACTGTATGCAGTCCTGGAGATGATTTGGAATGTCAAAACACAATTTGCCCTCTCCCATGATGCCCCAGTCAGCAGTTCCCAACAACTCCAAGTAGTACATATCTAGAACTTTAACCTACTGAAATATTCTTATTTTGAATATCTGTGTTTTACAGATAGTGACAGTAAGAATCAGGGAGTTTGATGTCCTAGGTTAGGATGAGAAGTAGAGCTCCACGCCTCAGTTCTAGTTTCTAATTCCAGTCTCTTCTCAGAGGACTATACAAAGAGAAGGATAATTTACAGTAGCAATTAAGAGGCATAATTTCTTCTGTAATGTGAAAATTGAGGGAAATTCTTACCACAGACTGGTTTAAGTAACTTCAGGAAACACAAACGACTTTTCATTTAACATTGGTAAAGTGGCTACTTCTTTGCAACATTAACTCCTTGTGGGCTGGATAGCATTGTGTTTCATGTCTGTAACCAGAGCTGAGAAAGTGCTCTCTTCAAGGTGAATTCATGCTGATCACTGTGAACTTTCTGATCCATTTGGGAAGTACTTTCTCGGTGGATGTCCATTTACTGAAAATGCATTGTGTAGGCACTGTTTGGATTTCTAGGGTTGCATAGCTCTTTGTAGGTCACTGGTGATGCTGATGGGGCTTGCAGACAGTGAGTTTTCACTCCTCCAACATTCTTCTCATCTAGAGCTTGGTCCTGAATGCAGAAAACAGGGAGAGAGCCAGAATCATTCTGTATGGCTAATGTGATCTCTCATGCTTGGTTGAAGGGGGAAATCTAACACTTTTCAAAGAACAGATTTCCCTTAAGTTTAATTTCCGACAGTTCATCACATATGAAAGGAGGAGGAGAGTGTTTGAGAATATACTGACAGTTAATTAGATTTTGGTTTCAGGCTAGAAATGACAAAGTAGTTTGATGTTACCTATTTTGAGGTAGTGACACATGGTAACACCTTAGCACCTTCATGAATTCTTGTGTAATTTAGTCTACAGCTGTCTTATTAGAAACAGTTCCAAAGCGGGGAGAAACTGAGATATCTAACTCAAAGCTGCAGAAACTTTCCACAGTTTACTTAACAAATTCATGGCTTGACACATTTTCATTGAAGTAGATGCCTAAAATGCCTCTTTCCAAGAATGGTACAGGATGCTTGCAGGAGAGACTAGGTGGGCATTCAGAGCTTTAATCCACTAAATCTACTTCAGCAGACTATTATCTTTATATATACTCCTCTTAAACTAGATGGACTGACATGCTTTATTCTTTAGGAGAGGCATTTGTATTTCCATTCAGTAAGGTTATAGGAGTTCTTCACTAGCTTCTTTAGGAAAGCGTTATGATCTAGGTGACCTAAGAACTTATGAATTTCTTGGGTTTCAGTAGAACACATGTGTAACTCTTATTCTTAGATATAGCATTTAGACTGCTGGTATTTCATAATATTATTAAGATGTATGTAATCATTTAACTCTGCAAATCATTCTTTTTGCTTTTTATTTACCAGGTTTCTTGTCTATACTTACATAACTACTGCAAGCTATCTAGTCTTATGAAGTTGAACTTCAAGTGTGATTTACTCAGTACAGCCTAAAATCACGATGAAAAAGATGAGCATACCTACAAGCAAAACTTCCTTGGTCCTCTTTCTGTGCCAAATTATTTCTGCACTGGATGTACCTCTTGACTGTAAGTATTAACCTGACAAATAAGTGCAGAAGAATGGAAGATTAGTTAAATAATTTCTGTAGGAAGCTGAAGATAGCTTCAGCATGGAGCTAAAAATACGGTGTGTTTGGTCACTTCAATCAGTACGTGATAATTATGAATATTTGCACTTACTGAAGTTTTTCAAAACCTGTGCGTATAAAATGAGTTACATTGTTCAGTTGAGGAGGTTTAACACAGTTAAGTGTTTAATTTACACTTCAGTGTGCCTTTGTTTGATCAAAATGAGAAAGGGCAGAAAAGCCCTGCTAAATCCTAATTATTTGTGAAATTAAGATCATATGGATAATTTTCTAAAAATCCCAGGACAATTCCTAGTTGCTAAACAATCACCCTTACCTTCAGAGAAGAGGTTCCCAAGAGCTGATATGAGAGCCAGTACAAAATTCAAATACCTAAAATTCAGACACTCAAAGCATCTTATTTTTTGAAGCAAAAGGGTAAGTAAGACTCTTAGATTTCTTAAGTAGTGCCCAAAAACAGTTAAGAACTTCTACTTAAAAACATGTTAAAAATGTGCTGAGCAGGTAACTCCAGCATTAACACATGAGGAAATGTCTGGAGGAGGGGAGATCCCAAGATCTGAAGTTTTTGTCTAATATAAGACACCGTTAGTGGGGAACCTTGAAGGTAGCACTCCATGCTGAAAAGGCAGCAGTGGTAGCTTCTGTGTTTTATATTCTCAGTAGCTAATTTTATTAAATTACTCATGTTACAGGTTGCTGTTTTCTTTTTAAAATAAACATGATCACATTTTCAGAATTCAGTGAACCATGTTGCACCTCTCAGTGACTATTCATTTGTTAAACTAATTACCAGGGAAGAGAACATTAGGGCTAGTGTTTAATTGATGGATTAATATATCAGTAAATTTGCCTGTGATTCTAATCTGCATGGTTTTCTTTATCCCCGTGGTTTTGATACCTTCCTGCCTTCCAGAAATGCATGTTTTTCTTTAATAATCATTGACATGCATTGCAAGTGCTTTGGTGTTTGTTTTTTCTTCCCCATGCATTTAACAAACCTATCAAACCAATGACCTGTATTTCTGTAACAAAATCAATATATCTGAGTCACATCCAACTTGTTGTGTTGTAAATGCCTTTAGAGCAATAAGTTGTGGGTTAAAGATGGCTTTGGAACTTCGATGAATAAATAAATGTGTTACTTTCAAAACTTACTTTTTCTCTTTAAACATCTCTGCAGGCTATAAATAGTGTTTTAAACCTATCTTGTAGCTTAGCAACTAATATAAATTCTGCACCTCCCTGATATTGTTATCTTAAGAACAAAATTTTGGGTTAAATTTACCAGAAATGCATCAATAGATGCAAGAATGAATAGCCCTCTTGGCTATATCATTTTATTTCTGTGCTGAGAATTTAATCCCGTTCTACTTCATGCTTAATAACTGTGAGGTCTGATAAAGTCACATACTCAAATTTTTAGCCAGAAATACCACCTAGAATGGTGGTATTGCTTTCATAAATAATGATGAGAATGGGCTTTGGGAGAGCACCACAAGGGAAGGACTTAGATTTTCTGTGGGTCTTTCCTGAATATCCACCATAGAGACGTAGTGGTGAGAACATACTTGATCAGTTGAATATTTAGGTTTCATCCAGGTTAGAAATTCCTGTTCATAGCAGGTTCATTAGTTCCTAGTCAGTGTCTCCTCAAAGCCAGCAAGGAATGTCTGAAAATGGAGGGGACTCAAGGACATTTGTCATGTTGATAAAGAGACGTGTTTATGCAAAACTTTGGAAGTAAGCAATAAAGATGAATTTAAGTTAAACTGATTTTTTTTTTTTTGTTTAGTTATTTTTCAAACCAAAAAGGGTATTTTTCAAACCAAAAAGGGTTGCAAGTCTGTTGAGTAGAATTAGGTGCTTTTGTCTTTACAAGAGTAATTTTAGCCTGAAGCATTCTCTTTGGTCTTCCATGGGATCATATGGGTGGATTGATTTTGACTGCAGCATTAGGGTAGTGCACTCCATTAATTCTGATTTGCTGCTGTCTTCTCAGTATTAGTGTTTTATGTCCTTGCAAGGCCAAAATCACATAGCATGTGTGCTATAAAATTGCATGCTGTTAAAAAGTCAACAGTTCAGGAAAGTTTCTCATACCAAAGGCTTTAAGATAAATGTAATAATATCTAACACAATGGAAATTGTGGCTGGAATTTCAGGCATCGCTGCATGGGTTGCAGTGCTGAATGTTTTAAATATTTTATTTTTAATGGTGACCAATGTACTTGTCAGAGATACTTATCTTCCCTCTCAAAATTGCTAATTTTCTCTTCGCTAACAAATGTTTCTCTTTAATCTCCATTTGTCCGTTCAACTGCTGATTCTGATGTGGGAATAAAAGCAAAACTTCTAGAAGAATGTAAGTTACTCTTCACTAAAAATAGGCAGTGTGCTGCTGAAAATTAATACAGATTGTGTTGCAAATTGAATTTGCTGTCCAAAAATGTGTGATTCTGACGTTTTGTTGATAATTTTGTTTGCTGTATCTAGATGTTTTGTGCATGAAGTGTTCAGAAAATACTACTGTACATAAAACAACTTTCTGATATTCTGAAAAAATTAATTGTGTGATCTTTTGATGGTGTGCTATTTGAACATTAAAACCTTTACTCAATATGAGCATGTGCAGTGTTTTATTACTACTTTCAGGAGTAAATATATTTGCTAAAAAAGAAATTTATTGGAATATATGTACTTTTGTGCTATTTTACATATGTGTGCATATTTTTATATTCACAGTAGATATAGCTATTTAAGTAGACATATTTTACAAGTTCTAACTTACCTTTAGTTTTATGGTTAATTAGACCAGTTTTAAGTGCAATCCATAAGACAGGAGTGGAGATTTCAGGTCTTTGATGTGCATCAGATGGACTATCCTGTAGGTTGTGCAGTTTTTGTTTCATATCTTTTTTTCAGAGTGTATTTGCTTTTCCCATGTAAGCATCTGACATGTACTGACCCTGAGAGGGAAAAGAGCTGCCTTCACTTTTAAAGAAACACACACAAAGGCATCATGCCTGTGTGGTGCCTTCCTCATTCAAGGATTCTCCCCTGTGCAGCGAGGAGCAGAACCCAGTTCTCTGTGGCCTGTTCTTCTTCTGCTTAGCTGCTGTGGTTTTTTTATGATTCTATGATCTGATTTCTTTTCATCACTGTTTCTTGCAGGTAGGGTTTTACAGACAGCCTCTGTCTGTACAAAGGTGTACTTAATGTATAATGGTATATTTAAGGAAGACTTAAATAAAAATCCCAGTTGTACAATTTTAACTGTCTAGAGTGAGGCATGTAAACACAGCTAACTCTGATGATTGAAAGATTTTGTTCCAGTGGCTAGAAATTACCCCAAAGCACTAGCAAAGGGTATGGGTGGACAGATGATTTACAGCACTTGGACAGGGATGTTCATGGGCATGTTTTTCAACAGGTTTATTTAGATGACACTAAACTATAAACATAATGAATAATGTTCAGGAAGATACCTTTCTCACTATCTTAATATCACAAACAGTATTTTTTAATGCAAAAATGGATATAGATAGTGACAAAAGGTTATAAATTACTTAAAATAGGTAGACACCAACTACTTTGTCAGATGAATCAGTTTTGTTCTGTGCTACTTGTTTTATAGTACTTGACAAATCACAAATATCAAATTGTTTCTTCTGGGATAGTTCACAAGACTGAGTGTATTTAACATGGGTTTCTTAAGGGGAATCAGTGCTTTATTTTTCCTACATGTTTACTTTGTTTGGAAACTAGATACTATTTTTGTCATTTTTAACAGAGTCTTTTGCTTTATAACACATTTTTTACTCCTGAAAAGTAGTTCTTAAAAGCATGCTTTGTAGATTAATGCAATATGTTAAGCATAATAAACGTATGGAAAGGTTTCACCCGCAGAGAATTTGAAAATACATAAAATGTTTAGAAGCACAAAGCAATGTATATTTTTTCCTTCTGTGTGGTAAAAAGCCATTTTGTTGAGGTTTGTGTCTTGCAGCTCTTCATTTCAGATTTGTTTGACTTAAATTTTGAGTGTCATTTGGTTTTGTGAAAATCTGTTGAAATCTGAGGTATAGAAATATTTTCATTAAAGTTTTTGGACAAGATCTTCATCCACTGTAAATCAGGATAGCTCAGCTGGAAGTTAGTATAGCTGCACTGATTTACAAGGGTAGAGAGCTTCAGCCTCCGGATACAAAGGATACTTTAATCCCACTCTTTGGTCAATGATTTGGTTGCGAACTGTAATTGTTCTTTTTCTGCTTACAAAAGTGTCTTGTGATAGTTTGAAAATATTGTTTAAATCATCTCTCTTTGTTGTATTTCATAATGAAGTGTCACAACCTCCTACGATAACTCAGCAATCTCCAAAAGATTACATTGTTGACCCTCGAGAGAATATTGTAATACAGTGTGAAGCCAAAGGAAAGCCACCTCCTAGGTTAGTAGCTTTTTTTTTTTTTTCATTTATTGGTCTAAGAGCATGGAAGAACTAGGAGAACATACTGTAATTTTTGTAAACTGAGAAGATCAAGATTTTATGTATGAATGTGCTTGGACATGCAGAAACACGCACTCATCCGTACCTCTGTAAATTACACAGCTACCAGATAGTGGCACAATTCTGACTCCTATCACACATGACATTTAAATGTTTCTAGAGTCATTAAGAAATTGCAGCATTTTTTTCTTCTCAAAACTCTAACAATAGAATAATGCTCGATCATTACAAGAGCAGCTAGGTAAATGTCCATGGAACACACTAGAAAGCACTACTGGATGACGTGCCAGGTTTAGGCATAGTGTTTAAGAATGCACTTGGAATAAAGTCAGACTAATGCTAATACATTCAAATGTAATGTTTTCTAAATAATTCCATTTTATAAGGATGATCTTGAAATACAGTTATCAGAAGTTATGTAGTCTGTATCAGTTTTATTGATCAGCAGTCTTGTGTATTTTAATAGCCTTGAGTTTTGGTTTTGGCCGAAATGGATCAGATTCCTGATCATTGCCCGTTTTAAGATCCTCTTTCAGCATCTTGAAATATTTGAAAACTACTCATTTCAAGATATTAAATACCTGCACTGGAAGCATCAGTAGCCATGATACACTCTGGCATTGTCAGTAACTGCTTCTGATTGCAGAGACTATGAACATAGAAATGTGCTCCAGCAGTGTTACACTACACCTTACTAGCAAGGTCCGTCTAAAACTGCTCATTCAGACACAGACAGAGCTTGTTAGATGTATTTCTTCTGAATTAACAGGTTTTTTTCTGCATTATTCTTGCTGATTGCCTTGGCATCATGGTCATTATCATGACTGGGCAGCAGAATGGAGAAGATGGAGATTATCTGGAAAAGATGGAGATTACCCTTTCTAGTGTTCCATAAGGACAGGAGTGCCACAGAGCTGCTTGGTTTACCAGCATTTTAATTGGGCTGGCCCAATGGCACTTTTGAGAATCTGGGTCTTGACCTCGGTGATCAGATGATTATTGTTCAGTTTGGGACAACTGTATTGCTTCTGCAGATATTTCTGTTGAACACTTATGGTTGGAATTAGCAGAGAGAAAAAGAGTGCTGTCTGTGAGACTGACATACCTGAGCCATATGCCAGGGCTCTCTGCTGTACATCCTCATCTTCCCCTTCAAACATGGATCTTGTTTTAATCCTGTGCTACAGAGGAAGTGACAGGATTTAAGTGAGGAATTTTCCAATGAGTTTTAAAAGCTTGTGCTTAGTCTTGCTTATTTTTTAAGATGTGATATTGATTTAATTTGTATCAGTAGTCAGTCTGGTTGGTCCATCACTCTTGATAAAATGCAAATGCATATTGGAGCTTAAGCTGCTCCAGAGCTCTGAAGTCAAAGGTGGACTTTCTCAGCATGAATTGTGTGATATCAGTATGATAACTTGTTATTGGTAAGATCACCTGGCATAAAGGTTTGTGGATGTGCTGCTACCTATAGCTAGAACAGCAAAGACTCTGACTGACACGTATCTTAAATTCAGGGGCTTGTGCCACATTTTACAGCTCTCATTTGAAGCTACATTACACTTTCTTGCATCTTTAATATTATTGGTAACAGAAACCCCACATTCTAAAGCTTCACCTGCAAAGTTGTAAGAAAGAGGTTCACTGTTAGTTCACTATGCATGGTAGTCCTCCCAAAAACACTGCAGTGTGGTGCAGCACTGCTGCAGGTCCAGTTCTTTCCCCCAACACAAGGTGCAAATATCATGTCTAGTCCTACCCAGCTGCTGCAGAATGTCAATACACAGTTTGAGTCAGTTGGAATTTGAGCTTTTCCAATACCATTTGCATTTATACTGTAGGAAGCATTCTAAACAGCATAAAGAGTGTTTGTGCTTAAGATTCTGAAACTGAAATGTAACAAGTACAAAACCTGCTGTTCACAGCATTTGAAGCTGCGAGTGCTCAGCACTTCATAGGTGTTGGTCAGGCTCTCTGTGACTATACTTCTGCGTAAGTAAGAAAGTGGTGTTTACAGTAGTTTAAGTTGTAGACTGTGAATCTCTTCTTTACAATTTTTTGAGTTCTATTGGTCTTCATTTTTAATGACTACTTTCCAAAACATTTCTTGTTTTGAGTAGTGTCAGTATAAATTTACTAGGTTAAATAAAGGCTATCAGACTACATAATTTCAATTAGAGAGTTACGTTTGCATTAGAATAGTGAAAAGAAATCAAACTCACCACAGACTTTAATTCACTTGTATAACTTCAAAATCAGTGAACCAATTAAAAGAAATTATCTCCTTCTGGGGCCTGAGATGACACATTTCAGCCCTGAGCAACTTTTTAAAGGAAGGTTTATAAACCCTTTCAACAATAGGTTTTATAATGGAATGCTAATGCAGCTTTAGCAATATCAGTTCGTGCAGATATTACTGCATCATTTTTAGTAGAGAGGAAATCAGTTCTTTTCCATGTATAATTAACCTCAGAAATTTTTAATGCATTTTTTAAAAAAAGAATTGACTTTGAAATAGCTCCTTTTAACAAGTTCAGCCAAACCTTTTATCTTAAAATATTACCAGATTTCTTATAATAAAAGTTCTATATTGCTTTATTAGTTAATTTAGTTTGGGAATGAGTCTTATTTGCTAATAAAAAAAAATAACATGTATTTTTGTTAATCAGTTTTTTCTTCTTTTTCTTCATACAATTTACAAAAAGCAGCTCAGAATAAACTTTTCTTTTCTTTTTGTTTTTATTGTTTTAGCTTCTCCTGGACGCGCAATGGAACTCATTTTGATATAGATAAAGATGCACAGGTAACAATGAAACCAAATTCAGGGACTCTTGTCATAAATATTATGAATGGTGGGAAGGCAGAAGCGTATGAGGGAGTTTACCAGTGTACAGCAAGGAATGAACGAGGAGCAGCCATTTCCAACAATATCGTTATAAGGCCTTCTAGTAAGTAAAGCTCTTAAGCGTGAAACACTTTGGTTGTCTTATTTGTTTATGAAATTTTTGCCTTTTTGTTTTCCTGTCTTAAAAATTCAGTCATCCAAATGACCATGCTAGAAGTTATTGCCTATTTTCTAATACTGAGGTATAATACTGTATTACGTGTTTTCTCAAATACTTTTTTTACAAAAATTTAATAACTGAGTTTTCTTCTTGATACATCTGGATAACCTTATAATGTTTAAAACTGACTTGTATGTATGACACTACTGCTAGAATAAAATATTTAAATCCTTAAGGCTTTAAGGATAATTTGTTGACTTTGATTGCATAATTGGTGACAACAATTTTTATTCTGTTTATGAATAAACATTTATGAATAACATTTCTGTTTATGAAGTATTCCATAGTTCTTGTAACAGCTTTAAAACATAACAGATTGAAACTAAAAAGAAGCTAAGAATTTTTGATTAATGGTAGATTGTTTCTACAGCTCTTTAGGAGCTTTATCTCAGCTTAGTTTTCAAGCTTCTCAGCTTACAATGTGCTGTTCTCACATCTTAATTAAAGTGTGTGTATAATACTGCTTTAGGAACGTCTACCCCTTTTTCTATTTTAGCACTTTTTTTTTTCAATATAGTTAAAAATTTGCAAGACACTGTTTAAAAACCTTTAGTGAGTAGACAAAATAATTTGAATCAGTTGATTATACTTTCAATTAATCATTGATGTACTTTTCATCAAAAAAAAATAAAAAAGAACAAAAATAAAAACCAGCAAACATGAAAGGACTTAACATTCTGATGGATATAGTTCTTCCATTTCTTCTTCCAAAATACTTTGTGCATTTTCCCTTTAAATTTCTGTGTTCTTGCCAAACCATATTTTGTGTGTGTCTGTCAAAATTACTTCCTATAGGATCGCCTTTGTGGACAAAAGAGAAACTAGAACCAAATCATGTTCGCGAAGGTGATTCACTAGTACTGCACTGCAGACCTCCTGTTGGCTTACCACCACCTATCATATTTTGGATGGATAATGGTGAGTTTGTTTTTTATGCAGTTGACTTTTTTCAGTTTTTCTATATAGTAGATCATTGCTTACCAAAACCACAGATGGTGAGGTTTCCCTCTAAGTTAAAATTCAGTGAGTTTCCATTCTTATAGAACAGAGGAAACTAGCAGACATAGAGCACAAAAGCACGAAGCCAAAAGCAGCTGGAGATCTTAATGTGAGTAGTAGATTAGCCCACTGGGGAAGAATGGGTAGACAAGGGATTTCATCAGGAAGCTTAGAAATGTCTATGTATGTACCCAGCCACAAACAAGTGCAATTGAATGAATGTGGAATCTGCAGATCATAATAATAGAGTGTGTCAATTATATTTGACATAAATGTGTTCTTGTTTTCCCTTAGCTTTCCAAAGGCTGCCTCAAAGCGAAAGAGTCTCCCAAGGTCTAAATGGAGATCTTTATTTTTCTAATGTACAACCAGAAGACACCCGGGAGGACTATATCTGCTACGCAAGATTTAATCATACGCAAACTATACAGCAGAAACAACCCATATCTGTAAAAGTCTTTTCAAGTAGGTATTTCCTCACCAGATTACATACTACACAGTATTTATCCAGAGTTCTCAAGTTACGTGCTAAAGTTGTGTTATGCTAGGGAATTTTGTCATTTTAATTTTGAATAAGAAATTATATTACTGTATAAAAATGAAACATAATCTCCAGTTTTCTTGATATATAATTGATTTTAAAAGCTATCATTTTTCCCTTTATAAGGCATTGTGTTTTGAAAAAATGTTTTTTAAGATCTGATGCATAGAAAAAATACATTGTAAAAAATAACAGTTTTTAGATGTTTTTCCAATGCAAGAATATTAAGTTATTTGATTATTGTAACTATTGAAACAAATTAATCAATCACTTGATTAACTCACCGTGGCCATGTCATCACCTTTTGATTCCCAGAACTTTTATTTATCCCTCTTGTATGCTTTCTTCATGATATTCTGTTTATTTCAGTGGATTCATTGAATGACACTATAGCTGCTAATTTGAGTGACACTGATATTTATGGTGGTGAGTTACACTGGTCCCCACTGATACTCCTTGTTTCACAGTAGCATTTAGTTAACTAACTTCACCTTCATGGCTACTTAATCTTTTGCTCCTTTTTCAGTTTCTAATAAAGGTATCAGTTAGTGCTGGTGATAATACATACTTTACAAAGGGACTGCACAGTGTGATCCTTTCAAATATATAATGTTTCGATGCTCTTGTATGGCTCATAGCAAATATAAACACTTATAATAAAAGAATGCTTTCACACTGGTGCAGATTTTAAAAACTACTTCTATACTATGTTAATTTTTTACATTTTTCCTCCAATTTACCTAGTAGTTTAATTATGTTCATTATCACTAGGACTATTTAATGTCATGTGCTGCATAATAAATAACAACAATTAAGCACCTAACATATCCACTTCACATGTAATAACTTACTGAATGTACCAATAAATTCATAGAGGTAGGATAAGTTTTGTTTGTTTGGTGTTTAAGCTGGTCTTTCCATTAATCTGTGTTGAATGGTCTTTTGTATGTTTTGAATTAAATCCTCCTGAACAGATGTATGTGTGTTTAGCAAAGCTGACTTTGGAGCACCACTTATTCTAGACTCTCCACTTGATATTGGGTGACATAGAAAATACTTGATATTTATTCTATTTTTTTGTCTTTTTCCTTGTGAAATGGGGCTTTGCACATATTAAACCATAACTTCTCTGAATCTAGAATAAAACATGGGCACAGAATATTTTACTTCTCTACATAAAAATTACGTGTTATTCAGGAGGGACAAACAAGAAGTAAGTACCTGAACACAAAATATATTAACTACAATTAGTGATTAAAACACTCTGGGTTGGCTTCCAACTCAGAACCACCATGGGTAATTCTTCTGAACACTCACAGTCTGGCCAAGTGAGCCAGCAGCCCTTGGCAGTGCCAGCACTGGGTAGATGAGTTGTTGCCATGACTGTCAGCTGCATTCTTGCCTCTAGACTGCTCTGTTCTCCCACAACTTTAAGTTGTTTATGTGCTGGTTATTAAGGAATTCACAGCACATACTGGATTAAAACAAAGTGTTGTATTTATGCTAATGTATCAGTAAGCCCTGTACCCTAACAAACTTTATTATGTTTCTAATCCCATTTTTAAAAAAATATTTATTGTAATGTTTCAGACTCTTACAGCACTTCAGAGCAATTTAATTCTATATATTAAAATTGCTACAACACAACATTAGAGTATTCACAGAAAACACTCTATAATTATAGGGAACTTATTCTGAATTCCATGAAGGCATAGGAAATACCATATACTTCAAAAGCCAACAGAGTGTAATGTCAGAAATGAGTCTTATATTTATAGTTGCCTGTTTACTGTGATTATTGCTTCAGGTTAATCAAGGTTCTGTATTGGAAGACTGGGGAACAGCTTGAATTAAAGTTAAATATATAGTAAGAGGAAAATACAAGGATTACTTTCTGAAACAATTCCTCACATTGTCTAGAAAATATTAAAACATATTCTAAAGCAGACTGCACTTTTCACTCCCTTGGTTTATATTTCCGATTAAAAATAACTTTTCTTAATTTTTATTTTGATGGAAGCCCAGGAATTCTCAGTAACTCTCAGTCTTGCACTGTGCCTCACACCAATGGCCTCTTCCCATTATAGTTCTGTTGACTGAAACAGCAGCTACTTTAGGATTAAGATTGCATAGTTGCCTATGTAAAAGCTTTGTATCAATTGTTCCTGTCTTTTAATAATAACATTTCTCTTCTATGTATTCAAAATTGTGGCATTTAACAGATATGTTATGTCTGTCAAAAAACTAATGTGTTCAGCTTTGTAGTTGTGCTGCAAAATGGCTTTTAAACAAATGGCCAATGTGGAGCAAAATCTCTGTTCAAAACGTGAGAATGGGTGTATGCACTTGATTGGTGTTAGAATAAAATTTAGAAATTAATTGTTTTACTTCTTCTTGTTCCAGCAAAGCCAGTTACAGAGAGGCAGCCAGTTCTTCTAACACCAACAGGTAGCACAAGTACCAAAGTGGAACTCAGAGGAAATGTGCTTTTGTTGGAGTGCATCGCAGCAGGATTGTGAGTTACTTTTGAGACTTTTTTTTTCTAAATTGAAATACAGAAACAGGGAAACATTTGAGGGATGCTTAAAGTGTGACCACTGTATAAGTTATGTGTTTCAAAGAAGCAGAAGTGTGGAATGAACTTTTTTAGGAGTGCCACCATTTACTTGGGCATCAGCAGACTTTGGAACATGAGAACGTATGGCCTCTGCCTTCTCATATCCCCGAACCCTGTGCACAGAATATGGATTGTACCATTGTTTTTAAAGGACACAGGCAATAAATGCTATAGACTAAACTCAGGCATATATCTACACATTTGCAGTCAGGAATAAAGCCTCTGTTGTTTTCCTAAATTTACAATCATTAGGTTCTCAAATGATATAAAAATAGTTACGAATTTGCTGTTCTAATCCAAGAAAACTGCTTATATGTGTTAGTAATTGCCTAGTTGATCGACTAAGTGGGAATTGTTGGAACAAATCTTCAGGTCCTTACATATAATTTCTCATTGTAATTGAGCTTAATTGGTACTTGTTTCTTCAATGCAATGCAAGTTTGCTTCTGCTGGGTATTGTGCAAAAAGATTACTGAGAGCAATTTAACTTCATGAATTAGGTTGATTTTTAAATCAATTTCATTCTCAGGAAGAAATCTGAGAATAGATTGGTTATAGAATAGAAATGGAAAATCTTTAGTATCTATTTCCAGAACTGTAAACATGTTTACAGCACACAAAGGCATATACAATGCAGAGTGCTCTCAGGTAGCCATGAGGAAGGCCAGTGCACCACAGCACTATGCACATGTGCACATCACTTGCATGAACTCCACAGGGCGCGCTCAGGCACAGTTGATCTGAGCATCAGTGCAGTGTTTCTGTCTCAGCTGTGACCTGCTCAGGTGTCTGCCCCAGCAGCACTAGCAAAACCATCCCTGTGAGTGGGAGTAGCATAAGCCCAGGTGATCTTCATCTGCAATATAGTTATATGCCTTTTGACAACCCTGCTACAAAAGTATTCGGTGCTCCAAACTCCAGTAAAATGGCTGGAAAAAACCTGTGAAAAAAAAATAGAGTGTTATATATTATATGGCTTTATGTCTTTAGCTGTCACATAATTAAAAAAATAAATAAATAATGAAATTAATAATTAAAAAAAAAATAGGGAATACTGATCCACAAAGAGCCAGATACAGATTTTGTTTGCAACAACTATTCCTAATCACTTACACCATAATTAAAAGTCAGCTTTTTTAGGTATCTGTTATAAAATATGTGATATTGGACTGCTAAGGGAACATTTGCATAGAGCCATTACTATTTGAAAGAGGACATTCTATTCAGGAAGCAACAAATTGTGATTTCTTGTAATTTTCAATATATATCTCCATGTGTTTGAACAGCTTTCAACTTCAGTGGACAACATGGGGCATAGCCAAGATTTAGACTTCGTGCAGTGACAAGTGGCTGTACTTGACTCAGCACTGAAATTTTTTTCTTGATTTTTCACAAGAAATGTTTCTATCCCCTTACTGCTCTTTTGTAAAGTTTATAATGTTCATGAAGGATTAGGGTATTACTCACACAAAGGACAACTATAAACTTGTCATTTTATAGAAGCTACCTTTAAAAGCACCATGAGCATCAATTTAATAGTAGAAGCATGTCTTCATTTATTAACCATCAAGTTTTTTAGATTAATCATCAGACAAATGTATTGTGTAATTATTAATCCTATGAACAGATGGCCATTGACAATGTTAGTGAGACCTGTCATTTCCTAGAAACAAATGTTGGCATATTTTTTCGTATTTGTTGCATGTGGCCCAGAATCTGGGTAAAGGCTCTTAAAATAATTATTTATAAAACATATATTAAAAATATTAATGTACTGAACTCTTATCTTCCTTTTCTTCAGTCCCTAAATTAGATCTGTGCTTTTTCTTCTTCAGGCCGACACCGGTAATCCGCTGGATCAAAGAGGGTGGGGAACTGCCAGCTAACAGAACATTTTTTGAAAACTTCAAGAAAACTCTCAAGATTATAGATGTTTCAGAAGCTGACTCTGGGAACTACAAATGTATAGCAAGAAATACATTAGGTTCAGCTCATCACGTCATTTCAGTAACTGTGAAAGGTAATACTAAAATTATCCTTAATGTAATGTTGTAAAGGGTCCAGAATGAAGGATCCAAGCAGGCGTTCTAGGATGAAGTATAGCTAAAAGGATGAATGATAATAGTTAAAAATCACTCTGAGGAAACATTCAATTGTCTGAATTCTAACACTAGAAGGGCTTTACTATCTATAATATCTTTTTCATCTTTTAATGTTACTTTGTAAAGCAGGAGGCTAAACTGGTATTTTACTGTAACAGTAGTAAGATAATGCCTTAGTTTGCACAAGTACTACATTTATTTTAGATCCTTTGATTATCAGTCATTAGACTGCTTCTTTCTCTTGTTCTCTATCTTCCTTCTCATCTCTTTTCATCATCTCATCCTCATTTTCTCCAGTTTTCTTCTCTCCATTCATATAGTCCAGATTATTTCTTCCCTCTATTTTACTATTGTCTTACAGTCTTATGTTTTTCTTCCTTCTTCTCTTTTACTGATACTTCTGGGTTCCTATCTTCATGTTTTTTATCCAAGATGATGCCTTATAGTTCTAAAAACATTTACAACATGTTTGTCTAAATAGGAATTGTAAGTATGCTGTGAATACCATGAAACAAAAAACTGTAATGACAGTTAATTAGTCATTTAAATAATCAGCTGTATTGCTTGCTTTGCATGTTAAATAGTCATTTATTTTGCTGTAGATCAGCATCTTTTTATGATCACATTTAACCTCCTTTCTAAGAACAGAAGTTTAATTTTGTTTGCATCTGTCCATCAATCCAAAATCTGAAAATTAATTGCAAGATGTCATAATATATGCTGTTTGTGGTTATTTTTTGCAAAAAAGGGATGGAGAAATTGGTGAATATCTTCTAGTAAGGACAGTGTTTCACACATTTTGATCTCTGTGTTTTCATCTGTCTCAGGTAAACATCTGGCCCCACTGCAATCACCATTGAATTGAGTGAGACAAAGGATTTTGCCATTTAAAAATTTCACCCTTGACATGAAAGCTTTATGTGTAATCAAACCTAATTTTTTTCCTAACAGCCTAGCTACTAAGAGCATGGATATTTCTGAAATTAATCAAAAGACCACAGCAGTGTCTGCAAATGCCAGACTCAGATAAATTTTGCTTGCTTTAGGAAGGCAAATTAGATTCAAAGCAGGCAACCCTAAATGAAACAAAGATCCTCTTGTTGTTTATCTCAGAATTTTAATGCAGTAGGTGACCAGAGGGTCAGTTCAGCCAGTTAACTGAGTATTACTTATTGAGTATTACTTAATTAAGCATTACTTATATATATATACACATATAAAGTAACAGTATAGCTGTAAGTCTATATCTACACATACCTTGTTTGAATTATCTTCTGATTACCATGTCTGTGTCTTATGATTTTCTGTACATAATTTTAGAAAATAATTGCTGTCTTTGTTTTCTTAAAGCTGCTCCATACTGGATAACAGCACCCAGAAACTTGGTCTTGTCTCCTGGAGAAGATGGAACATTGATCTGCAGAGCTAATGGGAACCCAAAGCCTAGTATAAGCTGGTTAGCAAATGGTGTTCCCATAGCAAGTAAGATTCTTAATTACCTTACAGGAGCATGAGTAAGAAAATATGAGGAGTCTCAGGGTGTTTTTTGTCAAATAAATGTGAAGAGCCTGTATTTGTGTAGTTTTTGCCTGACTGGTTATATTAAATCATAAAAGATGTGGTAAAAATACTGTGGTTCATAAAAGCTGAACAACAAAATGTGCCTCTAACATGTTTGAGAAAACTAAAATGTGTAACCATGCTCCTGATTCTTCTGTCTGGCATTCTGCTGGTAGTATCTTTGTGGAGATGGT
The DNA here is from genome assembly GCF_049639895.1 of Pseudopodoces humilis. NCBI lineage: Eukaryota > Metazoa > Chordata > Aves > Passeriformes > Paridae > Pseudopodoces > Pseudopodoces humilis. The sequence continues at coordinate 45,612,022 of NC_142204.1, read as the reverse complement.
CTCTCTCAGAGGGCCATTGCTTGGATGTCATTGTTACCCCTGTGTTTCTGTGGCAGTCACGTCTGCTAGATCTCTCCTTTGCTGCCCCACTGCAACTCTAATCTTGCCTAAGAATCCTAAACACGACATAAAAAATGACGTCCTCAGATGTGTGGATATACACTTGTAGGATTTGCAGTACACTGCAGGATTTGCAGCTTAGTGTATGTTTGAGCCTTCCAGGCTTCAGCTCTAAGAAGCTGCAGCAGCAGAATTGTCTGAATGTGTCAGCAGCTACCTGGCAAACAGTTTGTGCCAAGTAGGTGTCAAAGAAAAGGAACCCCTAAGGCAGTGGAACAGCTGTTTCTCTGTGCACCAGTAAGAAAAGCAGCTCTGAACTGGTGATTGAGCCACTTAATTGCTGCAGTGTTATGACTGGCAATACTGTATGACAGACACAAGGTAGCTGCTATATATAGTACAACTTGCCTTGGAAGGAACTTGCTGGAGGACACTGCAGTGTGTTGTCAGCTGGGTTTACACAGTGCATATCCTGTAAAGTCACACTTGGTTCTTCTACCTTTATCCTTCCTCTTTCTCAAAACAATAATGAAAAAACAGACAGTCTCACCTGTTGGCTCATGAGAGATAATGTATTCTAAAATACTGATCTGATTAAAGTGTGACAGTGTCCCTTCTGTCACTTTCAGAAATTTAGGAGTTGTTTAAGTCTGTTGATGAAATATAATTCACCTAGTTTGGGACATGGAGAAGGATTGTCTATGGTCAGAATCTAGGTAGTAGCAAGAGGTAAACACGAACCCTCATTAGATATATCTGAGGTATTCACTATACAAAAGAGATTAAACTTACTTGTAGGGGAAAAATGCAACTTTTGGGGGAAAAATAAGGCTATATATTGAAACTAATAGAATTATTTAGCAAATAACCTGTTTCAGGAATTCTAATTAAATGGAAGGTGAGCTCTACATCCTGAGATTCAAAATGAGAAGTTTCCATTGGTAAATAAGTTATGTAAACTGACATTATTCACCTCATCAAACAATGGTAAGAGAGGAAAACAGGAAAATATAAATGTAATTTTGTATAGTATATATTTATGAAGAAATATATCATAATGAATTTGTTGTTATCAAAGTTTAGTACCTGTCCTTCACTTTCTGTTTTGGGTTTTTTGGTGGTCTCATCTTTGTTGTTTTCTGTCACATCTTTCATCATTCACTTTTTGTTTATTTGTTTGGAGGGGATTTTTATCCTGTAGTTCTACTAGTTTTATTATTTCAAGCCTCCTGACTTGAAAAAATCTTTTTCACCTGGCTATGAAAGTCAGCTTTGCCTTGCTGATCTTCCTTATCAAAGCTGTAGGACGAGCTGTTCAAATGACCAACAAGTAAATTTTCCAAAAAAGCAGTGATGTGTTCTGCATTCTTTCATGGTACAGTAAAAGATTAAGAAACAGAGTTTTCAGAAGCAGCTGCAGGATTCCACCAAATTTCCCAAATATAAAGGCAGCATATATTGGACTGGCCTTGAAGAATTAGTACACAAAGTCTTGTTGACGGGAATTTGGTAAAAATTAAAAGACTTTAATTAAATTACCCACTCAAACTCAGTAGGGAAAAAAGAAGAAGAAAAGAACACAGGAAGTAAGTGGGTAGCTCAGCCTTATATTAAAGGTCACTTTCGCTGCTGAGAAAAGCTGAAGTCTTATCCACATTAAATATTTAGGTGCAAGTTGATTGGATGCTCCAGTACACTGCATCTGTCAGGGCATCTATAAGAAGCATCATGATCACAGAAAATGCAGTTCTTAAGATTCTTGTGATTTTTTATTATTCTGAGTTATCAAAAGCTGTTCTGGAAATTACCAAGTACAGTGTGTCTTTTTGTTCACTTGTTACTAAATTATAGAATTGAGCCCCTCATCTTCCAACTGAGTGATTAGGAAATCACTGTAAAAGGAAACTAAAGCAGCTGTTTCAGCTTCAGGGCAGTGCTGAGAGAGCTACACCCATGGCAGGATTTCAAAGAAAAAGAGCTACATTTGAATTTCAAAGCCCTGCTGTCATCATATATCCCACAATGTGCCTCTTGTGGCCTAGTAATCTGTTTGCAATACTTTAATTTTCTGTTGGAAAGCACAACTGGGAGATACTTAATTCTTCCGTTTTTGTTTTTCCATAATAGAGTCAGACAAGGAAGGGGGAATGTGGAAGAAAGAACCATTCGTCCATATCTCAGTCAAAGGCTGAGGTTTAAACATCTATAGGGAAAAGGAGAAAAAAAAAATAGTAGAGAAAAATGTAGTGTAGCAACTGTCAAATAAAATGCAGTGGTGTGAATTTTGTTCAATATTGCAATAATCTGAATTTTAAAAAAAAAATTTAAGCAAGATTTTAGGTTTCCCTGAAATATTTTAATTTGTTTTCTTCAACAGTCATGCTGAAAACACCAGCCATTTCTAACGAAAAAGCTGATTTAGACATGTTGGAATGATAAGGACCTAACCTAACCTCCTAATGTTTACTCACAGGAGGAGTATGTGAACTCGCATGTCCAGTCCCGTTAAGGTCAATTAGAACTACTTTGGCAAGTAGCAATTGAAAGTTCAGGCCATGACTCTGTGTTGCCTTGTGCTTCAATTAACACTCAAGATCTGCATTATTTATATCACTGCATAATCCATTGTGTCTTACTGCTAAGATATTCAGCATGGTTTTACAAAAGGGAAGCCATGCATGAAGTATCTCAACTTTTAAGAAAGTAACAACCCAGATTAATTGGGAAGGGGAAATGCTTTCATAATTGGACTTCAGAAAGGCATTGCAAATACAGTACAAAAGACTGATTTTTTGGTCCAGTGGTTTACAGTTCATGATGAGCTATTAAATATTACATACAGACACTTAGATTTATACAAAGCAGTGCAAAGGCACTATTTATCTTCTTTTGACACATTCTTCTCTTGTTATATCACATTTTGCTTTGAATTGCTAGGTTTGAGTTAGTCTCCATTAGTACTCACACTGAATTTAAGTGAGAAACATTAGCCCTTAGATTTCTTTCATGAAAGGCCTTGATAATCCCTGGCTGAGAGATTCATCATCCATCATTTTATCTGAGAGTACACATTACAAGCTGTTCACTTTAGCCATGGGAGGGAGAAATTTGCTGGACCCTAATGCCCCCAGTATTTCAGTCTTGGAGAGAAGACTGCTTGGGAAGATCTTTATCCACTGCTGCTGTCATTGTGTTGGAACTTTGCATCTGACCTAACTTCAGCAGATGAAAAAACCTTTGATAATCAGTTTTTTTCCAATTCTGCACAAAATAGTCAAAGGATGGTTATAGTTAGTGCAGGTAATGCTGTGCCTTTGGAGACAATAGAACTGTCAGAATCAGTCAGAATCAGAAAAAAGGGATTTCAGCATTCACAGGAAAATAATATTCCGGGAGCAAGCGAGATTGGTAAATAAAGGAAAAGGACATTATTAACCATTTCAATTATCCATTTTTTTTAATCCAGATTTTTTCCCTTCCAGTTTTAAGCCTAACTGTGTTTTAACTGCTTCTGTTCACACAGCACATGTCATTCTGTCTTTTTTTTTTAAGAAAAAGAGTAATAATGGTGCCATTGTGGTTTTATTGAAACATATTAGCAAAAGTAATTGCTTAGGCTGTCAGAAGTTTATGAAGCAGATGGAAGTATGCGTTCAGATGAACACAACTTACTCAGGGTGCTGATCTCTAGCTATGACAAAAGTATCCGATGAGGGCCCTGCCTTCCCTGTGTAGTAATATGCTGAACATGGCTAGAGTCAAGAAACTGTATCATTGTACAATGTGATGAAAAAATTAGGTGAAACCAGGTCTTTGTTCAGAAAGGACTGAAATGCATTCATAAGCTGAGATTCCATGTTATTGGGAGCAAATGTTGGCTGTAAGATGGCATGTGTTTGTCTGTCTTGTTACAGCAGCAGAATTCCTATAGCAAATCCTCATAATTAATATTCCTGTTTGGACAAGCCCATTGTAAGTATTACTTAGGTTTTTTGGTATTTTGCCTATTAGTGCCAAATTCAGATTTGTCTAATGTGTCAAAAGCATTTTCTCCTTCTCATGCAGCTGTTGTGTAATGTGACCAGAATATTCATAAATACAAGCAAGCAGTGTTTGAGTGGCCCTGCAATCATTCCCTTGCCCCAGAAAAAGATTTCTAAAAAGACAGACTGGTATATGGAAAGAGCTGAAGTACTGCATGCTGTTTTTCCTCAGCTTTTACTAGCAAGACTGACCTTCAGGAATCTCAGGTCCCAAAGACCATGGGAAAAGATTAGAATGATATGTATTCTTGGTGGCAAAGGATTAGGTCAGAGGCAAACAGAACATACGTAAGTTTGTGGGCCCTAATGGGATGCAGCCACAAGGGCTGACTGAGGTGGCATATATCATTGCAAGAACAGCCTCAATAATCTTTGCTTGATCATGGTAGCTGGGAGAAGTGCCTAAAGATGGAGAGAAAGCAAATGCTACTCCTGTGTTCAACAAGAGCAAGAAGGAGAAACCAGGGAACTTCAAGCTGGTCACTCTCATCTTTATCCCTGTGAAGGTGATGGAGCAGCTAATTCTAGAAACCATATCAAGGCATGTTAAGGACAAGAAAACTTTCAGGAGTAGTTTTCATGGCTTCACCAAGGGGTGACCAACTTGATACATTTCTATGATGAAATGACTGGCCAGATAGATGAGGGCAAGAGTAGTGGATAATGTCTGCCTGGACTGCAGTGAGGCCTTCAACACTGTCTCCCATTAGATCCTCATGGACAAGCAGTTGATGTAGGGGCTGGATAAGCAGACAAGGAGGTGGATAGACAAATGGCTGAAAGGCCGAACCAAGAGAGGGTGATCAGTGGAACAAAGTCCTGCACCTGAGGAGGAACGGCCTTAGTGCTGGGGGCCATCCAGATGGATAGTGGCTTGGCAGAACAGGACTTGGGCATCCTGGTGGATGCCAAGTTGACCATGAGCCAGCAGTGTGCCCTTGTGGCAAAGAGGTTAATGATATCCTGGGCTAGATGAGACAGAAGTACAGCCAGCAAGTAGAGGAAGGTGATCTTTCTCCCATCTGGACACAGTTCTGGATAACAGGATCCAAGTGGCCCTGCTTGAGTAGGGGGTTGGAACAGATGACCTCCAAAAGTCCCTTCCAAGCTCAATGTTTCTGTGTCTGTGAGTGCATGTCAATGGGTGCTTCAGATCATTAAAGAAGCTGTATTCAACAGGCAGTTGAATAGATGCCAGTCTTAGCAGGGAGTGTTTGAATCAGTGCCCTTCAGCATCCACGTGGCTAGACCAGTTAACAGAAAGCACCAGCTAACCTAACACTTCTGTCTTCTTTTCTGTTGGGATCCCAGCTTGAAGCCCTTTTCAGAGAACAGGCACCTACCTCCTTTTCTTCAGATAGCTGAAAGGGGATATCTCCTTTTTCCTTTGAGTCCAGCAATGAGAAGGGAAGATGCTGTCTCTCTTTTTATATAGTAATTTAATGGTTAGATCATTCTTTTACAGTGCCGTTCCTTCAGTTATAGAGGATTAAACTAATGGCTTGCATCTCTTAGGAGGGGCCCTACCATCATCCTTAAAGGAATTATGTGTTAGAGTGTGTGTGAGAGGGGCAGTCTGTGCACCCATTAAAGACCTGCCTGGACGCACACAGTGCTACAGGATTCAGAGGGCACAAGTGGAGGGAAGCCCAGAGCCCAGGGCTGGAAGCAGCCATGCTTGGAATGGCTGTGGGCAGTTCTCCTTCCTCGTGGGAGAGCAGTTGTGCCTGTCTTCTATTTAACTGTGATTTGTATGCAGAAACAGACCGCTTCCCGCAGCTGACTGGCCTGCCTGCTGGGCTACTCACCTGCTCCGGCTATTTTCAGCCCATGAATCTTTTAATGAAAATGGCATTTACATAGAAAAGGAAGCAATGTGAAACATGGAAAATAGGAAGTAAAGCAAAAGAGAGAAAAATATGTGCCAGCGATCCAGAAGTCTAGAGAATAAGCATTTAAACTCACGGTAGTACCTTTTTCTTCCTTCCCAAAATTTTTGAATTTGTGACATTGATTTAAACTCAGAGTGATGGAAGACCAGAAAAAAACAGAAATTGAAATCTGTTCTTGAGGCAGCTATTTGGAAATTGAGGTATTTACATGAAAAATGGCCTTAGATTTCATCCAAGCTGGAAATACCCTTAAGCAGAAGCTCAGATCTGTGGTCCCCTTCATCTGGTTTCTTTTGTAGAGAATTTAGTAACAGATACTTCAAGAAAATGCAGGAGAAATGTCTCCATTTTCTTTACAGACGAGAATTAACGTATTGTCTGAATCAAAGGTTCCTGTCACAGAAAATTTATGTTAATTTAGTTGATTGATCTTTTTTATGAGTTAAAATAAGAATTTTCTTTTACAAGAATGTATTCCACAAATATACTTTTTCAGGCTTCAATAAGGGTGTCAGTTTTGATGATGCAGCCAAACTAGGATGCATTTATTTACATATAAATGCATCTATTTTTTGTATTGGATCAGTAATTTTACCATTAATTTTCATTATCAATAATACATGTGCTTTTTAAAACAATAATAATATATATGGTCTTACTTAATACGATCATAAAATATTAAACTGTAGATTTCGCATTTTTATGCAGTGTGGTTTTACAAGCTAAGTTTTTTCTTCATTATGCTTCTCTAATGTCATCCAGTTGTATTAGAACTGACATCTATTATTCTTCTTCAGTATTTTATTATAATTTTATTTTCAGTTATGTCCTGGGTGCTTCTGTGATACAGAAGCGGTTTGACAGCTCATGCCACTCCATAACAGTTAAGGAAATGGCATTGTATAATTCTTACATAAGGGAAAGAGTGCCACCTACTGAATTACTAACTCTGCTCTTGTGAAGTTTGTTTCATGATTATGTGTGAAGGAACACTTATTCTTTAATCTGACATAATTTTCAACTGAATATGGCTATTTTTATATTTAGAAAATTATTTATGGTATAACAATTGATTCGAAATTTGAAAATCACAGAGGAGTATGTACTGTATCAGGATTATCTTTTGACATTCAGAAATATTTCTGTATTTTTCTAAATATTGACTGTATTTGCCTGAATCTTGACATATTGGCATTTTTCTCTGTATTGCATGCAAAATACAATCTCAGCTTCACTTTCTTGGAAAAGAAACAAAAAAACATCTTCAAAAATGGGAACTCTACCATCCTGGGTTAATACCTGTAGAATCAGAAGAACCTTTTAAGCTATATTAAAATTCACTTTTTGAAAACAGGGAAAAAATACGTAAAGGGTATATTGGTCTTTGGATTTTTCCTTCTTTTCAGAAGTATGAAACTTGCAATCCAATAGCAGTTTAAGAAAAGCAGTAACATTTTCTTTTCACCATCAGTTGCCCCAGAAGATCCTAGCAGAAAGGTGGATGGTGACACCATTATTTTCTCACACGTGCAAGAAAGGTCAAGTGCCGTCTATCAGTGCAATGCTTCTAATGAATATGGATACTTGCTATCAAATGCATTTGTGAACGTTCTGGGTAAGAAACAGACTTTATATTTTTCTGTTTTCTTGGGTATTCAGTTGTCTATTGCTAACACACAGATTCTCAGCTCAAGCCTTGTTTGAGGTCTTCACTGGGAGTTGATCTGTTTCCTGGCCCATGTAGAGAGCAAGGGTATATACATACAGTGTGTTTTCTAGGCTGTTCCTGAATTTCACTTTCACTGTTCCAAAGTGAGAAGGATAGAAGTGAAAGCTGGGAAAACTTGGAAGAAATTTTATCTCCTTTTTTTTTGTTTATGTAAGTCAGTCAAACAGAAGCCCAACAAAGAAGGCAGGAATTAGTATTGCTTAAGCCAGTATGTTTCAAGTCAGTTTCATTGAGTCTAGATGTTTTGGTTTAGTGGAATAGATGATCTCCAGGTTGCTATTGCAAGGGGACATGATTATGTGTTTGTCTCTAAGGCTTCCCTGGCGTGTGTTTCTGATTACAAAATGTTGTGGCCCCTCTGATTCTTCTCAGTGAATTTCACAAAGCTAGTAGCAAAATCCTAGGCAGAATGGTCTCCAGTGACTCTCCTGCAGGAACTGGTAGATGTGTTGATTGACACTGTCATTTAAAAGAAAATGTAGGTGTTAGACCAGAAATACATCCTAGCTTCTTTCTGCCTGCAGGTTTGTTTGGAATTAGATAGCTCGGTCTACCCAGGAGATTATCTTCTTGAAGTATATACTGATTTAAATTTTCCAATTGAAATCATTGCCTTTGGTGCCCATCACTATTACTTATAAATAGGCAAGAAACAGTTGTTTTTCACAAGATAATTTCCCTGCATTTTTTCCTCAGGCGCATACCAGTAGAATGTATTTGAACCCAGACTGAGACCCAAAATAATCTCAGAGAAAAATGTTTATATGTAATTCTTTAGGCCATTCTTGATGTCTTTGTATTTTGTATTTGTAACTATACTTTGTACCATGTATTTACTATTTGTAAATTTGTAACTATATGCAAATATATTTGTCTTTTCAGCTGAGCCACCAAGAATTCTAACTCCTGCTAATAAACTGTATCAAGTCATTGCAGACAGTCCTGCATTGCTAGACTGTGCTTATTTTGGGTCACCTAAGCCTGAAATTGAATGGTAAGCTCTAGCTGTGCTTAGTTACAGAAGCTGAGCCAGTTATATCTATGGAAACAAACACTTGAAGCTTTAAAACTCTTAACACTATTTACAATTTTAAAATAGTATATTGTAAAATATATACTGTTTACAATTTGCTATTACAATATTGCATATACTTAATAAACCAGCAGTAAAGTTACACCTACAGAGTCAAATTTAAATTTGAGTGCTGCTGTCTCTATTTTCTAATTTGGCAGTCCTAGGTTTGTATTTTATTGATAATAAAACCAGAGCGCATTTGGCTGTGATGCTGGCTAATGATGTTACTTCTTATATAAAGGTTTAAGGGAGTGAAGGGTAGCATCTTGCGTGGAAATGAGTACGTTTTCCATGATAACGGAACCTTGGAAATTCCAGTGGCTCAGAAGAATAGTGCTGGTACATACACATGTGTAGCAAGGAATGAATTAGGAAAGATACAAAATGAGGTGCAGTTGGAAATTAAAGGTGAGAAATTAGTCATTCTTTCATCAGTGATTAGTATAGGATTTCAGAATTTCTGAATATCTAATTTTGTTTTTAAATTTCAGATCCAACAATGATCATTAAACAGCCAGAGTACAAAGTGATTCAGAGATATGGCCAGGTTTCTTTTGAGTGTATAATAAAACATGATTCTACCTTACTACCAACAGTTACATGGTTGAAAGACAATGATGAACTGCCAGATGATGACAGGTAAGGACCACATAGTTTTCCTTTATTTTTAATTTTCTAGGTCCTTTAGTCTGCTCCTTTTCCTGATCTTTGAAAGGAACATATTGACCTATTGACATTTTCCAAAGACTGATAAACATCATGGCTATCCAATATTTGGTGACTAAAGGACTTACCTAGTGTGATGAAAATATTAAGATAGAATTAAAAATAAAATGAGATGTAAACATTTATACAAACTATGCACATTGACCTTACAGGTTAAGTGTAAGGTAAACACAGTTGACATAAGAAGACAAAAAGGTAATAGAAAACTATTTTACTCTAGATCATATATATTTAAAATTTGTTTGAATATATTTGGAAAGAAAAACACATTAGAATAAGCAGTTATGTGGGAAGATGGTCGAGAGCAATGAAGAAAAAAAATAGCTGACGTTGTTCCATAGCTTAACTTGGGTAAACATATCTGTTCAGGTATGTGCAAGTATATGGTATTTAATAATGTTTTATGCAAGTTTCTTGTAACAGTGCCAGTTATTGAAAAATCAGTGGCTGAATCTATTGTATTTACAGGTTTCTAGTTGGTAAAGACAACTTGACCATTATGAATGTAACTGATAAAGATGATGGAACATACACTTGCATAGTTAATACTACTCTGGACAGTGTTTCAGCAAGTGCTGTGCTCACTGTTGTTGGTAAGAATACTCTCAAACTTCTACTGTTAAGTATGAAAACAGCATTAGATTTAAAGTGAAAAGCATAGAAATAGTTTTGGTTTTTAGGACAGGATAAAGAAATTGCCACCTATGTGTCAATGTGTTTCAGTTTTTAAAAAATGCAGTTTCACCTTACAGTTTGCATTTGAATCAGCTACTTACCAAATGATTGAGTAGCAACAGGACAGATTTGTGCTGTATAGCATTTTACTTTGACCTCACCAGAGCTACCACAGGAAATCAAATTTTGCAGGGTATTTGAACATAAACATGGCAGAATGGCTAGGCTTGGAAGGTACTTTAAAGGTCATCTAACCCCTCTGCCTTGGGCAGGGGCACCTTCCACACAACCTCTCCAGGCAACCTGTTCCAGTGCCTCGCCACGAACAATGTCTTCTTAATATGTAACGTAAAGCCACTCTGCTTCAGCTGAAGCCATTCCCCCTTGTCTTATCACTGCATGCCCTTGTCAAAAGTCTCTCTCCAGCTCTCTTTAGGAGCTTGGAGGCTGCTCTAAGGTGTTCCTAGAGCCTTCTCTTCTTTGGGCTAAAAGCCCTAACTCTCTCAGCCTGTCTTCATAGGAGAGGTGCTCCAGCTCTGTGATCACCTTAGTGGCCCTTCTCTGGACTCATTCCATGTTTTTGTTGTGTTGGGAGATTGTTATCTCAGGAGTCTCTTTGACAACTAAATTGTGCTTCAGAAAGACTGAGCATACTTGCTTGTGTGACTTCTTATGGATTGTAGTTTTAGTTTAGTTCTGTTACATTTTTATGATTGTAGATTCTTGCCAAATATTTCAATTTGCCTCCAATTTGTAAGGAAGTTTTAAGTAGATGTCCTGAATGATTTTTACGTGAGTTCAGTCTGAGACTCAAAGTCAAGTATGTTTGTGTTTTAAAATTCTGCTGTGATCTTATCTCTATCCAGGAATGATCTAAGCCAAAAAAATTAGGTGTTTATATAAGATTGCTTGCTTTATTTACTTTCTTGATCTATCCTTATTTTAAAAAATGAATAAAATGCTCAAGAATACTTTTTAGCTCTTCAGTGAAAAATTATCATGTATTTTTTTAATTAACCATTTAATCATATAAGTTATCTTTTCTTTGTCTCTAATAACTATAATCTTTAACTACCTACAGTATTCTATTTCTCTGGCTACTAACTGATTAAATCCTTTATATTAATGTTCTTTTCAGCTGCTCCCCCAACACCAGCTATCATTTACGGTAAACTAAAACAAAGTTCTCTTTCTATATCATCAGGCAGATATTTTGCTCATTTGCCTGTTGCAATTTTTTTTGCCTATTTTTTTCCCCTTTTCCTCTGTGTGTCTGTGTCTGTGTGGTTTCATCCCATTCTACAAACTGTTTCATTACTGGAATACTGGACTTTGGAATGTTACAGTGCAGACTGGTTTATATTTAGGGAATAAATGATTTTTAGAGATAAATATTTTTTAATTAAGATTGGGTATATTATGACAATATTTTTCTCATAGAGCACACTGTAATACAAAATAGTTATATAATAAATATTTAAAATATAAGTCCAAGTTTTGGTGAAAGGTAATTCACTATTAAAGATGTTGCACCAATCAAATTATGTTGTATGTCAATGTTGGTTTTGCAGCTTTGTAGGCCAGCTCTATTTTATTTCATAGTTTATCTTCATTTTACTCCACTCATAAGATGAATATTCATCTTATCATATTAACCAGTTTGACTTAAAATTCATGAAATATAGCCAAGATTTTAAAATTAAAGTTAAAACAAAAAAATAAATCTGTTAGTCAGGCATAGTCTTAAATTTGATGGTACAGGGCCTTTAATTTGGTTGCATGTTTTTTTGGGGGTTCAAGTGCAATTAATAAGCTAAAACACTTGAAGGTATAAGGGTTTTAAGCACTTTTATGTACATCCTGTCAGTGAAAAATATTCAGTGACAATGCTTATGTATTCTTCCTTGAACCTACTTATTAGTGATTTTTGTGTAACAAATCATATAATAAATTACCTTTGTGAATTTGGAATGGACAATTACATCTTTATGCATTGTAAGGATGTATAACAGCTTGCATGGTATTTGTGAGCCTTTTTAAAAGAACAGCAAAAAAAAATAATTTAGTAACTTGCAGTTAGTTTCTATTTGAAGTATATTTGTTTTGAATTCACATAAAAATATTTTTAATGGTTCTAGAAAAGCTTCTTTGATGTAAGTTCTTCTTTATTTTCCATGTTGTGTGAGGTATGTCTGTTACAATAGATAACCACCCAAAAACATTCAAAGACAAACTAAATGTGCATTTCATAATTCCTTGCATCTCATCACATTTTTATATCACAGTGCGCTCAAACTAGATAAAAAATAAATACCTATTCTTGTTAATGTATAGAAGTTTCCCGATTACATCAGTTCTCCATTTTTGTCTGTTTTGTAACAATTGCATGCTATTGGTCCTTAAGTCATGTTTACATAAATTAGTAGATCTGCCCTGCTGTATTTGTGGAATTCTTTGATTGGAATGTAAGGATTTTTTTCAAATATGAAACTACTTTTTCTGGTGTGGTTACTTACTTTGTGTTCACTTGATTTACAGCTCGGCCAAATCCACCCTTTGACTTGGAATTGACAGGTCAGCTAGAAAGAAGCATTGATCTCTCATGGATACCAGGAGATGAAAACAACAGTCCTATTACAAGTATGTTTGTTTGTATTTGCTACACTACGTTGAAAGCATTGTTCTAACTGTTCTCAAATTCCAAATATTTCTGGAATAAATTTTGTGTACAGCATGGGAAAATGGTAAATTAATTCTCTACAGCTCCCATTTATTAGCATAACATACCCTTAATAACTACTGTACAGCCAAGCAGGAAGACCTATTTACTACCCAGAAGACCTGGGCTTTTTATTCAAAAACTTGTGCTAAATATTATAGAAGTTATATATACACTGATGTGAGGTCTGTCTGACCAGGTCCAATTTTATGTGTATGTAGAGAGCAGACTTGTTCATTGCTTGTATGTTGCTGCAGGAGGGAGCTACTAACACCTTGCATTAACTCTTTTGTAATTCTGTGAATTTGAAATAGCATCAGTACCAGCATCGTCAGTGATTATCCATCACTACAGATGCAGAAGTTTATTCTTCATGAAAATATAAGGTAGATGGTTTTTCTGGGTTTTTTTCTAGTCCAGACAGTTAAAAGAATAAACCATAACCATAAAACTAAACAATTGAATATCTATAAAATTTTGAAACAGTAAATTGATCTTAAATGCTGTTATTCTTCCCTGTAAAATATAATGAAAGACTCTTGCTTATATTCAGCAGAGAGGATAGAGGGGGACTTCAGGAGCAAGGAACAAAAATGTTTGTTTTCCAAAAAAACATGGGATCAGGAAAACTTTCTGGCATTGCTTTTTCCCTGTGAGCAACTTAATTCAATTATTTCATTATTTATGCAGTGTGTTTTTAGATAATAACTGCCACAAGTTGACAACACCAATGTACATGTTATGTTTGGAATTAATTTGTTAGACTGACTTACTGGCTGTTGCTCTCCAGGGTTTGATGCAGCGTTGGTATCTACACTGATAACAAACCATAAACATGAGGTATCTCAAAAGGAAGGATTATAAAAAACAGAATTTCACAAGATTCTGAACACAGGAAAGATTTTGACTGCATTTTAATGAAACACTAAGTGATTTTTTCTGAAATTTTACCATCTCAGGCATCTCTAATGTATATCACCTAGTAATATACCTTAAAAATATAATATATAGAAGTTCAATGTAAATAGTTGAATAGTGGTTTGTTCATATAGATATCCTTTTATTAGTATTCTCATTTTTTCCATGCCAGAAGACACAAGTGTTGTCTTTCTGTAGGAATGAGATCACACTGTTCCAAAACAGTTAATACTAGGCAGTGTTGTCTCCTATAGGTTTTTTTCTAGAACGAGATACTGCATGCACTCTCATATTAGAAACTGAACTCTTCTAACTATATAATGCTGGGTTTAATTATAATACCATTCATACTGCTGCATGGTCTTATTAGAGGCTGTAAAATAAGGCATTTGCTTCCTAAGTAAGCCTGTTTCTTTTGCTGCTGCTATCACTTCAAAGTGCAGATGAAGAGTCAAGGATCGCGTTTCATTAGGAGTGATCTGCTTGCACAATATGACTGACATGCTAAAATCTCTCTGAAAGTTTAGATTTATTTTTTTTTCCTTGAAGTTGCCTATAAATTATTCTACGAGTTGCAGACAGGGCTAGTGACCAGGGAAGTAAAAAGCAGTAGTGAAAACCTTTTTGGAATATAATATTCTGACCTTTTCAGCAAAGCTTTTATCCAGAAGACATCCCATCCTAAGACCTGTATCACTGGGCACACAATAGCAGCAGTACTTCAGACAGTAATTTGGGGTCCATTCTCCCTCTTTTTTTGACTACTTAGGTCAGAATGAAATCTGCCAGCCTTAAATCTGAAGGCTATGATTAATACAACTTACCTGTTTTACATCTTGCTCCCCAAATTATTATGCATTTTTCTATGTGGTGCTGTAAGTATTCTAAAAGAAATGTCTAGAAATTTGTAGAAGCGACTAAAATTTTTTTAGTAGTGCAAACAGGTTGAATCTTGAGTCATATTTTGTCTCCAACTATACATGAGATAGAGGAAAATTATTGTTACACAGCACACAAATATTTGATGCTCTAGGTTCTGTGGCATGTACTCAGACTACATTTTTCTTCCATTCATTTATTGTGTTCTAAAATTCCCTCCTGAGTCTTTCAGAATTCATATCTTACAGCAAGGTTTTTTGGCTGTTTCATATCTGTAAAAAGATGACCTTTTGTCTTTCATAATGAATACGATTTTCTTTTTTGGAATTCTACAAACCTATTTATCCCTGAGGTTATATACTTTGTAGGGTATTAACAGTAGTCGACATAATATTCACACGGAGAACTCTCAAGAAATTTAGTTTCTGAGCATACATTCCCTGATTTAATTTGAAGATAATGAAAAGTGCTCTCAAAAATCTTCCTCGAGTATAGGTTCTTGACTTTAAATAGATTTTCATTATGCCAATTTCATTGGGGGAAATGGAATATTCAGGGAGTTTTAAATTTATACAGGTATTGCATGCTGTCTGCTTGATACAACTAAGAATAATGTATTTGGCAGTCAAATTCCACTTCCTTGCTGTGATAGTTCAAGGGTTCCCATTAAATTAAAATCCAGAACCTGAGAGGGAGCTCCTGTATTACCTGAGAGATGGCTGCATTAGTGAAAGTTGCAAAGGATAAAAGTAAGGGTTTATTTATTATAATTCACCTAAATTTCTATTTTTGATATCCACTCACATTACAGATTTGTGTTATGATTTATGTATTTACATGTCAAGTTCCGTGATTTTTGAAAGCATTGGTTGGAGCAATCCCTTCTGACTAGCTCATTCAGAAAAGCCTATACCCGTCTGGGAAGCTGTTTCAAGTTTTGACATAAAGTTGGATTCAATTCCTGCTTGCAGACTTTGTAATTGAATATGAAGATGCGCTGCATGAACCAGGAGTATGGCATTACCAGACGGAAGTCCCTGGCACTCAGACAACGGTGCACTTGAAGTTGTCTCCGTATGTCAACTACTCGTTCCGTGTGATAGCCGTCAATAAGATTGGCAGGAGTCAGCCGAGTGAGCCATCTGAGCAGTACCTGACAAAATCTGCAAGTAAATAATTATTCCCACTTACCAGTGATTGGTTCCCTCTATGAATAGCCTTGAATTTGCTTGGAATCACACAGCAGCCATTCTTGTTCACGTGTAACTTTTTTATGTTTAGGTCCTGATGAAAATCCTGCTAATGTACAGGGGATAGGCTCAGAACCTGATAATTTGGTAATAACATGGGAGGTAAGATGGGGTCTTTTTTCAAGGTTTCATTTGTTTTCACATTTGTGAGTAGCTTTTTTTTTTATTTTGAGAACCAATGATGAGAGTATCCAATTGCTTGCTTAAAATATTCTTGAAATATAACTAAATTCAGACCCTTCACCATCCTTATTTTCATGAAAAAATAGATTTTTTTTTTTTAATATGAAAATAAGTTAAGGGAGGGCATATTTCCTTGAGTGATTTCTCAAGATAAGCCAATAGTTAAGTAATACATGGTATTTTGCTGCCAGTTTTGGAAAACTTCAAAATATAAATGGAGGTTAATTTCAAGTAGAGTCTTAATTTTTAGAGTGAATTCTAATGTGAATGCTACTTCTACTGTCATCTTTTGTGATAAACTAATCATTGTGTACTTTCCCACTAGAAAACTTCTGTTGAAGTTTTCTCCATCATGCTCTTACCATCATGACAAGAGCTCAAGGAGAGCCATGTATAAACAATTTGCCCTCCCAGGCAAGAAATATTGCCTAGGGTACACTCTTTCCAGGGAGTTGGTGCGAGTCTGGTTTTCTCTCTTCCACTTCTTAAGAAATATTTGAAAACAAAATATGTATACAGAAATCACAATGTGTTGTTTGTGTAAGGATTAGGCACTAACATCATTCAGTGTGCTCCTGTAAAAGCTAAACTGCACAACTTTCAGCAGTGCTTCTCTGCAGAGTACAGTGGTAAATTTTCAGTGACATTCTGTAAAAGAATCAATGTATTTCATTCTAAGTTAAGATTTTTCGGATACTTCAGAATATTTAAAAATTATTTCTTTTCATTTCAGCCTTTAAAAGGTTTTCAGTCTAATGGACCAGGGCTTCAGTACAAAGTCAGCTGGCGCCAGAAAGATGTTGATGATGAATGGACATCTGTTATAGTTGCAAATGTATCTAAATATATTGTGTCTGGTACACCAACTTTTGTTCCATATGAAATAAAAGTGCAAGCTTTAAATGACTTGGGGTATGCACCAGAGCCATCAGAGGTGATTGGACATTCAGGGGAAGACTGTAAGTTTTGTAGTTTAACTCAGTTATCCTAATTAAGAGGAACTAAATGTGTAACCTATATGGGTATTTAAAATACTGAGATACTGATAAGGGGAATAGTAGTTATTTTTTTAATAAAAGGAAGTAATTTGGAGAAAGTAAGGCTTGATAATACTCTGCGGTATCAATCCTGAAAACACATTTTAACTATTCCATGGGCACAATGCAGACTCGTTCTAAAAAACTGTGTTTGTGTGGTTTCTAATTCTAACTAGGTGCTTGTTGTATCTTTTCCACACAGTGCCAATGGTTGCTCCAGGCAATGTGCAGGTTCATGTTATTAACAGCACATTAGCAAAGGTGCACTGGGACCCAGTTCCACTAAAAACTGTCCGAGGACACCTTCAAGGGTATAAAGTAAGTATGGTCAAAAAGCATTCTCTTGTTTATTAAAATAGATCAATCTTCCTATATGAGATTGGATCCAGATTGAAGTAGCTGACATGTAAGAGGACTTGTGCTTTTCAGTGAGCTCCCAAGTTCTTCTGACAAGAGCAACAGCTTTGATGAAATTCATACAGAGTTTAGCAATGTTCCAGCCTTGTGGCACTAGCTTCCTGTGACATTGTCCTTGAAGAAAAATGGCATGTGTTGACAATCAAACTTGCATGTGTTAAACAGATTAAAAAAATTGTAACAGTTTTAATGATCTTTTTCCAAAGTAATTTAGAGGATGTGAAGAAATAGTTTTTGTACGGGTCTCTTCTAGGTCTAATGCTAGGGTTGCTCATGTTCTGCTTCAATGTGATTAATCACATCTTTAATTCAGAGTAACTGGACACTTGCTAGCATAAGCTGGGTTCTGTGTCTTTTTGGAGGTCTTTTTGGAAAAAGCTCAGTGTAAAAGCTCAGCTTAAGGACAACAGAATGGCAGAAAATTCAGTGCCCATATAATTGAAAGAAACTTATTGTAAGGTAGTGGGTTGCCTTTGGCCATAACTGAAAAGGCTGTGCTGAACAAAAAAGACTGCAATTAATAGAGGAAGGGAGACAGAAGGACTTAAATATTTGGAACTGGTGTCCCTGTGGGATAGGGAAAAGTTGCTTCAGTGAGGATATACTGATATCCTATTTAATAATAGAAGAAAACCAAAGTAATTCCTTCTTTGTTTCTCTGCAAGTATTCTTATAAGTATGTTCTAACATAACAGATTACTTAGTCCAAACTAGATCACTTTGTAAGACAGACTAGTTTGAACTGCTTCTCCTTAAGTGAAAGGAAGTAAAAGAAATATTTGAAAAGTTAAAACAGTGTTTAGAGGAGAATAAATATACACCGTACTTATAAAATGGAGCAGTCAAAAACATTGAAACTGAACTTCAGTGCTCTACAGCTGGTTACCACATGAATGTGAGTTCCTGGTGTGTGGATATCTCTTTCCTGGCAGAAAATACCACCATCCAGAGAGACTTAAACTAGTTCTGTATGACAGAGCATGTTTGTAGATTGTGTGGTTCTTCGCCACACTAACTCAATAAATTCAGCTGAGAAACAGGACTTCAGTACTCTCTTAAATGTTTATCTATCAGATGACAGCTTTACATCAACCTGGTATTTTACCCACAAATGGGCAATCAAAAGAAAATGTCTATTATGAGACAATTAAAGAGTTAGACTCTAGTGAAAGTAGTGGTAACTATTAATCAAGTTACAGCAACACTAAAGCTCCTAATCCAAATCATCAAATTTCTCTTAAAGATCTATAACAATACCAAAACCAAAATCCATAGACACATTTCTAACTATACATCAAGTGTTAAGTTCAACAGCATGGTTACAGTGCATTGTCATTACCCAAAGTTTAGATGGAGATTTCTTTTTCCTTCTGACTTTGAGTGTCTGAGGGTTATCTTTTGTCCTGTAATCACTAATGGGATCACTTTCCTTTCCACATAATCTAAGGGGTCAATCATGTCATGATTACTTCTATTTAATTTGTTATGCTTTCTCTACGTATGGTAAATTTTTTTTTTTTCTGTGTGGAGGAGAGCCACACAATTATACAAAGCAAAGCAAAACTGAAGCTCAAATAAGTTACTTGATAATAATAAAACAAGCTCACAACCACAGGATTGACAACAGACCTGACCACTGAGCAGTTTTGCTGTTCTGGCTAGGACAAATGTGACAATGATATATCCTTGAGTAAGTTGCAGATGTAGCAAGAATATCTTAAATAATTTTTGCAAATACAGCTAAATCAAGCTAAAATAGGTTAAAAACTAGACAAGGCATGAGAAATCCTAAGACCTGGTGAATAATAGCTATTATTATAAAGCTTTCTCTCAATACAAACAGAAAACTTTTCAAGGATGAAGTATCTTCATCATTGACGTAGGTTACAATGATGAGCTCTTTGTAAACACAGAAGCAAAATCCTACTAGCACACTCAGGTTTTCCTAGTTAATAAAATTATTTCTGTCAATAGCCCAATATGCAGTGTTGTGCTGGGGACAGATTTCTTAATAAAGAGAGAACTATGAGGGAGTCTAAAGAGTCATGTTTTGAAGGTAAATGTCTGAACAAAGCAGGAAGAAGTAACTAAGCAGCAGTCTACAGCACATAATTCATATTTTACACTTGTATTAATCTAGGTATTAGTCAATATACTGTGGTACTATAAAGCTTTTCAAAGTTAGGAAGAAATTACGAAAAATGTGATGCAGTCTCATTTATTATAGCTGACGAGTTTCAGCACCAATAGTACCAACACTTCAAGTTTTGTTAGCTTGTAAATTATTTTCTACAGTAGTTGATAGGATGAGAGCTATAGGATGACAGCTGATGACGCTGAAAAGCATTAACTCAAACCATGTAAAACACATTGGCATTTAAACGTGATTGGAGTGAAATGTTATGTTGAAAGCTGGTCTAAGTGTAACATTGCTTTATAGCTATGTAGCTGAGCTTTGCAAGTCTTAACAGCCCCTTTTTTTCAATTCCCATGTAAAATCCCGGGTTCCTTAATTAAAGAGGTGTTTTGCAGTTGGCCTGTATAGCAATAGATTTTTTATTAATTTAGATTTCTTAATCATCTTCAGCTTGTGATCATATGTGCATGAAAACAATGCTGTGAAAAATAAACAATTATGTATTTGAAGGTGACAATCTTAGGAGTAACACAAGTCTTTTGGAGGGGCAACTATTAATATCTTTCAAGTTATCATGGTAGGGAGACTGTGTAGTAAAGAGAGTGCAGGGAAAGTACCTCTGAGGCTCATATATAGTTTCTTAGAAACTTAGCTCATCAGAGCATCATGATCATCAGGACATCAGAATCAGCTTTCTCATCTGATCAAATTGTCACATAATTGGAGGAGCAGTCTTCCTTTCCATGGGTGGAGATCATTCCAATACTGTAACCTTAGAGCCATTTCAGAACTCGTGTGTTTTTCCAGCCCTGTCAAATCTTTTGATTTCTTCCCCATTTAAAGATAATCTGACAAGGAATAGCATGGCCGGGGACATGATCTAACAAGGAGGCAAAGTCCAAATCTTCTTTGGAATGCCTGTAGACATCTTACTGAAAGAATGGATAACTACTGTCATTCAGATAGACTGAATAACAGGAGAATGATCACAGACCAATGCAGTTCCCAAGCAGAACTCGTATCAAACTGGTTTTGAGCATTAGCAGAACTGGCAGGTGGTAGTCTGCATGCAGTTGTGTACACTGTTTCTGGACAAGGTCTGTTTCTAGAGCAGGAAAGCTTTATGCTGTGTCTTATCTGAGGTTATTAAAATTGCAGTTATTTGTACCTATAATTCATGGACATTCATGGAAAAGCTCAGAGTTTAGAAAATCAGAACAGCTGAGCACTCACTGTAGTTTTTGGGGTTTTTTTTGTCTTTAGGTTTACTACTGGAAAGTGCAGAGTCTATCCAGAAGGAGTAGACGACACGTAGAAAAAAAGATCTTGACTTTCAGGGGAAACAAGACTTTTGGAATGTTACCAGGACTAGAGCCCTATAGTTCTTACAAGCTGAACGTTAGAGTTGTTAACGGTAAAGGAGAAGGACCAGCAAGCCCAGACAAAGTATTTAGGACCCCTGAAGGAGGTATGAAATTAAAAACCTAGATATTAAACTTAAATGGGGTCTACCTGGACTTCCTAAAATAATAATCGGACCCAACACAGTAATATTCATAAGAATTAATAATTTATGACCTGTTTTAAGTTAATCTATTTTGTATTTACTCTATGTTCTTTTTAAAAGTTCCTAGCTCACCTTCATTTCTGAAGATTACTAACCCAACACTGGACTCATTGACTCTGGAGTGGGGTTCACCCACCCATCCAAATGGTGTTTTGACATCATATACACTGAAGTTTCAACCAAGTAAGTTACATGTGAATATATCTTAGGGGTTGGACTTCTGATCTTTCAAGTCCTTTCCAACCCAAACCATTCTTTGATTCTCTGATGCAACTCTAATTTAGGCAATGTATCTACCAAATAATAAACCATTTATGAAGAAAAAAATTATGTTAAATTTATAGCGTACAAAAGATATGATTGTCTTGTAAATGTCAAGTTTGAAAAAGACAAATATATTTTGATAATATAGATGACTCTACTAGGAAAACTTTCCCTGCTGTAGTACAAGGTTAACATTTTTAATACTTTCATGACTTCAAACCGTAATTCACAGAAAAATGGAGGTGAGGTTCTTCATATAAGTGGCATGCAATTAGATGCAAGATACTACTGCTTACAAATTCTGTATTCTAACTGCAAAGAAAATGTCATTAGAAGTAAATCAAAGTATGTCCAGTTATATTGTTATATGCTTTTCCAATTGTAATGGTATAATCTTAAAAAGAAAAATTTATAAATGTGCCATTTACTCACCTCAGAGCTATTAAATCACTTCTTTTGGATCCCAGTTATTTGCTTAGCCCAGAAATTTCTCAGCAGTGACACTGGAAAGGAAAGAGTTTCATATTAATGGAAGAGATAAAGGAAGTTTACTTTCTTCCACTTACCAAATTCTGCTGTTCTTCAGCATTAGACACAAGTGGCTTCAATGTTTTCCTAAGCATACTGAATTTAGAGTTTCAGAATTTTTCAATCGTCAGGGCTTCAATTCTACGTAAATTCTGATGATTTGAATTGAATTAATTTGCCTTGGATTCAGAGATTTGTGAGACTGAAACTTAATCTTGAAAAACTTGCTGGTGTTTCCTATCTTTCATTTGGCACCTTTACACAAAGGTAACTTCTTTTGAAAGTGTAGATGCAGCAGACAGGCAAAAGAATACATACAAACCAAGAAAAGCCTTTTTAAGCACAATGACAGTGAATGTAAATTTCCTAATGTTTTTGTTTTTCTGTTTTTTGTAACAACAGTCAATAACACACATGAATTGGGTCCCTTGGTAGAGATAAGAATTCCTGCCAACGAGAGCAGCTTGATATTAAAAAATTTAAATTACAGCACCCGGTACAAGTTTTACTTCAACGCACAAACTTCAGTTGGATCAGGAAGTCAGATAACTGAGGAAGCAGTTACAATTATGGATGAAGGTAAGATGGGTATGTATAAGGAAAGTCCACTGAGGTGAAAAACCACTACAGATTATATTAAATATCTGTATCTAAATATTTCTGTTGTTTCCTTCCACTAAGGAGATAGGGCCAAGCGATTTTTTTCCTGGAGCTTTCTTAACTGTGTTATAAACTAATAAAGTATTTTAAATACCTTTAAAGAAAATACAGGTAAAGGTTTTCTGCTGTAGTGGGAACCCAAAAAGTGGTATAAAGCCTCTTCTTTTAATATCAACTCACAAACTCTAAGACAGACATTGGCCTTGCTGGGCTTCAAGTTTCATGTAATTTGACATTTTTAGTGGTATTTCTCTATTCACCTATTCTGCATCATTGACCAGCTTCGATCACAGAGAAAAATACTGCAGTGATGCAGGTTTTTGATTAGAGGAAGTTATTTCTTTTCTGTAGTATTCAACAGCTTCTGTGAAATCAAAATTGCTTTCACAGAACTGGCAAAAAATAGTAAAACTGTTAAAATAAATTTGTCATCTATGGCCCCAAGTAACTGTATAGTATTTAAAAACCACCAAGTATATTGTTAAATCCTGTCACCATTGATTTTTATATCTGTAGCCATTCTAGAGCTTTGTTAAAGTTCTTTCTTTAAATATGGATGCTTTACAAAATAAGAATAATTTAAAGTCAACAGGAAATTTGGAACTTTTTTTATCATTTTCATCATCTTAATAAGTCTATTTTGGTACCATGTTTTCACATAATTTTATGCTCAGTAAAATGATGGGGTTTTTTAAAATTATCATAGATGAGTTCGTATTCAGTGCAATTTCTCTGTCAGGGTATTAAGTTTGCATATGAACTGCATTTATTTTAAATCTTGCACCCTAACAAGCATGAACAATAAAATTTTGTAAATGCATGTGCATTAATTTTGTCTTGTAGTAGTCATTCAGTGTTCAGCATAAGTGGATTGTTTCTAATTTATTTGAATTAATACTTTTTATCTAGTCTGCATGCTTTTTACAGTGAAACGATATATGTATGTTTCCTTTGGTGTTGTATCTAATTATATAGTGTTCCTATTCTTGTTTTCCTCCATTAAAGCTGGTATTCTCCGTCCTGCTGTAGGTGCAGGCAAAGGTAAAATGAAACTGCATGATTTATTAATGTGTGGATTTTTGCAGTGTTGCAAATGGGGAAATTGCAGTGGTAAGGACAGAAAATCTTGGACTACACATTTTTGTACAAAGTTTAATCAGTGCTGGAAGAAAAAAGTTGTGGGAGTTTTTTGTTTGGGTTTGTTGGGTTTGTTTTTTTTAAGGAATCCAGAATGCTTATTAATACCTTTCATCTGTTTATTTTGCCACAGAGTTCCAGGGGAATTCGTTAGCTTTGCTTCAGCAAAATCTAATTATTTCTGTCATAAATATTCAGGATCCAGGTGCACTAGCACTGATTAGCTGGAGTAGAAAAAACAGCACTTTCGCAAAGGGCATTCATTTACTGCTTGTGCCATGTGCATTTTTTGTTTTAAAAAACTATCTGCAGTCTTATTCTCACTGTGGATTACTGCTACCCACTTGAACACATTTACTTCATTTGCAAGCCAACTGTGCATAGGAGACAGATGACTGACAATACCCTCTGTCTACTTCTGAGTTTGAGTATCAGATTGAATATACAGGCAAATGTCTTCCCACTGTTTTAGGTTCACAGATCTTGCGAGTGAGTACTTGAGGATATTTCAGTGTGTAGAACTAGTATCATCCTTATTTGTGAATTTGGCACTATTTATTTCTTCATGATGCAGTTTTGCACACAGTTTTAATGAATTTTGATACCTTTGTTGTCAGAAGCAAAGGTTGTCCTTAGGTAGCTCAAACTCAGGAATGCCTCTTTATACAGAGATGTCATTGAATGACAGGTGTCATTAACACTAATGGACAGCTGTGCTTCAGATTCTTAGACCATAAACATCACAAGTCAAAATCTGTAAATGAAGTACCCAACATTTTTTATGAACTTGGAAGAAACAACATAAATTCTTTTACACATAATTTCTTTTCACTTGATTATCAAGTGTTGTGAATGATAGCAGCCATAAGAAAGAAATTCATTCACTCAGTCTGGTATAAATCAGACAATATATAAATATAAGTATGCTTGCATTTGGGCATATATAGTATATATTTTTATATGTATATATAAGTGTATTCTGATATCAGATGTGTTTCTGGTAACTGTGTGAGTTGTGGAATTATTTTGATGAAAAGTCTTTTTTACTATTTTAGTCTAGTTGTAGCTGAGAAGTCAGCACAGATTGGAACAATCAAACTGGCTTTAGTCCTGGACATGCACAGCAGAAATGTTAATTAGGTTCTCATTATTTATAGCACACTCTAAAAACTCATGCAAGGAAAAATGGATTCTCTGTGTGAAACTGAGTTCTAATTATAGCTGTATATGGCTATCAGAAAGCATCTCTTATTTGTAAGATCAGCTGGAGCAGCTCACATTTCAGAGCTGTGATCTCAGATTCTCTGAAAACTAAGCAGATGTCTTTGTTTGGTTCCATGTTGTTTATGGTTTCAAAGTTTTCACATATTCCTGTAGCATATATAGTTCTTGCAGTTGCAAAGAGGACTTTGGACCTGCAAACACACAGAACTAAAGCCATGACATCTGTTAGGACATCTGAGTTGCTGCAGGTGTGAGATGAATGTTCTCAGTGCTTACTACATTACCATGTTAGCTGCTTTGCTACTAATCCAGGACCACAAATAAGGAAAAGGAGGATCATATTATCAAGATCAAGCACCAAATTAGTTGGTCTCATGAGGGGGTGGATTTGGAAGATACAAGTGCTCAGTGCACTCAAAAAGAAGCTGTAACCAGCAGTGAACTTTCCTTTGTCTATTGAGTGCAGGATGTCTACAAGTTCTTATTAATTTGGACCCAAAGCCAGAACAAATTGAGATATTCCAAACCTCTTTGTGGTCTATCAAAAACATATCAGATTTTTAATTTTGAAGGGCAGAACTTACCAGGAAAATGTAATTATCCTTTTTTCTTTCAATTTGAACACATGGATCCTGGAATTTAAGCAGACAGTAGGTCCCAGATTTAGCCAGCCTAAACTGCTGAACTGAAATTTCTGCATTTGGTGTTTCCTGCTGGATAGCTGCCTGTGAAGACCTGCAGCTTGGCCAGTCATGTACATTAGACACATGGTCCTGGAAGGAATTAAATTACTTTAAACCTTGGTGAGCTGTGCCACTTGGGACATATTTCACTTCTCAGAGTAAAACTATAAATTAAAGTGCAGAGGGACATATTGCTGTGGTAAATCTAAGGATCTAAATAGAGTCAATATTTTTACTTTCACAAGCCTACATAAGTAAATCACGAGATTTAATTTACTAGATGAAAAAGCTGTTATGTTATAGTTGATATTCCTATTTTTTCATTTTTCATTTTTTCTTTCTAATACTGATTTTATGAATTATTTTAAATTGATCAAATTAATGGTACTATGAAGAAAAAAGAAATTTTTTTTCTTAGCAACCTGCATTCTAAATGTGTCTGAAAACATCGTATGTAAACCAGAATTTATTATACCTGATGTTAGATATTAAGTATACTCTGGTGTTGCCATTTATATATTGGCATCTAACCATAGGCATGAGGTAACAGAAGTGTGAGAAACATGGGGGAATAACCCAATTCCATATAAAAGAATTATAGCAGCAACTGGAAAGTGACTCAGGTGATCATAGGAGTCAAGTCTTTTTTGTCCTTTTCCAAGTTTTAAATAACTGCTCTATAGAGGAAGGAAGAGAATTCCAATTTGACCAGTGGTAGAAATGAAAGTTGCTGGTTAAAATAGAGTCGTAGGGACGTATGTTTGTTGTAAGCTGAAGTGTAGAGAGTCATGGCATGGCATGTCAGCCTCATTTCACAAGCCTTCTCATTTCACTTTTTAGTTTATTTTTTATTTAGTCAACCTTTTTATTTGAAAGCAAGGTCTTGTAATCTGCATGCAGGCAGAGGCTAGTAACTGGTAGTCCTGAAATGCAATTAAAGTTTGTGAGATCACAGTAACCTTTAATTGTAGCTAGTGCCTCCTGTCACTGGAACTCAATCTAGCCAGCCTTCTTTGTGTGAACTTCATATCTTTAGTGACAAACACTACTTCTTTTTCTTACAAGGGAGAAATACAATTAGTCTGTCCTCTGGGTTTGAAACTATTATTTTGGGGTTTTTGGCTGAATTACCTGTATGTAACTCCTCACTGTAGGCTAGAAATCAGTCTCAAGTGAGTTTATATCTCTGATCTCTTTGTAGAAGATCATCTCTGTTTTCTTTGTTCTGTACAAAATGCAGTTCTTTAAATCATTTTCTCTGCCCACCATCTGTTTCCCCTCCCTCTTGAATCACTGCACATAATGTCTCCATGTCTTTTGCTAACAATTTCAAGCTGCTTTTACAGTCAAGTTAAGTGTAGTATTTTTGTATTGCTCTTTCAGCCACATTCCCCCTGTGGACTTCTTCATTATGTATTGGTGTGATTCTTTCAGTACAGCCTGCTGAACAGAACCACTGTTTTGTCCCCTTTTAAGTTCACTGGGAACAATGCTGATGCTCCGTATGCTAGACTAGAGAAAATTATTATTATCATTGTGCAAAAATTCCAGCAAATACCTTTTGCTTTGTAGATATCATGCCATATGCTCATCAGTGGCATAATTTTTTGCATTTCTTCTTTGGCTTCTATATTTCTTACACTACAGAAATGCTCTTGCAATTGGCCTAAATAATCCCAGAAGTGACTAATGCCCATTTCTCACTGCCAGAAATGGAATTCACTCCTATTATTATACTAAAGCTTGAATTTCATACTCTGAATGTTAACAAGGCAAAGGAAAATAAAACCCTTTTCTGTATCTGACAGGCTCTGGCAGAATCTATCACCTTTGTCCTTCATTTTTTTCTTGTGTGGGTGTGTTTTTTTCCTTTAAATTAACTTTTCTCTTTGTATATGCATTTTAACTTAATTGTCTGATATGTTGTTTTGTGGGGTTTTTTTTTCCATTTGACTAGTCTTCAAATTTGTGCTTGGCACTCACCCAACATTTTTTCCTGAATATCATGTGAATTCCATGAAAATTCCTGAAGTTTAGTCACTTTGGGGATTATTTTATTTATTGTTCTTCTGGACTAAATCTTGAGAAAGAGTACCTATTTAATTGGTAAAATACCTTCCAATCTCATGTCCTGTTTTACTAAATTATATTGATTCTACAGCCTGGCCATAACTGTTCTTTGTAGGAACGGTGTTTCTGAAAGGCTGAAAATTTAAGTAAAACTCTACCAAAAAAACCCAGTAAAAAAGCACTGGAATTAATTTGAAAAGAAAGGAAAATTTTGCTTTGAGCCTAGGCCTCTTTCTCAACAATTGGCAAATGCTTTTATATGATACTACTGGAATGTGCCAGCTGAATTTTACATTGTATCAAGGCAATGAATGAAAAAGCTTAATTTACCAGAGGTAGATGAATGAGAGTGGGTCTGTGAAAAATCTGTAGCTTACTAACAGTCCATGCCCATGGTTTTTAGAGTGATGCTTTTGCCAGCACTGCTGCATGGTGCGGGGCATGGTTACAGATGAGAGAGCACAGTGCTCTGCTCTCCAGGACAAAGTTTTCTGCCCGCCCCTCTTCCTTCCTTTTTCCCAGCTGGCACTTGCACACGCTGGGAGCTTCTGCCAGCTGACAATTACACATTTTCCATTTGTGAGCAGTGCTGGGAAACATATTGAAGAACTGAGAGGTTAATTATAATTAGAGGTGTGGTGATTGAGAAGACAAAGAGCCTGGGTGGATTGACTGCAAGCTTTAAGTGTCATAACCAATTCACCTCCAGGCTTCCATCACCTCAGGATCCATCAGCCATCTTTTATGTTCTTCTGTGTGTAGTAGTCATGTTGCAAATGTGGCACATTTAAAAGACTTAAGTAAAAAATGGCAAACCTGATGGCAAATGAGATCAAGCAACAGTGCAAAAGAGGAGAATTGCAAAAGTAATAATTTTGTAAAGAAATATGCTACTGAACATATTTCCTGGTGCACTGTATTCAACAGTAAGAAAACACAGAATTCGAATCTGTCCAAATACTACATGTGGGTATATCTGTACGAACTGCTGTTAGTAAAAATCAGGTACATCTGGTAAATATAAGCATAAATCAGTCACTTGAGAGGATTTAGAAATTAGGATACCAATGAAATTAGGGGAAACTTCCAGAGCAAACTTGATTGTTATATGCAATCATGTGAACAGAAAGACTTTTACTAGATGCTTTAATCTAGCAGGCAACTCTTTAATGAGAGCAGGAACTAGAAATATGGGATGGAAAAATGCTCTACAAGATTGAGCTATTATTGAATTTGCTTAGTGATTCAGAAGCTTTCCATCATCTGGAGTCTTTCAAAGAAGATGAGACAATTTCCTTCATCCCCAAGTGCTCAGGCATGAGAAGGGAGAAGTTAGGGGTAATGCTGTGGCATCTGTTTGCAGGAGTACAAAAGTTATTATTGCTAACAGTTTTTTCTGTCTTTAATATTGTGAAAAATATCAGTTGTATGGTTGGTTGGGCTGCTAATTAGTCATCTTCCATGTAAGACCAAAATCCAGGACAATATGGCTTTGAGAAAATACAATTTAATGAAACAAAACAAAGTCATATTTCAAATACAAGCCACTTGTTTTCTTGGCACAGCAAAAATGGTTGGTTATTGAAACAAACACCTGTTCCTATGTGTAAATTAGGAAGGAAGTTTATACATCCTGTCTGCAATCTCAGACACTGCACCATCCTAAATTTAGAGACTCCTTTTCTTTCCTCTTGCTACTTCCAAGTGGCACTGAGAAAAAAAATCTAATCCCCTTGCATTACCATAATGTATATGGTTACATGTTAGATTTCCCATGGACAGCTCTGGCTTTGGTATTTCTTAGAGTGGTTTCTGTGACTTAGAGATCTAGATGGCTTTTTTTGTTTCCCCTAGTGCTTTCTCAGTTATTTTGTTCAGGTGGCTTTAGCAAGAAATATATCTATTCTTTATTACTTAAATAATATGTTACTTATTATTTTGCTTGGTGAACAAAATCATATTTATATTGTAGCACAATTTAGCTACAAAAACATCAGATGGGGGAGCAGTGCAGATTGAATTGAGTACTACTGGAACAGAGTTAAGAAGAAACATGTGATGCAAATATGGGGATAAAAAAATATTTTGTAAAACATTGTAATAATCAGAATACATTTTCAGAAGAACTGATGGAATTTACCTAATTTAGGTATTTTAAAAAATACTCAGAAACTACAGTTTTCTAGACATGGTACTCCTATTATTTCATCTGTTCTAGGGGCCCAAATAAGCCATTTTCTCTGTGCATATAACTCTGAACTTTTTCCAGCTGACCATATGGACAAAGCTGGCCTGTTAGAAGAAGAAAATAATTTAAGTGGATAGATTAATTCTGTGCAACCCCTCTTGCCATGATAACGGGCTTTTGCTCATTTTATTTTCTTCTGTAGATAAAGCCATTAGAATTCTGACATTTGTCTTTACTCAGACTAGATTTTTACCTCTGATGTTTCATGGTCCTTTGGGAAGCACTTTTAATGTTCTTAATAGAAAAAATAGTTTTAGCAGGATAGAAAAGTCAGTGGCAAAATGAGGCATTTTCAGTTAAAACTAATTTCATATGTTTGAGGAGCATCCTCTTTGTATCTTCCCTGTTACGGCATTAGGACTATTAAAATCTATCTTTTCATTAGTCTTAGGCAAGCAGAGACATTGAGTTATATGTCCTTTTGTAACAAGCATTACTGGAGCTAAGGCATGAGCAAAGAACTGAGGTATGAGCACAGAAGTGGCAAATTTCAGAATGCTGAAGAGAGAAGCTCTTCTCTCCACAGATGTGGGCATTTTGCATATCTATGAAAAGTACTGTCTGACTGGAATGGCAGCAGTTAGACACTGTACCTTACAATGGGCAGCTCCTTGCATTCCGGTGCTTCGTGTCCTTCACACCAGGTTTTGATTCTGATATTTTGATATTGGCTTTCCAATATCTGATGTCTAGTTTTCCACTGTCTAAAGGGGCCCTGAATGTGTAATATTAACAAAAGCCGATTTTGGGAATGTCTTGTGAAAGCAAAGCTGCCAGTACATACATAGTTCAGTTTGTTTTCAAATATATGTGTATCAGTTAGCTGTTTCATATTTTAACAAGTAAAACTAATTGAAACCTGCATGATCTTAGAATGTGCATGTGTTACTTATTTAACAGGTAAGGTTTTACTGTGTTAGTTAATTGCTACTTCTTGATGCAAAGTGGTTTTACTCTTTATTTTTTCTTTCCTACTATCTCTGATGGTGAAGGATATTCAGAAATCCTTTTTGCAACTTCCCCAGTCATGCACACTGTCCGTCCAACATTCTATAAGGGTATTGTCTTCCTTTTTTATCACTATCAATGCAATAGAGCCAAAAATCCTATAAGGGCTTGCACTTGGGGCATTTGCAGTCCATTCAGTTCCACATGCCATAAAGGGAGGAGCGTACCACCTTCATAGCTCCCTTCTGTCTACCATTTCCCATTACTCTGACAATGTTCTCACTTTCCAGATATCTTCATTTTACTTCCAGATGAATAGAAATAATGTTTTTCAGAATTTTGGCAGTTAGGTACTTTTTAAGTATTTGGCAGTTTTTGTGGTACAGAGCATGCTTAGTAAAGTACATAGATTTTACTTTATAATTTCTTAGTGTAGTAACTGCCTAGGATTAAATTTCAAAATACAATACTTTAGTCACCAATTTCCAGTAATGGAATTAATGAAAAATGTGCTATACTTTCCCTCTATATGTTCTAAGTTAACATAGTAACTTCTTTTAATATTTTTTTTAAAATGTATGAAGTCACAACTGCGTATTCTGCTTTGTTTTTCTATTGTGTATTTAGTTCAACCACTTTATCCAAGGATCAGAAATGTTACAACAGCTGCTGCTGAGACCTATGCCAATATCAGTTGGGAGTATGAGGGACCAGATCATGCGAACTTTTATGTTGAATATGGTGTAGCAGGCAGTAAGAAGTCATTTCATTAAATTCTGCTAAAGTTTTGAGATGTGTTTTTGAAAATTTTGATAGTAAATGGGGCCTTTAATTGACCCAGTGTTAATGATAGCTCTTAAATGTCTTAAATTATTTTTTAATTTGATCAGGAAGATTAAATAATTTTCATTTTAATACACACCAATGTTTAACAGATTTTTGATGAATAGATAGAATATGAACCTTTGTTCCTTTGTATTATTTTATAAATTCTTTTGAATGTGGGCTAATAAAAATGTAGTTTGCATGAAGTTGTTTATCATGAAGTGATTATATGTGTAAAAATATGATTACTTGCATTAAGATAGGATATAAGGATTTTCCTAAATTATGCCAAATTCAGAAAAGAAAAAAGATTAAATAAGATATCCTTTATTAAATTAAAGCTTAAAATAAGTTATAAATCAATTTATGTACTCTTATTGCCTAAAACCAGGTTTAGAACTTTGATAATACTGGTAATAGTCAAAACAAAGTTAGCTAATAAAAGCAAAATACTTCTTTTTGAATACCCCATCCTTCTAAAGTTATGACTAAAGGTGACTAATCTGAAAATTGAAATAGAAATGCCTTTTTCTGGATATTGGCCAAAGATGTAGCTGAGACTGTTCAAGAAAAAGAATGCAAGAGAGATTCAGATTTTGAAGTGGAACTTCTTGACCAAAATAAATATTGACTGAAACTGCAGAAGTGTCATTTAATTAAATGACTAAAATCAATTTTAATGTATCTCATAATTACAAGTTCAATTAGCATTTTTAGAATAAATTAAATTTGTATTTCTTTAGTACAATGGAACAAATGTTTAAAATAGTTTCATAATTACTGTACAGCGTATTCTTCAATATGTTGCATGCAATTTATTACTCATAATTTTATATAATTTTAATATTTTTTATTTAATTTTAATATTTTTAAGAGAACAGCTATTTTTCTCAGATGATCCATAGTTTAGTCAAGTAACTGTCAGTAGTATTTTGTCTAGAAATTTTCAGTAATACAGAGAAAATTACAACTCCAATATGTTGTTTTCCTAAAATTTTTATAGGCAAAGAAGATTGGAAAAAAGAAATTGTAAATGGTTCTCGAAGCTTCTTTGTCTTAAAGGGTTTAACACCAGGAACAGCATATAAAGTCCGGGTTGGTGCTGAGGGCCTGTCTGGTTTTAGGAGTTCAGAGGATGTGTTTGAGACAGGTCCAGGTGAGGCACACTGTACCAATTCTGTATCCTAGTCAGAATTGTGGTAGACCAACTGCTGAAATGCTGAATTGCTTCTAGCCAAGAGATGTTGCAGCTAGAATCTTTGCATGTTCCTTTTATAGAGCAATGTTATTTTATAAACTCCTAAATAATGCCAGTACATTTATATGTAGATTATGAATGCTTCCATCCTTTCGATTCACGCTACTTGACTGATGTTTGTACTAGGGGCAAGATATGCCCTGCTCACACTCCATCTGTGTGCTGTGCACTGAAGATGACCTATTTCTTATATTTCCAATTAGATGGCTGTATTTAAATAACATCTCTATTTATAGAGCTAAAATATTTGCATAATCAGAAAGTGCAGATTCAATTTGATGTCTCATGTAATCTATTTATACCAGTGTTAAGACATTCCTACTTGTAAATCTCTCTTTTCCTCCCATATAATTGTTTTATATGGATTTTGATGTCACACATATATCCTGGGAATCAGTAAGGCTGTTTAAGTTCAGACTGCAGTCCTATTTCTTCATAAGCAAATCAGCTATGCCTGCCCATTCCACTCAGGGAAAAGGTTCTACTGGAAGGCTTTTTGATGTTATGTTGAATATGTCGTTGCCATTGCATGCCATGCCATCATCATATTCTTGTTATTATTTTTGTCTTTGCTAGCCACTTCTGCTCATTCCAATTATTTTATATAGCAGTAGCCCCACTAGCTCCAGAATGTTATGTTATAAGAAAGTAATTTAAATATGAAAATACACTTGAACATTATATTATAATTATCAGGCAACAACATAGGTAATGGGTATGCCAGTTTGAAAGTGAGCACCTTCTAAAATCATCATTTTTTTGCTTTCTTTTGTTCCATTTCTGTTCACAGTTTATGATGTTGCAGGAAGGTTTGAAAGCATGGTGCTGAATAACAGTGCCAGGCAAATATGTATGGGCTGAACACAGAACCAGAAACAGCTAGTGGTAGAAAAGCCTCTCTGTGAAATGTTGTGCAAATACACATCTGAAGCCTAAAGGAGCAGTAAACAAGGATCAGGGCTGTAATGTTATTCAAAACAAGCAGCATGGAAACCTTCCTAAAAGCATCTTTCTGTATAAAAATCTTGTGTCACAC
Organism: Pseudopodoces humilis; assembly: GCF_049639895.1. Taxonomy (NCBI): domain Eukaryota; kingdom Metazoa; phylum Chordata; class Aves; order Passeriformes; family Paridae; genus Pseudopodoces; species Pseudopodoces humilis. The sequence continues at coordinate 45,577,834 of NC_142204.1, read as the reverse complement.
TGTCTTCAGCCTAGGTCAAAGCTTTTAAACACTGCAAAAAGATGGAGTGGCAAACACTGGACTATGCCCTTAATTAAGAATGAAACTTTGATACTTCATATATAGACTTTTCCCACATTTTTTTTTTTCTTTGACAAGCATTCCTATAGAGCATCTTCAAAGTGTGTGGGTTTATTTTCTTGGGCATTACCAGTACAGGATTCTGCATTGACTCCTGCATTAGTGGTTCACCAAGATGCAAGGTTTTTCTGCCTGAAGCAAATAATTTGCTTAGCATAGACAGGAAGTGTGCCATTTTTAAAGATGCACAGAGATCTAGAAACCCTTTCCTACTGGAAATGCAGTAAGTTAATACAGGAAACTGCATAAGTAAGTTTTCACCTTCCCATCTATCTTGCATATTTTTATGCATGAGTTGTTTGGATTGATGCTCTTTCTTACTACATTTGAATGTGAATTGTGCTTTTGCATTTTGTTACAGTATGTATAATACAACATTAATGCCTTATTATGAATGCAGATGCACAAAACTCAAAATAATTTTAACCTTAATATGAAAACAAAGTTTTATTTACATTTGTAGTTCAGAGGAAGATTACCTTTGTGATTTTTTTAATTGACACTTTTTAATATTTATATATATATATATTTATGTATATTTATATATGGCTAAAGAGTTTAAATATTTAGGTATATAAACTATATATTTATATGAGATGTAGAGACTTTTATGCAAAAATAGTTTAAATTATTTTTCATATAAGAGACAGTTTCTAAAATATCAGAAAACATAAACAAGGCTGAGAAATCTCCTGATTGTATCTCCACAATAACTAGGCACATTAACTCATTGAACTATTTAAATGAAAATCAAGTCATAGCTTTGCCCAGTAAGACCAAAAATAAGCATTTAAAGAAAGAGTTAATTTTAGCATAGTACTTCTAAAGTGGAATACACACTGTTCTTCTGTATGGAATGGACTGGAGATACTTATGTAGACCTCAGAAGTACTTAGTGTGTTCATAGAATCCCTCAGGAATGTGGGACCATTGTCAGCTGCTTTTCCAAGTTACCTGTCTCACACTCCTTAACTAGAAAATGACATTGAGACATTGGCTTGAATTCTGTCTGTTGAGCAGCTCTTCATAGACTTTCTTACTCTTGGGTTTTGGGTCTGGAGAAGAAGCTGAAGAATGAATAAGATAGATTTGGGTGGATGTTCATCTTCCTCTACTTCATATTTTCTTCTGTTTGGAGCATGTATCCCTAGCTCTGCTCACTTTTCCCACTTTCTCCCAGCAGCAAATCCTAAGTCAAGTTGCCTGTAGTGTCTTTCCACCAGTGGGGTAGAAGATAAGCTTCACCAGAATAATCCTCCTGCTGTGTTGGAGACCAGTAGATCCAGATCTTAGACCACATAGATAGTTCCTGTCCTTATTGCTGCCTGTAGTATTTTCTTAGTAGCTTGCTTATTATTTATGTTATCTTCTAGCTAGGGTCAGCATTTGGAGAGAAATAGTGCTAAGGGAAGGCTTCCCATTTGCATCGTGTTAAGCCCTCACTAATGCTAAATCATGGCAATCATGATAAATTAATTGTAGGATGAGGTATGGGTTTGAGGGAAGAAAGAAAACATGATGCTTAATAAGGTTTTAAAGGATGCTTCATTGTTGATTTTTAGTTGAAACAGAATGTTAGGGCCCTTGAATGACCCATCTGTTTCCCCATTTCAGAATGATGAGAATGCATTAGCTAATCAGCACTGGCTTTTTATTCATTTTGAGAATGCAATTGACATGTTTGTGTGAATTATATATAATTTGCTACATAATTTCAGTAGTTTAATTAATTCAAAATGGTTGAGAATCGTTTTGAGGTCATACTACCAATGTAGTATGCGCATAGATTTTGCAAAGTAGTTGCTAAGCTTAAATGTTAGCACACTTCTTATATACTGAAAAGTAACTTCTATGGTACTTGGAAATATTCTGAATAATGAAAATAATCACAAAATACAGAATCACTGTTTTTCTTAATGCTATCTATTTTTCACAGTGAATGTTATTCTTTAATGAACATTATAATGGCTATTATTTATCTGAAATAACATTTAAATACAGAAAAACATATTTTTCTTCTTTTATCTCTAGCAATGGCAAGTCGGCAAGTAGACATCGCTACTCAAGGATGGTTCATTGGTCTTATGTGTGCTGTTGCTCTTCTGATCTTGATTTTACTGATTGTTTGCTTCATAAGGAGGAATAAGGGTGGCAAGTATCCAGGTATGCTATTTAACCAGGATAGTGAAATTCATCTGTTGGTAACCCATAAAGACAGATCTCAGGCTTACCAGAAAATTACATTTGCTGCTGGTTTACATTTACACATACATTTACATATGCACTGTATATATGGAAAATCAGTTTTACCATTTGGTGGGCTTGACAGGAGCTATCTATTTCTATCTATTTATAGAAAACCTGCATCTATTTCAGCATAAGTGAAGGACCCTCTTCATTCCCAGAGGGTCATGTCAGTGCGTGACCTCTCTAGAGAGGTTTGAGCTTTGTTTGGAACATCACCACTAGTGCACATTCCACTTTCTGAAGTCCAATGCAGATGGGTTTAATCCACTAACATGAGTTGAGTTAGAATTTATTTGGTCAGAAAATCCTAATGATAGCCACTGGTTACTTTAAAGTATGGGGAATGCATGTCATAGGATAAATCTCTCCATATATTATATTGTTTCCAATATCTTGAGTTTTTCCCAGAATCTGTGTCATCTTCAGCCTCTGCAGTTTTGCAGCTAAATTTAAAGTTACCATCCTTCTGTTAGGCTGGGGGTTTTTTTCTGTATATAAGAGGAGGTGTAGAATAAACATTTTTTATAGTAGGTCTAGGAATGGCCAAGTATGTTTTATAATTTTTAATTAAAATTTGGAAAAACAATGTATATCTTTTATCAAAACATGCATCCCTCCTGATGTACATGTTACAAAAGGCATGTATGTGTATGTATGTATGTATGTATGTATGTGGACATATAGGTATCATATATATATATTTCCCTCGTCTTACATTTCTTTCTGTGGAGTAGCTCCATAGACCAAAGCTCTCTTGAAAAGGATAGCGAGAACCAGTTTGCACAGTACTGCCAGATAGGATTTCAGAGCAGCTGTTGAGGTATGAGTGGCTATGATGGAACTTCAAGTGAGCATCAAAGGATAATCTGATTTTTCATTCTCCTGTTCTAGCTACAATAGAAAGTACACTTGCTAAGTTTCATGTAAAATCTTGATTTCATGAAAAAAATTATTTTCTCCTAAGGTTTGGAAATAAATATCCAGAATCTAAAATGCTTATTTAAAGTCAACTCAAACTTCTTGGAGTTCATGCTGTTAATTTGGGCGTGAAAAAGATGTATGCAAATAGAGAAGTACAAAAGAAAAATCCACACTTTGTTTTATTTTCTCCTGTTTGTTTTGACCAGTGCACTTCTGAAAACTTAGAAGAAAACAAAGAACTTCAGCTCTTCATAGGGAAATCTGCTGGAATAGAATAGCAGATTATTTTTCTGAGAAAATCTATTGAGTACAAGAATCCTACTTTGCCCAATCTAGCTGTTAGGTTGTTTTACAGAGAGAGCTAAGATTTCTAGTGACAGCAAAAATTAGGTAAGAGAAGTTTCTGTTCCAGCTGCTTATGCCTATGAAGAAAACAGATGATTAAGGAACACAGCATTACACAGAGTTATATGGCAGGGTGAAGACACCATCTTACGGTCATTTTCCAAATATTTGGATTTTTTTAAAGAGAAAATGAGATAACAGAGGATATAGAAAAAGTGATTCAGGTGACTGAAACAAGTGAAGTGATGAAGCTGAAAGGAGTAGGGAGGACATGGAGTGAACCACCATCTAGAGGAGGGTAAAAGAGAGGTTTGGAGTAAAAGTGTAGAGGGCAGTTGGATGCTAAGGTTGTCATTAGTTTGTGGATCCTTGATATTCTGTCCTGTTTGCTGCTTCTAAAGAGTTATTAGTTATAAGGTATATGATTTTCATGCACAGATACGTATGCATATACACACACATATATAAAGGTGGACCTGGACTGTTTATAAGATTTCCAGAATCAGTATGTACTGGTGTTTATAGAAGTGACTTTGTATTACTTGGGTCATTGCAAATGTACTGTTCCACAGGTAGTGACAAATGGAGAGCACTAAATTATGAAATTATGAAAATTTAAGTTATGAACTCTTTTTCCTCACGATTTTTGCATGTCATCTTGAGGTTGCCTGTGGTTTGTATAAAGTAATCAATTACTTCAATACAAAATTCTAGCAGCCTGATATATCTCAAGGTGTTTATGCATTATTGTAATCATGGACTTAGTGAATACTGTCAAGAATTATTCATATCCTCTTAAATAACACCATATAAATTAATGATGTAGAAATTAAGTGTGGAAATTGCCAGAGTAAAAGACAAGAGATTGTGTATTGGATTATATAACTCAATCTGCTAGACAAGGGAAAGATCTGAATAGATGCCAGAAAAACAGAAATGAAAAGGCAAAGGGAAGAACCATAAATATAATTCTTAAAGTCAGTATATTGTTTAATCCTGACAACAATCTTAATTTATAGGAATATATGTCATCTGTAAATATCTGACTCCTCAGGTGCTAGTGGGTTTCTGTGTCAATGTGCTACATTTATTATTTTATAGGGACAAGTTATATGCCTGGATTTATTCCCACCAGTGAACAAGGATTAAACCTAAAACCAGAATGTGCAAGAAATAAATTTGTGTAAAATTTAGGTTCCAGTGTATGTGACTTTATGTTGGGTTTGATTGTGTTGTAGAAAAGAAGAAGTTAACAAACCATGCCTAGTATATTGAGAATTATTAATAATGGGAAAAAATATCTAAAATTCTCTGGAGGCTTACCACATGAAATTAAAACAGAAAATGTACAAACCGACAGTGAACAAAAGTGAATCTGATTCAGATTGAGAAGAATATAAAGAGGAAATAGAGAACATTGTTAAGTAGAACTAAATAATTAAAATTTGATTAAACAATAACTCTATTAATAATCTGAATAAATATGTTATTTTAGTATGATTTTTAACAATCTTCTCTCATTAGCGCTAGAAATGAAAGAAAGAAAAAATTCTAATATGAAATGACATGCAGTCATACTTGAACAAAAATAAAATTCTATAACTAATTAACTGATCTTTTTCTTCAAAAAAAAGAGTAATACCCTAAGGCCCCATTTAAAAAAAATAGTTTTTTTTCAAACCACATTCCTGCCAAATATAATCAGTTTGAGAAATTAAGGTCTTAGACTTTCTCATCTTGCAATTTCATGGTAAAAATTACTATTTCAAATATTTTAGTGAAGGAAAAGGAGGATGCACATGCTGATCCAGAAATACAACCTATGAAGGAAGATGATGGAACGTTTGGTGAATACAGGTGAGCAGTTGATGTGGTTTGTCATGTTCACTGTTCATGTCACACATGTATGTATATGTATCACACTTATTAATTTAAGACTAACTTTTTTTTTTCCATGTCAAAGATTCTGTATCCAGTGTTATTTAGAACTAAAAATAGCATTTCAGTCACACCATTAGAAAAAAAATAAATGTGTAAGCTTAGTATAAGCCATTTGGTAATGCAAGGTGAAACCCAGATTCAAACACAATTGTATATGTTTGATAGTCAAAGCGTGGAATCTTTATTTCCAAAGCCATCTTTCAGATAGTTCAAATGCCAAATACAGTGACTTTTCAGTTAGGGCACTATGTTGAGCATTATAGTTTTTGAAAATAAATTTCCAGCTTAAGCCTGATAAAGACAATCTGGTGTTACTCTGACTGGAAAACAAATGTGTTTAAAGTAGCTGCCAGTACTAACATCTAATCCAGTAACAAAGTGAAGTTATACACAGAGGTGAAGGAGTGTCCTACAAGAAATCTCCCTTTCATGTATTTCAGTACAAGATACATAGCAAGCAGCTTCAAAGCATGCAATACAGCTCTTATTTGTGACTGCCTTTATAGTAAATGCAGTCTAGCCAAATCTGACATTACCAAAAGCATGCCTTGGCAAGACTATTCATACAACAGCTATAAATATAGCTTATTAAGTAAGCAGTATATTTGTTTTTTGATTAGTACAAAAAATAATGTTATTATTTTCTAAAAAGGTCAGTATGACTATATTTTACACGGGTGTTATAATAGATACTACATTCCTGTGGAAAAGCAGGGTTTTTTTCAAGAATTATCTACTTTGTTGCCATAGCTTCTTCATAGAAGAAAGAGGTACATCTTGATCTGACAGGACTAGATGTACAGTTCTAAATGCTAAGGAACAGTTTCTGTTTATTCTTCTTTGATTAAAAACAATATACTTCATTCTGAGCTTAATGAGTTCAGAATAGTATTTTATTACAGCTTTAAGTGCATATCAATTATCTAAATTCAGCTGGTAAAAAGGGAAGTGTGAAGCAATCTTTGGAAGTAGAGTTAAAAAAGTACTGTATAAGCTTTCCGTGGAAGTCTAGTTTGAATACTCCTGTATTGCTCCACTGCTTGTTGATACTTGGAACTTTTAGCAGCAGAAACTGACCTTTGTACAGAATTGTACAAATGATATGACCTCAATACATGTTTTCTCAGGCCTGGAATAAGTATTCAAGCCTGCTTTCATGTGTGACCTGTAGCAAGATTTGAATTTATGTCTCCATATTGAGGTGGCTAAAGCGTGATCTAGTGCTTTATTAAATTATTTTATAATGCATTTATTCACTCATGTCCAGTGAATATGGCCAAATGCATGCCAAGCTTTCACGCTTGTTCACATGAAAGAGTTCATTCTATGTACCCTGCGAAAACTCCTTTTTAAAATGTATTTCTGTGTAATTAGTCTATATTGGGCTTTCCTCTTTTTTCCTTAGAGACAGGGCAGGAGCAGCAACCAGTCAGATTACAGAAGATATCTTGTCATCCTCTCTGCAGCCCAGCATCACTGCAGTCACTCAGTTCCCAGTTTGTCTGCGTCACATGATGCGGTGCTTCTTTGAGGAAAAAGGGTATTAGGGTTTCCCTTGGAAAAAAATGTAATTTTTGAAAGATTTAGGAATTCGAGTATTTTGAACTTTTTTCATCACTTCAGGTCCATGTCTGCTTGGACAGGAAAGAAACTGGACAAGGAAAAGAAAAGAAAAGGTAGCTGTGCCAATTCTTCTGAAGCAGACCCTGTCTTTACCAAAGCAAAGTCTGTGAGATCTGACAGATCCAACTTCTTCAGAAGGTCAGGGGATCAATACTCCAGCACCAGATCAGAGACCTCCTACACCAGGAGGAGGGCTAGGCAGTCTTCAGAGCTTACAAGGGTTAGTTCTGTCTCTGCTTCCCTCTGCCAAGAGGAAAAGAGGTCAGACGAATGGAAGTACAGGCATGGCTCTAGACATCATGCTTCTGAGCAACAGATAATGGGGTCGAAGGAGGGCTCAGATTCTCAGGCAGGACAGCCATCCCCTTTCCAGCAACCCCCCAGCTGCAACTCAATTGGTGGCTTACTGGCAAGGCAACATTCTTCTCTCCAGCACTGGTGCAGCCAGACCCCAGAATGCGGCTCAGATTCAGAAGACACTCAGAGCTCCTGCCACAGGAAGGCAAGACCTTCTACTCACTTCTCCGAATCTGAGAAGAATTCACTAATGAAATCTGTAATTTTGCCTGAGCTGGCCACTGTCTTAAAGGATGCTTTGACAGCAGCCAGACAAAGCATAACGTCTGTGGCACAGGCTAGGTCCCATTCAGTAAAGCATCCCAGGGTACCAATTGCAGAAGTTCCACTGGTTCCTTTAGAAGCATCTGGGAGCAGTTCCCAGATTTCTGAGTCTGATCATATGGACTGCTTCAAAAATGAAACAGCTTCTGGGAAGGAGAAACCTGAAGCTGATAAGGCCTTGGAGGTTGAATCAGCCTCTGAAGATGGGGAGGTGGCCTCTGAATCCCCTACAGAAGATCTAGAAGGACCAGATCCTCTGCGTAAATTTGACATGAAGAATCAGAATTACCTGTTTGAACACATAAAGAGGGTGCTAATGCTAAAATCTTCCAAATGTGAATGTGCTTCAGAAGAGCTGCTTATCCCCTCTGAAGAAGGCAAGGTAGATAATGCACTTCCTATCCATCCAGCTGTGGAAGATCTTGTCTGCAGGATTTGGGGAAATCCTGAAGCCAAGCATGAAGTCCCACCAGTCCTGCGTAAGCTCTATCCTTTTCCAGTGGATAAAGCTGCTTTGTGGGGGACCTTGCCTGAGGTAGACAGATCATTGGTTACTGGTTATTCTGTACTGTCAGTACCTGGTAATACAGATGCTCTCCCTAAAGATCCTACTGACAGAAAGATTGAGGAAGCAATTAAAAGATCTTTTAAGCTAGTTGCAGCCCAGCTTGGAGTATCTATCTACTGCACTTACGTGTCTAAAGCTTTACTAATATGGTTAGAGGAAGAACGAGCCAGATTCAAAAAGAAATGGGTCCCATCTGGTGCCATGCAGAGAAAACACAGGCTGTGTAAAATTGCAGCTAATTTTATCCATGATGCAGCTGAGGATTCTCTTAGACTCACTGTTAAAAATGTGGCATGCCTCACTGTAGCCTGGAGAGCTCTATGGCTGCGTCCTTGGAGCTCATCGCTAGATCTGAAATGTAAACTGCTGTCTTTACCATACACAGGGGGCAAGCTGTTTGGTGAATCCTTAGTCCAGATCATGAAGGATTTCTCAGAACACAAACACTCCTTACGTCAGATGAAAAAAAAGAGCTCTGTTGGAAGTTCTTCCTGTTCTACTCACAAGTGTCTGAGCTCCTTGCGTTCTCCACCAAAGTTCAAAGGAGGGAAGGGAAAGTATAAGGTCTCACAATCACTTCATGCCAAGTATGAAAAGACATCTCACTTTCAGAGAGATACCAGACCATCAAGAGGAACTTTCTAAGAACACAGACTTGCTTCCTAGTTTCTCAGGAACTGAGAAGAGTGAAAGACAAGGAAATGTTTCAATATTTCTGGACAAATAAACCTGGCCCTAAGAAAATTAGTTGCTTCAAAGTAAGATTTAAATTATGAAGTTACTTAAATCTTAATGACTAATTAAGATATTCTAGAGAAATCATAGCTCTCAGTTTTAGGGGAGGGTTTTTTCACTCTAGGTTTCCTAGTGGTCTTGGAAATGGTTTGGGTTTGTTTGAAGTTTTGCACTCCTCAACCTCAAGAGAACACTTTTTGTGTGAGTTGGCTGGTCTGCAGGACAACATCAGATTTTTCTGCCATATTGATCTAGTGAAGGAAATAATACTTTAGGAAATTCAGGTGTTTCAGGAACTATGGAATGATTGTGGATCATGTGCTATATTCCTGTCACTGGATGGATTCATTCATTTTTACTTAATAGGGGAAAACAGTGCCTCTGTAGCAATCTGCACTGCATTCTCAGAATTTTTCTGAGTTGTAGAAGACTGAGACAGTAAAGTGGGCAGTCATTGTCTACACCAAGAACATTCAAGAAACAGAATAAGTACCACAGATCTGTGTTGAGGTCAGTGTAGGTGTATAAATCAGCCTAAATTTTCCTCCTGGTCCATAAATTGTGGGAAATTAAGAAGTTTTGACAGCTACAGACCTGTGGATTCATGGGTAGGAAGACTGGAAGCAAGCAACTAGAAGGGAAGGATGAAAGTCCAGTGGTCTGCAGAATGTTCAGGAAGATCAAACAGGACTAGGCAATGACAGTAGAAGGATTGCTAGTGTGGTAACACAGGATATTTGCACATTTTGGTGAATTGTTTTGCCTCTTCAATATTTTGACACACAGTATTTTTCCTAGAAATCCTAGGATATGCTGTGAGACACTGTGGCAGAGAGTTCTGGGATTGCTAGAAAATATAGTACTCTTCCTTCTTGTTCTGAATTGATTAACAATGAAAATAAAGTTTGTAACTACAACTGTGGGGTTTTTTCTCTTGTAGTTACTTAACTTGTAACTTAGGTGTGTTTCCACAGGGACGTAGCTATGATTTGTGCCTCAGGACTGTGATTCTAAGTTTGGTCCCATCCAGAACAAGGGATTATCTCAATGAACTGCCTGAAGAACTGAACAGTCCAATTGGATTTGGCAGTGGTCGTACTGTATTCTAATTTACGTATGTGGACTTTGACAGTTCTTGTTTTCATTCTTGAATACTTATGATTAACAATTTTTTCAACACATTGCTTTTTAAAGCCAGAGCTTCATCACCCAGTTTTTCCAGCTTCTGCCAGGATTGAAGATCAAGTATTACAGAGATGTTAATGCAAAAACTACTCAGAGGAGTAATATAGGTGTGCTTAAGTCTTAGCTAAATAATAGTAAAATGGTTTGAAGTATGGATTGACTCTAATAATATTGGGACTCACAGTCCTAATAATTTAGAAGTGTTAACAGAAGCCTGTTAGGTATAGGGACAGATTCTCTTGGAATGTGCAGGCAAGCCATAAGGTATGGAAGGTACTTCTGTGGCTTTACCTGATTGCTTTTACTTAAACATTTCTGGGCTATTGACCTGAGGTCACAGAAACAGGAATTTACTGCAAACAATTTTAATCTTCTGCATCCACTTTCTGTGTCTCATAGCCCAAAATGCTTTACCCACTCTATTTCATGTTGCCTTCCACCTGACAGTTGTGCTGTAAGGAAAATTAGTAATATTGCTAACGATATACTGAGTCTTTTTGCATGTCTATGAATGTGGCAAAGTTTAGTTGGGAACTAGTTGCCTGCTGGACTGCAGAGGCATCGTAAAAGTGTCTTCCCCATTCTGACTGGTTGCTGCATTTACCCATATCTAAGGAAGAAAAGTTGAAAAGTTGAAAGAAGAAAGGAGCTTTCAAGGTACATATTTCTTTCAATAACTGATAAGCTTGTGAAATGGAATTACTTTTTTTAAACAAGTAAATTTGTACTTTGCACTTATGTTATTTTTACCTTCATAGTTCTTATAACTCTTAATAATTAGCTTCAAGTTTGATATATGTTTCGTTAAACTAAGAAGAAAAAGAAACATATTCATACAATATCAATCAATAATGATTAAGATTTAAATCATGCTTTCAGAGTATGCTTTAATATTAAGCACTTTTCTTACTGAAGTGTATGTGGTGTGTAAAAGTGCTTACCAAAATGATTGGTACATATGAGTCTTTGAGAAATTTTCATCCTTAAAAAGGTACTAGTATGGAATTTATTTATACAGCAGAAAATAATAAAAGTATTACTACACTTAACTTCCATGGCTCTAAATAAAGAATTTGTACCCATTCTCACCTCATGTTTGGTTCCCTTCCAGTATTGTTTTCTGACTATTAATTATATAATTATATGCACTACATAAACTACACTTTCAAAAACTTCTTCAATTTCCCACTGTAATTTTAGTCAACCCAATTTGCACTTTATTTTTTAATATCACAGTATTATAGGTACACTAGGTACAAAATAAAAGTCAGCAAACAAAATCACAAACAGAAACTGAAAGAAACTATGATTTATCCTGATTGCATTTTGGAATAGTTTTATGAGCAATTGTAAGCAAGGCTGGCAAACCTTGAGGTTACAGTATTAAAATTTATGGCTTTATCATGTCTTGGCAATATAATATTATATATTCTACAGCCTAGAGTGTTCTATAACTCTTCCTAATGTAATTCAGCAGGTTTTGCAATTTGCTTCTTGGCAACAAACAGATAATACATTCATCACCAGAGCACAGAGCCCCTCCTCTGTTTTGAATCCCTAGGGTAGCAAAAGTGTTGTCCAAATCATTGACGTGTTCACTTTTTCTCCTTTTCCTATTTGTTTGGTGTTTTTGTCTTTCTTCCTCAATTTCTTTCTCTTCCAATCAAAAAACTGTGTTCATCTAAGAGTCATAATCCAGTTTGATACAGAAAAAGCAGTACCATGGCATATGTTTTCTTTTCTGAACCAGAAGCATAAAGCATCTTGGACAATCCCACTTGTTTTTCCACTGCCAGAGTCCTGGCAGAACCTCTCTCTAGACTTATATAGAGCAAGAACTAAAGGAATCCCCAGGTTCATTTGATTTGATTTGATTTTTGTACTTGCTGTGACTGTGCTCTCACACCAGTGCCTACCTCTGTGCAGATACACTCCTGGGTAAATCTGCAGTTTTGTTTGGTTTTAATTATAGAGATAGTAGAATTCACATCCCGACTAAAATGTAGAAAAATCTTATACACAAGTAACCGTGTAAGTATTTCTTCATTGTCTTATACATAAACTTTGCAAAAATATAAATAAGAAAACCATAAGAGCAACAGGTCTCATACTCAGATTTTTCTAAATTGTAAAGGCAAATCAAGCTTTTCATTGGATTAAACACAAAAAATGTTGATATCTTTAATACAGTAGTAGTGTAATATTTATTTATGTATATTCCAACCTGGTGAATTACACTGGTTACAGTCATATTTTAGAATATTTGTACAGAGATTCATGACCAATTGGAATATGATAATTTTATTAATTTTAATAATATGGTAATTTTAATTTATTTTCATTTCTGTGTATTATGGTGTAAGGAATTATGAAGTTATTCACCTGAAATTAAACAACAAACCATATATGCCAGATCTTCCCTGGGAGTAGGACTGGTTACAATTGCAAAGGGAGGCCCTGGCCTTCATTTGACTCATACCACCTGTTTTAATGACTATTAATACCTTCTGATGGGGGCACTGGAGAAACTACATTGTGTATGAGTATTAAATACTTGACTCCATCTTCAACCTTTTAAATACATGGCCCTTCCAAAATGAACTTTCTTCAGTAATGCATCTGTAATCTGCTTGTGTTCACAGCGGTATAAACACTTTCACTTTGCTGATGGATTCTTGAAATTTTGGAGTAGTCTTTTAAAGGTTATTGGCCTGTTTGTTTGCAGCACCAGTGAGCACAGATCAATGACAGACATTTATCCTAGTGCCTTGTACACAGCAATAAGTAAAACATCAAGCCTGACACAGTCACATTCTGAGGTTTTGCTTTTGTGTACTTTGAGCATGAAGATTTTCATACATGTAAATAACACCTAACACCTTTTTTTCTGGTGTACATGCAGAATGATTAAATCTCTGGTATGCTCTTTCTGTAAGTATATGCATATTAGAGGTGGCCTTCTTTTAGAATTTAATAACTTAGTGTTTTGAAAAACAAAAAAAAAAAGGTGATGAGATGAGGAGAAACAGTGTGATAGAAAATGGTTTTCCAGCAATAGTTTCTCAACAGGGCTTTTGTTGGCTAACTGTATGATCTGTGTGGCCTTGTACATCCTATGTAATATATATATATATATATATATATATATATATAAATGGTTTCTCTGGGTGTTCAAAGGCATTAATTAGGAAAAAATGCAATATTTGAAGATCTAAGACATGAAGTTTTAAGAATGAGAGGGTTAAAATAATTTGCTGAGTATATATTCAGCCTAGCATTCTAGAAATTGTAAAATGTAATTTTGTTTCTTTAATATTTTATATGTTTTTCTTTATATTTCCCATAATAATACAAAAAGTAGCTGTGAATCTTAATGAAAACCCCAAACTACTTCCTCTTTTTGTACCCTATATGCAAATCAAGTCACATGTTCTGTTTAAGACAAGGTAAATAATTGCACCCAAAAGTGCAGCTGGCAATAGTGGGTTTCAAATCAAGATGCTTTGGAGCTGCTGCTGAAATCTTCATCTTGAAACTGAAGTGCAGTGTAAAGGATTCTGAAAAGAGCCCAACTATATCTATTTCATGCCATACAAGCCTACCACAGCTGCAAATTTATTTGAGAATGCTGATGGTGCTGCAGCTTTTCCACTGACAAAGGAAAGACCACAGTACTTTGCTACAGAGATCTCTTCTACTGGCCCTTCTTTCATTTCTTTTTTCTGTTGTCCTCCAAATCACCATCATCATTGTCAGAACATTACCAGTCAGGGAGTAGGGTAGGGAGATGGATCTGATAAGAAATGAAAAAGAATGAGCATGCTCTCAGTTCCTCAACTCTAACTGCTGTAAGCTGAATTGTTGCTTTTCCTGTAATACAGTAAATATTGTAGCAATTTTAAGAGCAACTTATTATTGATAAAATACTGATCACTATCAGGATATGGACTTTGCTTTTCTTCTTAGGCTATTTTCATTTGTTTCTTCTGCACCCTTTTAATGGAATATGTAGGTCTCTTGAAAGGTAAGGCTGAAAATTGCAAGTCTGGACTGCATTATGTAACAAATTATTTGAAATGCAGCACTTTTATTTTCTTTATACTAGTAAAGAAAATCAGTATATTTCATTTAACCAAATTCATTCTTCATTCATTTTCAAGGAGTCAAAAAAATTAAGAAGTTTAACAGACTAACTTCACAGCACATCATAAGCTTGTTACTTTGGAGAACAAACAAATTATTTTTTTATAACTTTACAACCCACTTCTTAATGCTTGCAGTTGCATCTACATGGCTTCCAAGCCAAGGGCACAGGTCTTACCACTGAAAATTCATGCACGATGGGAAAAAAGAAACCAAAAACACAACTCCCCCTCCCTCCACTGAAGACATTCTCTATTTAAACCATTCTTACCCCATGTTTTCATGTGAACTGCATCATATTGATTTGTCTCTACAATGTGATGTGGGTTTACTAAAGGATTATAGGGCTGCACACATGCTTTTCATAAACTCTGCATGCATGGCTGATTTTGTCTTAGTAAATAGTACGTCAATTAATCCCATGTTTGTTTGTTTGTGTCTCCAGCGATGCAGAGGACCATAAACCTCTAAAAAAAGGAAGCCGGACACCTTCAGACAGAACTGTGAAAAAAGAAGACAGTGATGATAGTTTAGTTGACTATGGAGAAGGTGTAAATGGTCAGTTCAATGAGGATGGCTCCTTTATTGGACAATATAGTGGTAAAAAAGAGAAAGAACCTGCAGAAGGAAATGAAAGCTCTGAGGCTCCTTCTCCTGTAAATGCCATGAATTCATTTGTGTAACCACAGAACTTGATCCCCTCGTATCTTCAGTTTGCTTAAAGCACTTGTGCATCCTCCTTCTCTTACTATGAACACACAGGTAATGGAGCTCCTCACCACCAGATGTTAATGCTATGAGAATATGCAGGTTAATATCAGTACACAGCATAATGACACAGTAAGTGGTATGTTACTATGAATCAAAATAGAAAATTCAAATTTTGTTCAAAACTTGGCTATTTTTACTTTTTTTTTTTTTAAAGGAACTGACACAAACAGTAACATCAACTTGTAATTTTGTTTCCTGTTGAGAATACGATATAATGCATGGAAAAAAAAACCCCTACACAACTCACAGGTAATCTTGTGTACACTATAAAAACATGGTTTGACAATTTGTTATGCAGTCCTCAGCTGAATCCCTGGATATGAATTCCGTTCTCATTGTCAGAGTGTTATAGTAGTATTATATAGAACTTCAATGTCTTTGTGGACATTGTTGTGAAATTGGTGACTTAATGTCTAGCTATCATATGTCTTTTTGCAAGACAGTTAGGAACAGTATGTACAGTATATAATTGCTAAATGATTTAAGTATGACACTTGCATTTGCTGAAGCTTAATGAGACCCTATTATCTGCTCTTTGCTCCTATTACTTTATAACCTTTTTAATCTACCAAGTATTACAGCAGTACAGTATTCTATTTTTACATCAAAACACATTGAATTGATTTTAGGGCATAAAAATATGCATTGCAATGCATTTTGGAATTTGGACAGTCACTGAAAGAAAAACTTTAAAAATGAGGGAAAATATTCTGGAAAACACAGGGCAAAGTACATTCAGTGCCTTTATACAATATGCATTCCATAATGTGCTGTACTGCTAAATCAGTTGGTGCAGTAAACTGTGATTAGCAGACTACTGTCATTGCCAAATAAAGGAAAAATGTGAAGAAAAAGAAGTGTTATGAAACTGTTATGCTAAAAATGGAAAGTTTAAAATATTTTAAATTACATAAAGAAGAGTATGATTTTTTTCCCTTTAAAAAAAGCTTTCTACGCAGTTACAGCACAACATGTTTTCATGGCCTTAGAATACTTAAAACAAAAATGAGAATAAACAAACAAAAATCCCAAACCACAACCAGAATTAAATTATTTACTAATGCAGCAAGGTACAAGCTCTGGTAAAATAAATCATTAAAAACCCAAACCAGCTGACTCCATTGGTGAGAGCGCATTTCTCTCTGTGTCCCAGTCTGATCAGTGTGGCAGCTTTGTAATTATCTCCAGCCTGAAGCAGTGTGGGGGTTACTGCTCGGAACCACAGCATTCCATCTGACAAGTGCTAATAGGGTTTATTGGTAAAGGATTACCCTTATCGGTTAAAAAATTATTTTCTCGCATACAATATCAATGAAATGTTTACCTCCAAATATAAATTTTTAAAACAACCTATGGTTGAAGGAATGCTCAGTTTCATTTGCCAATAAATTGGTTTTTCATAACTTGCATCAAGTTTAATTTTAAGTAAGCTTTTTATATGTAGATATTTTGTTGAATTTGTAAATACACTTAAAGCGTAGATGCTATATGCTTCTAGGTGTTACAGACAAATAAACCAAGAAAGCTTATGTTGTACTGTGTAAGAAGTACTATAGCCAATGGTGTGCATGGTATTTTAAAGCATCTACTTCATTTTTTTGTTTGTTTTTGCTGTGAGAACAAAATAGTGATCTGCTCATTTACTACAGTTTCCAACTAAACCATTCAGAGCTTTTGCCAGTGCACTACATTAGCCCATAGGACACCTTGCAGCTTTCATGTATATATTGTAGGTAAAGCACAATTGAAGTAATCCCAAGTGTAACCCAGCTGTAATAAGCTTCTTTCGCACCTTTGAGCTTTCCATTGGTCAGTTTTTTTAATGGGAACCGAAACACGAAATGAATTATATGAACATTGATTACAAAGCACAAAGAGAACATTTCTTAACAGGATTTGCCAATGGTTTTGGTAAAAATGAAATACCATTTTACTCTTATTTAATTGTAGATGCTGAATTATCTGTGCATGTGGGGGTAAACATACAGGCTCACTTCTGTAATAGTGCAACAGATTTTGTATTAAAAATAAATGTGGTTTTAAAATTTCACTGTTTGTTCTGTTTACACTAGCAGTAAAAATCACATCGGATTCATCCTGTAATTAAGAATTCAGTGGAAAAAAAGCATGAAAGAACTCTGACAGTTGTTCCCATGATGTTATAGAGCTTCCATTACTGCTATCGAATTATTTACAGAAAGTTGCATACCTTCACATGCTACCATTTGAAAAAATGGTAAATTTGACCATTTCCCATTGAAATCTACTATTTGCATTTTACTTCCATGGATGTTTTTACTATTTATTTAGTCATATTACTCCAAAGAAAAGAACTGAAATAGTCATGTTCCATACATGTAAGAGTGGATAGGAGAAAGTAAGTATGTTGATTTGAAATTAAGAGCCCTCATATAGGATCCCAAATAAGGATTTTGTGTCCTAAAGGAATTGTCTGACATATAAATTTATGGCTATCTGTTTTTAAATAGTATATGAAGTGAGGAATTTTTAGATATCATCTTTTACAGTACACAAAATCCATTGCAATGCTCTTTTCATACCTTGTCTATTCTATATATGAATGGAAACAGACTGGGCAGGAGGGCAGCTGTTCTGCATAGAAGACTGCAGGAGAGCCATGGATTCCAAGAGATGCAGGTGCTTCAGGAGATGTATCCAAAAGTTGATGTGTGGGCATGATGCTTGAAAGAGAGATCTTATCACTGAATCAGAAGCCATTCTATCAGCCTTTCCATATGTAATTGGAAATTCTTGAATATTTCAGCTGCTGTTATCTGCAGAGACTCAACTCTGGCACTTCTATCTTCAAATATCTTCACATTATCTTCAGATACTGTCTGTCTTGGTTTTTGTACAGGTATCTGTTGATTTTTGCAGCAATGTAAATTGTCTGGGAGATATGAAATAAGCTGTTTCTGTTTCAATTAAAGAATATTTCCTGAAAAGAGAGGTCTGAGTTCCCTAGGCTTAGTTGGGAAGAGGGATTTCATACAGTAACGATTTTTGGAGATGCATACGTTATTTGTGCATGTTCCCCAAAGTGTACTAATACTTATAGTTGCTATATTTTCATTTTACTGATATACCTTTGCTTTTGATTTTATTCTCACTGAAGTGATTGTATAAATCCTGAGGGAATTAAAGAGGCTACCCCAATGGTAATTTTTCTTGTAATCTATTCTCACATCATTCCTAGGAAAATACAATTTTCTCATGGTTCCATGTAGCAGAAGCAAAGTGGCAAAAAAAGAAAAAAGTAGCAGAAGCAGAGTGGAAATTCTCTTTTCATGATGTCTGGTCTATTTTAAAACAGAAACCCTAGGAATTATATATGAAGAAATACTACCATATGGAAGTGTCTTCTTTTCTTAAAAAAAAAAAAAAAAAAACAAACAAAAAACTTTGGAGAAATTCAGAAAGAAAATGAGATTCCAATAATTTCTGAAAACCAATTGTCCTTTCCTGTGTTTCTGTCACAGTCTTTCTGTTTTCCCCCTTCATCTACCTTTGAAAAGAACATTTCAGAGAGTTGGCAAAAATAGCAACTGGTTTTATGGGAAGATGGAAATAACTGAATGTGCTACTTGTAGGAATCTACCCCTAAATGATGCCCCTAGAGTGAAAATAAATACCACTGGCAATCATGTTTTAATCTCTGGATTTCATCTGAATGAAGGGATCTCTGGCTGCTCTTTGTACATGAGAAGTGGAAACTTTAGACCAAACTGTCAAGATAAATACATGTCAGCAGGACTATGACAGACAGTAGATGTGATCCATTGTGACGGTAAGCAAGGAGAAAAACGGTGATCCCAGTGTTCTCATAAATTTTGGCAGCAAAAATATACACCAGGTTCCTTACTGTGCTCACATGTAAATGAGCTGGTAAAAAAATTGTGATCATGTTCAATACCTGAAGGATGGATTCTTCATTTGGGGTTGGAGAAGTTTGCCCTGTTGTGAATTTGGCAGCACTGGCTTTGTCCCTCTGGGAAAGCTGCACAGGATAAATTTGAAGCCAGCTGGCAAGTAATAGGTTTGCATATGTTTAAATTGGAGAGTGGCAGGGCAGGAGACAGCTCCTGTCACCTGGACCCAGCCAGCCTTTTGACCTGTTTCATCTTGCCCTAAAGTACTCAACTAAAATAAAGAAGTTGAGAAGGTAGTATGGTTTCCCTGCCAGCTGAAAAAAACCCCCATGGCATCATGTCAGAAATCTAAGCCAGTGCTTATATTTAATTCTGCACGGCTTTCTATCACATTTTGGATATGAGTGATGAGGAGTAAACATACCTGGTCCATGCTCTACAAATATGGTTTTCAGACCTGAGCTTTCAAACAGGGAAAGTGATGCCAAACTTTTTAAAAATTACCAGGTCTTGTGCTACATTGAGGAATGAGCTACATTTACTTTTGACAGTAAACTGTACTTGATATGTATCTTCCAGAGTGTTCTTCTGTATTTCCCATGTCCAAAGACTTCAGAAGAGGGATGCTTTGGCTTTGAAACCCAACATCTTACCTGAGAGAGGATAGCAGCCCACTCCTCTGCCTTGTGTTTGCAAAGATCTAAAGGACTTCAAGACTTCACAGGGCTAAGCGAACAAATTAAGTTTTCTAAATGGCAGTGTTCAGGATATAGTTCAGGTAGATGTTCTGCAATGTATGAACTGTAGTGATGCTGGCATGAAAAGTTTGCCTGTCTGATGTGGCAAGAAGGGGTAGTGAAAATGAAACTATTGAGACAGAGAAATGCAAGTACAAAAGTATATCTGAGGTTACTTGGAAAGATTTGAGAAACAGCCAGTAGGGCAGCTGGCCTGAAGAGCAAAAAGAGAAAACCAGACAAATGGCAGAGGCAGCAGGAGACCTTGCTAGCGTGGAGCAGCACAGCCTGCTGGGTGCCGACCACACTATCTGTTGGTGACAAACAGCGTAAGATACAACATCATTCTCCTTCCAGATTTTTTTTTTAATTATTATTTATTTAGTTATTGTTCCAAGAGACTTAGAAAGACTTACCAATCTTAAAAATGTCTGTCAAACAACTGAAAATTGCTAGGGAGTTTGTAGATTTGACATAGGGGAAATACTAACTAGCTGGACAATCAAACACACAAAGTAGTTGCTTTAATTTCTTTACTTTTTGAAGTAAGCTGAAACTATCTCCTGGAAAACACCTGCTTTCTGCAGGTATAGGACAAGGCAATCTGAAAAGATCTTTTTCCCTTTTCCTAGGAATTTGACTAGTGCTGTTCTAGTAATATGAGGAAAATGGGCATTTTCCAAGCTGTTGAGATAAGGAAGATACAAGGGAGCCATACAAACTGTTTGGTAGATGAAGAACCTACACCATGAGGACTCCAAGCATGGAAAACCAAAGTTAACATTTTTGAAGAGTTTCTTCAAGAATAAAACTGAAGAGAGGAAAAAATAAAAAGACAGCTAATTGCAACAGTTTCTGGACAAATCAGAGTACAGATTAATGTAAAAGAACGCTGACATGGGCAGGAATAGTTTGATTTCCAGTAAGGAGAGGGAAAAAGGCCTTTGCTAGGCTATCTGATGACATGTAGGTACAAATACCACATGAAGAAGCACAAGAAAACTGGTTACCCTGCCTATAAGTGAATACTACAGCTTTAATTTTCTAGTAGTACACAACCATAATTTTTTGGTATATTTATATAAGTTGAATAATTAGCCAGCAAGAACTTCTATTTAGTTAAGACTGTTTTTCCTTCCTGTCCGTTTCACTACAGGTGCTTGATTCCAAAGTTTTGCTTTAAGAAGGAAACAGTCTGTGCTTTTCTACTACAATTAGGCAATGACCATAAACTTTATCAAAAGCAAAACTCATATATATTTTTTCTAAAACAAGTTGATTTTTCTTTTTTATAATGAGAGGCAGACAAGTCTTCAATCGCTAGCATTTACAATTGGCCACTAGAGGGAAGTTACAATTGTTGGTTAGCAGAAGCCCAAAGCATCTGAAGTTCACATCCCATGTTAATGGATATAGAGAGAGTGCGTGTGTGTGTGTGTGTGTGTGTGTGTGTGTGTAAATGTGAGTATGTGTATATCTATATATACAAAGGCACTATAAAATAGTGGTTAAAAAGAATAGGAAACAGGTTCATAATTCATTTGTTTGTGTAACACATTAATTCTGTTTGTCTATGTAACAAGGACCTTATTCAAATTCAAACATTTGTTATCAGGATTGTAAATTGCAGGGACATATGGAGCAGAATTGCTGTTTGAAAAGTAGACTGGCAAGAACTATGGGACAGGGATGCTTAGTTCAAAATTCAGCAGGTAGCCCTGTCCCAAAGGCTTTTTCGAGGCAGAATAGAAGCCAGATGAATGTCTTGCTAGGCTGTCAGTTCCCAGATGTGTCTGTTGGTATGTGTGCCTGGCAGCTGTAAAATAAGAAAGATTTTAAAAATGGTGTTGACCTGGTTGGTGTGTAGCCAACTAGCTCAGCTTTTGCAGTTCATAAGAAGCCTACACTGCGCCAAATGGGTTCGGAGAAGGTGCTGCCTGGTGCTGCTGAACCTGTGCAACTGGAAGGGACAGGTTCCTATAAGAAGTCGATGAGTGCAGCCTGGCTGGGCAATTTGTAGGGCAGCAGTTCATCTTACTGAAGTACCATACTTGATCTGTTTTTGAATTTGTCGGGATTGCCCTTAGTCTGTGTGTCAAAGAAGAAGAGCTTAAGGACTTGACGCACGAAGATGGGAACATCTCGTCAGGCAGCAGATTGCTCCCTGGCGGGAGCAGGGCTCAGCACGGCGCCTGCTCCGCGCCCCCGGCTCTGACAGTCTTTAGGCCGCTCCTGTTAGAGCTTGTCCGGGACTGTGACCACCATGAAGTGTTTTGATCAGGATGGGTAACACACGGCACGTTTTCAGTGTTGCAGCCCCGGGAGTCCTGCTGCTCTGAAATGAGATAAAGAAATGCTGAATTGATGCACGTTGTCAGACAGCATCATCTTCAGAGAGACTCTGCCTGCGGGAACCAGCTCAGCATGTCAGGGCCCATTCATGTGAGGAGGACAGAAGCTCTGCCCTTTGGGATTGGCATCACATCATCCTGGTGGTGGCAGTAAGGGTGGAAGGGGGAAGCATCTGCAGGGTGTGCTCAGCTTTGTAGCTGGAGACTTGTTGCAGGGTTCGAGGCAGTAAAATAAGAAAGCCCGAGGTGTTAAGAAAATAACAGAAGCTTTCAAACACTACCATAGAAAAATCATTGTATATCAGCATCATACCAAACAAATAGGTGCATGCTGCTTTAGAGATGGGAGTGCAGCCACAAGTTAATCATTAACAGTGAAGACAATCTAGCAAGTTTTTTCTTTTTAGTGGTGGTGAGAGCAGAGATGCTGAAAACCCAGGACAGATGTTTCAGATGGAGCAGGCAGTCTCCACCCTGCCAAAGCCACTGAAGCTGCTTTCATTTACACCAGCTGAGACTAGTGCTTGTGGCATTTTAGGCAGGTCTTCAGGCAGAGCTTTGAATATAATGAATATTTTTTAGTGAGTAATTGTCTAATAGAGTGTCAAGGTCTCTCCACTAATGACAGCAGCCTCAGCCTCCAGTGGTCACATCACAGCCACAGCCAGTTTACGTGTTGGAGATAGTTATCTGTCACAACTGTGATCTTTCCTTTCTAAATCACTTTTTTCATCCTGCAACTGAAAAACATTCCACTAAAAATTTTAAAAAAGCAAAACACTTCGATTATGTACCTAATTTTGGTGAGATTATTGCTCATCACTTGTTTACAAAGAACTTGTAATAACAAAAATAATGTAACAGGCCCATTGCAGAATCATAGCCCATGTTTTTATGAGACCTGCCCTCAGGGTACACATTTTAATTCTACACATAAAAGCTTGGAGAGAATCACTACAGTATTTTTTTTGCTTGTAGATAAAAGTTTCTATTTTAATGGCTGGAATTTGATGTTCCATGTAAAAAATAAGAGAAGAAACAGGATAAATTTCAGTATCACACATAAGCTTTTCTACAGGTTTAGTTCTGGTTTTGGTGGTGTCAGGCTTTTTCTTTTTTTTAATACATCTAGTAGGATAGGTTTCAAGAATGATTTACATCTATTCATTGCTGGATGATGAAGTTTTCAATAAGATGTTCAGAGAAAGGTTATTGTATACCATAAGACTTTGTCTGTCGAAAATCTGATGTGACAATCAGCACAACCTAGTCCTGCATTTAGCAAGTCTTTCCCTGTAACTCAGATTTTAATGCCAAAGAAGCTTTCCATTTCAGATTTGAATTGGTATAAAAATACACAAGATACTGAATTTGCAATGTTCAGCTACTTCAATGGCAAAATAAAAGCTAATGAATGAAACACGTGGATTGCTCTAGTTCAAGACAAATGAAAAACCAGTAAATTATGGGAGGGTTAGGGGGTTGATTTCTATTGAAGCTAACCTAAAGTGAAGCATATAGGAGCAGAAATTATAGCCTTGCTAAAAGTCTTGCCATTGGTTTATGTCCTGGTCTCACATCAAAAGCTACAATTCCTGCACCCCACACACAGTCTTAAGGAGCCAGCTTTGTTCTGAGGCAGGGCTCTCACCAGGGCCAAATCCTACCACCATCCCAGAGAGGAAGAGTTATGGGGGAGAAAGGTCACTAAAGGAAGGCTAATTCTTGAAGCACATTTGATTTTCCACTCCTTCAAAACGCTAAATTAACATCTCACACAGTAACCAGGCACACACTGGAAACAGTTCCTGCAAAAAGGGTGGCTGTAGCCACTTGGTTTAACTTTGTTTGAACAAATATTTTGCTATGTATTTTGAATTTAACTTTTTAAAGATCTGATACATCTGGAGTTATTCATACAAAAAAAGAAAGGAATAGAGAGTAAAACAAGGCTTTGTGCACCTTTAATTCAGCCCAGCAAATACAAATAAACCGGTGTGTTACCACATAGAAAATCAAAGACACATGAAGATGCCCACCTCAGTTGGCAAGATCACCCCTTTTCCTTACACAGAAAAAAGAGACTTGCACTGGCACAGAGGTGAACATTTACCAAGGTTAGTAGAGACCAGCCTACCCAACGTCATGAGGCTCCTCATCATGGGAATGGCCCCAAGCCACTTTTGCACACAAAGAAAGCGTGCAAAAAGCATTATTCCCAAAGAATATGTGTTTCCTTTGCCAGAATGTGAAGAGCCTGCTTGGTCAGAGAAAAAGGGGAAACCAGCATCACCCAGTGTCCAGATCTTTCTGAGCCAATGTGATGATGGTGCTAGCAGTCAAGCTACCACCACAACAAGCATCCACTAACCCTGCTGCAGGGCAAAAACGGAGACAGAGCAGGACTTGGAGCTATGTGCATGAACCCCTCCTGAATTATTCTGCCTAGAATTACTGATCACAAGTGAACAGTGCTTATGCCAAAACAGGGTATTGTGGTTGCTGAGGAAGGGCATGCTTTGGTGTGGAGAGCCATGTGTCATTCTCGGGTTCTCTTTTGTCATGCCATAGTGGTTGACTCCCAAGATAAGCTGTGACTTACATAAAATCAAGTGACTAGATAGTGTGATTTTCTGTTAATTCACATTGTTATGGGTAATAAGTGTTGATGCAGTAGCTGTGGATAGGACAGCCAAACTGAATACTGAAAATGAACCCCTGAATATACTGTTAATAGACCACCCATTAATGCTTCTTACTGACCTCGTAATGAACAGGATATTTTTACTGCATGTTACACTGTTGTGCTCTTACCTTGCATGCTGGTCAACAGAACACTTGGAATTATTCTGTTAACTTTTGGCTTTTTAGTTCTCATAGGGACACTTGAGACTCATGTAAAGGAGCCAGAATTTAGACATCAGCATGGATTTCCTAAGCACTAACTTTACAGTAGATCTTCACCTCCAAAAAATGAGAAATGAGTATACACCTACCCACCCACACACATACACACATGCAATTTTGTTGTATGAAGCAAAAAAGCATTTGTTCTCACTGCATAAAACACTCAGAGAGTTAAGTCCTGAGAGAGCTTGTGTCATGCAAAATGAGTATATTCAATGAGTATATTCCTGAGATGCTGCAGGTTGGTGGCTGTGAATCACAGCGCTGCTCAGGAGATCTGTAAGTCTCTCCATGTTTCATTGCTCCTAACAGCAACAGGTAACAAACTAAAAATGCATCAGTGCAACTCTTCTAAAACAATGTCTTTGGGTTTAACCTCAGCTGGCAACTAAGTACCACACAGCTGCTCACTCCAAATGGTTTGCCTGGATAAATATGTTTGTTGAAAGGTTACTGTCCAGATTGAATAGCCCCAGGCATTCTGCTTCCATTTTGGCATGGGTCCATGCATCACCCTTGCAAGAAAGGTTGTCAACTTCATTAATCTATCCACTACTTTTTTTTTTTTCACCTTCTAAGATACTAATAAGCTGAAAACATGGCTCACCTTGAAGTGATAGGCCAAATCATATTTGGGCTTAGATAAAATTGAAATATTTGCTGATTAAAATAAATTGCACATAGCTGAGCTGCATGTGGCCAAGTGATAGTAATATGATAACTAACAATTGCATCCCTACCTTTTCAACAGGTGTGTTCAAACCACATTCAGCTTGTATATCCACTGGGTATATATACATATACCCAGCTATTTTCAGACATAATTTCTTAGAACATTCAAACAAGTGCTCCCCTTGTTCCTAAGGTTCAGTGTAGCTTTGGAATATGTTAGTTTGCGTCATTCTGCATTAGAGCAAACTAAAGCTAAGCCCTAATGCAAACACATATTTGGAGTGTTGTTGACTCTGCACTAGTCTCAGTGGATTTGTCTCTAATGTTAGTTAGAAGCACCCCTGGTCCAGGCTCAATTCTGGGCCCCCAACCAGCCTCACAGAACTGCTGTCAGCTGATTACCATGCTGTCTTGAAGGGTTCTGCAGGTGCTCTGTAGGGTCTCAGAGGTGCCTGCTCCCAGCTGGCAATGGGTACAGCTCCCAAGCTGGGCAGAGTCTGAGCTGTGGCTCCCTTTGGTGCTGTCTCCACACATTCCACATGCCAAACAGGATGTACTACAGTCCTGCTGCAGGAAGAATCCTGCAGATTCTGTACCACTACCGCAGCTTTAGACTTGGGGAGAGGGAAGGAGGGTCAGGCTGAGCCTCAGTGGGGGCCAGTTCATCCCCTGCAAAGTGGGGTCTACTCAGAGTTGTCAAGACCAGGTCTGTGCTCCTTGGTCTTGTGGCTACCACCTCAACCTACATCTTCTTTAGTTTGAGGACATACACATAGCTGCACTTCTCTGGTACTATGACAAATGTGCTACCCTGGAAAGGGAGATAGGTGGACAGAGGGAAGGGATCCTTCAACAATAATTAAATTCCATTGTTTGCTTGAGACACAAAAAATCATCACTATTTAAGATGTCTATTTAAAGTGTCTTTTTCAAAAAATTTTGGTTTTTAAGGACATGAACTAACAGCAAAAATGAACAGGACAAAGTGCACAGATTAGAGCATATATGTATATGTATTTATATATGTATTGTATACATAGGATGGCCAGTATAAATGATGTACATGTACTCAATTTAAGGTACATTTCATGTACACACTGATTCAAACATTAACATCCCAACAGAATTCAAGGGTAAGAGCCAAAGAAGAGAGCATAGGAGAGGTGAGGATGGTGAAGAAATAGGTAAGCAACAGTGAATGAGTGAACAATAAAAAAAGGCAGAGATAAAACTGTAAGTGACCAAAGCAAGACTTTTCTGCCACAGATGTATTTACTTCTGCAACTTTGAAAGAAATGAATCTATAAGATCTTCACATTGGTTTTCTATGAATAGACAAGAATAAATCCACCTAGAAAGACTTTATTGCCACTAAGACATGAAGGAAGCATTAACCTTGAAGCAAAAAGCAAGAGATGAATGGCTGACTGTCCAAGCCTAAAAGGAAACTGCCTACCCATTGCTGCATGTACACTTGTGTGATGCTGTAACATGGGTTTTTGTTGGAGGGAAAAGAACAATTTTAGACCCAAGTAATAGCCATTCTACGAAACAGTAGTTAATAAGACATCCATGGAGAATTGAGTTGATTTAAATACTTTATTCTAAAGGGCATTCAGCAATCATGTTCTCACTAAATGGATAATCAAATAAGCCACACTCTCCATTTAGGAATGCAACTTGCTGTTAATGGACCTAATATCTGGGTGCACAGTTTTTTCTCAGAATCCAGCCCCCTTTGGAGGCTCGCACTGCACTAAAACCTCTGAACTGAGAAAACTCTGCTTTATGTTTTGGATAGTCAAACCACAAATGGCAGACTACATGCATGTATGCTACTGATATTTAAAATTAGTAACTTCCTGTGGGTAATAACCTTAAGGGAGGGTAAATTGCAATTTATATGGTAGTGAAGTTAATGGAAAGAAGATCAGATTTTCACTGTTCACACCATATACTTTTTCAGTGCATTCAGCTTGCTGTTGTGTTGCCCTGACCACCATGTGCCCTTCTGGTACTGAAAGAGAGCAGAGATGCTCCTCAGTCCATGTCAAACTGCTCCCACTGAGTAGGACTGAACAGGCTGGAAACAGACCAAGGTCCAAGCCCCTTATGAAAATGAGAAACCAGGACTCTGTCAGAATTCAGGCAACTTGGAAAAGAGATCTTAACATAATTAAATAAGTCTCTTTTTACTTGTCTTATGTCTGATTTTCCTCCATGAGATCAGATCCATCACCAGAAGGAATCTGTTTTGTTTTTTATTATTTATGGTACAAAAGCACAGTGAGGCTTTTAGAGATCCCAATCTCTTAAGTGATTAAGTGATACTAAAAATGTGATTGGGCCCATTGTATCCAATTTAAGTTGCTTTAAAAAACAACTTAGCTTTTGACTTTAAATTCATCTTTATCCTCTCACAAGACACACTGATAAGATATTCCCCTATTTTCCAAATTCTCTTAAAGAGCAGCCAACTGTAAGTCTCAGGCCCATGTCTTAAATCCTTCTGTTAAGAGTAAAAATGCACATTATGGACTGGGAGAGGAAATAGAGACACAGCAGGACCCATGGGGCTTGCCACTATCCACTTACTTCTCTAGATGTTTATTTGGATCAGTCACTCATAGCAGAAGGAACCAGCTCAATTTTTTTCTTCCCCAGGAACTGAAAGGGTGCTGCTTAAGGGACGATTCTTATCAAAAATATACTCACCTCCAGCTAAAAGCAGCAGTTAAGGTACACAAATTTATTCAGTAATACTGTTTAGAGATCCCTGAGCAAGCTGGCTTATAATGTAATTGTCACTGCAGGAACTGTGTGAGGGCTGGTGGAGAAGGGGAATGATGGGGGTGGGGAGGAGCTTTTAGTGGTCAAGGGAAAGGCTCCTGCTTTCTTCTGCCACCATCCTCAGATCTCTTTTCCTTCCCCAGGCCCAGAAGAGCCCTGTTTTACGCATTGTATTCAATGTGAAAGCTGAAAGCTTTTTGAATGAATACAAGTTCATTGCTGCAGTTTTACTGCCTAATCTCAGGGGAATTTAATTTTTTATCTTAGAAATGGGAGTGTCCCTTCAGTGTATTTTGAGGATACAGCCACAGTATTACCTTGGTGAAGGCTGGGTACGATACGGATTTGTCCTGTGATTGCTCATAAACTCTTGGCCTTAGACCTTCTTTGTACATCAATAAAGTTTGGGAATCTGAATATTAGACTTAAAAATAAACAGATGATTTAGCAGTTCAGGTTAGCAAACTAAAATGTTACAGTCTGGAAAATTAATGCAGGAAAACAGGAACAACAAATTCTGGGTAGTTTACATTTTGAATAGGGACAGAAATCATGAAACTTACAGGTTGTAAATCTTTATGGAGTCTGGTTGTAGGTGCAATTAATTATCAATTTGGAATCAGAAAACTCAAAATACGGGCAAGTTCATTAAAACAGGAGGATAAAAGGGGACTGCACAAAAAACCCACTTGTCCTTAAATCACAGATTCTGTAGGAAATCAAATCTCTGCCCTTGAAGAAAGATATTTCAGTCTGTTAAATCCTGGCAAGGGTGATTTGAATCCATCGTGTCAGAAGTATACTCGTCCTGCTGGAAGAACTCCAGAAATGAGATTAGCAGTTGTTCAAGCAGGAAGTAATAAAAGCAATTCAGCCTCCTCTGGGGAAAGGTAATACCACAACAACGTGATTTTCCTGGGATAATGCAGCATTAGGCTGGTGAATGAGTTGATGTCATTGATAAAAGGTAGACTGGAAATTGTGATTACTCTGGTGAAATAAGTTTCACTCTAAGAGAAAGGGCATAAATCATGATATGTACCTGAAAAATAGTCTGACATTGTGCCCAAGAAGATAAAATGGCTACAAACACACATGGGTATCATACAAAAAATTTCAAGATTATATTGATGGCAACAATCCATCACCCAGCATTTTAGTTATCAAGTGTGAATGTCTAGATACCATGCAAAATCCAAAGATGGACAAAAAGTAATACTTCATGAAACTTCGAGTTTTGCCCACACAGCTGTAGAAAGAAAACCTCCAAACCCTGATTCTTTGGTGCCCTTGGAGCCCAGTTCTGTTCTGAATTGGCATGGCAAAGAGGTGAGGTCCCACAGCCCTCTCCCATGGTGGGTCCATAGCTATCGTGGTGTGATTTCATAGTCGCGATGAATGGCTGTAGGAGATGTGCAGGTCAGTACCCTAGCCTGCAGCTGGATGTGCCACTGGGAAAAGGTATTGTTTCAAACAAATGCATGGTATGTTTTTTAATTATCATTTCTAAAAGAACACAGAACACAAGAAGAAGCTGAGCCAGTGGGACAGGAAGATACAGACAAACTAAGAGTAAAAGCACTGATGGCAATTTGGCAGCCTGAGGAGTACTGGAGAGATGATAATGAATAGAAACTGTTTTTCCAGGCACTGAATACAGCTACTGTGATTCAGATTTGGAAGCTGTATAAAGGTCTGTAAAGAGTAAGAAAAAAAAACATTATTGAGACCCCTGTTCTGAGCAGATCCTATGTAACCCCAGGGGTCAGAGCTTGGTGCTATGATAACACATCTGACTGCTTAACTGGAATGTTTTCATAGCTACATATAAAATGATTTCTGGGAAGACAGACCTGCAGCTGAAACATTTAGCATTTGTTTATGGGCTGGCTGAGTTCAGACCATGTCTCAGGGGCAAAGACGCTTCCTGCGGCTCTACCTTAAGTGAACATACCAGAGTAGATAGCTTCTACTCCATGACTGGCACTCTTTCTCTGCATTGGAAACTAGACAAATCTGGACTCTGCAGTGTCAAAGGAGCCCTTAAACGCTCTCACTGGTCCAAAATAGTCCCTTCCCAATTTCATGAGCTGTACATTACCAAATGCAGAAAATGTATGGGCCTCAAAGGATTTTATTTCTGCTATAACAAAGACAACTTTCCTTTTCCAAGAGACAAAGAGATGGACAGAGATTTGACAGAACTACTAATATTTGGAGAGAGAAAAAAATATGAGGGAGTCAGAGAAGTGCAGCTACTGTCTGGAGTTGTTACTCTGATTCAGACAAAGGAGAGACAAGATGAGACCCAAGTTTGAACAGAGAGAGGCATAAAAACTCACATAGGATGAGATACCAAGTAAATATATAATGGTTGATGTGTTGAAAGCAAAGAGAAACTGAGTTGACATAATATTTCTTCTTCCATAAATAATGAAAAATCTCTGTGCAGAGAAGTTTCACAAGCAAGGAAAAATGTGGGCAAAGGAGCTTTCAGAGGCAGTCACAGACAGTGCGCTTGGCAGAAATGCAGAGGTGAGGATGGAAAGGGGAGCTACATGGAACAGGCTGAGAACTCTCTTTTGGAGACATTAGATACCAAAACAGTAAGTAGACATTCATATTTCCATTCCATACACACACAATGATAATTATTTATGAGTTTATGTGATAAGATTGGATAAACCCCATTTATTTCTGAATTATTCACTTAATAGGAGTTTGTTCATTTTGCCAGTATGAAAATGGTTATGTAATTAAATGGGTGTATAAACTGAGTGGATATCATGGTCAAGCAGACATAACCTTTTGCAGGGAAATGCCATTGAACTTGCCCCATATAATTAACAACTGATCATCAGCTTGCTCAGGCCCTGCAGAGATGTGCTTTCATTAGCCTGAACTGGCTATTGATAGCTTCCTGCATTTCCATCACCCCCTGGAGCACGAGGCAGCACTTCACACGTGTCTGTATTCAGGACTGGTTGGTCAGACATGGGGAAAGACTGCTAGGGGCCAGCTGGGATAATGATTTTTAACAGCTGAACTACAGAATCCAAGGCAATTATATAAAATTAATTCAGTTTGTAAATCCAATTAAAAATAAGTTTTAGCACCATGAAAAGCAAAGCTTTTTACTGTAATTAAAGACATATGCTTATGCTAATTATTTTTCTGACCAGAATGAAAAACAATGTTTGATGAGTATAGCTCTGTATTATCAGCAGTTTACAAATATCACAGAAATTGTGCAGGTTTGAAAGCTCTACTCTGGTTAAGTGAGAAATGAAGCAAGTCTAAGCAAGTTCCCACAGAGAATCAGGAATTGTGTCAGGCTTTTGATTTAGTGGCACCAGAAGTTATCTAAGGTCTACAGCCAGCTAGATTCTCACAACTGAAGAAGCAGCTCCTTGTTTAATAATTTTAGGCTGCCCATGTACACTGGCTCATAGCCACAAGTTTGGAAGTAAATGAGTGCAGCTATTGTAGGAGTGCAGGAGTAGCTCCTAGTGACTGTGTGATTACTGGGTTTTGGCATTCATCTGATATACATGATCATGTATTCTAATGAGCATGTTAATGTTATAAAAATGGGATAAAATAAGCCTTTAGTAGGCCACCAGTGTAATAGTTGTTTCTGTTGTTATTTTATGTGATATTGCATCTCTTCCAGGTTGGAAGCACAAAGAAAATAAATTGAAAACTTTTAAAATAATATTATTCAAAACTGTTATGAAACATCCCATTTCCTAAATTCTACAGGGATAAATACAAATTTACCATCCAAATCCACAGACAGTCTTGGCAATCTCTTTTTCTTCAAGTGTAAGGATAAGGATTTCAGAAAGAGGGATGCTCCTGAAACAGGATATATTTTATTTTCAGGTAGCATGAGCAATATACACTGACACTGACCTGCCTCTCTTGAGGTTAAGGAGTGGCCCCTCTATCTAGGTAGAAAAGATACAATAAATGAAGTGTTGTGACTACATGATAAATACATTTAAAAAACATTGAAAATATCCAGGAACTCTCTCTGGCATTTAACTTCCCATCTTTATTCATCTGGTGAGATTTATGGCTCTTTCTGCCTTACTCAACATGTCCACAGCTGCTACATGCAAGATACCAATCAGGTGGAAGACCACATAGCCATGGCTCCTCATCTTCATTGACTTTTTTATTTCTTCAAGATGTCTTTTTATTATTGGCCTTTCCACAATCACTAAAAATTTTGTATAACCTCCCAATACCTTCCAAGTGCTTTTCACTGTGTCTTCAGTCATTACTAACCTTCACAGCCTTGTCCCAGTACTTAACCTACAAGATTCAAACTGCTTCTATCCAAACAAATACAGAAAATGTTTGACAGTGTTGCCTAGAACTCCATACCTGAAGAACTGTAAGGACTCATAGGAGGGTTTGAGGAATGTGACGCCTCTTGGGAGGATCATTGCATAGGCTGTGTGCTAATTCTGAAAACCAAAGCTGTCAAACCCATGCTATTTATTTTTTTTTATGCAGCTGTCTAAAATGGAACTTGAGGTCAGCAGAGGGACTTTTCTTTTGCATGTTTCCAGAGTGTGTTCCCTCCTTTGCTCAGGAGCCATTTGGGAGTTCTGCTTCTGGGACTCCTGGAGGGACAGAGCCGGTGGAGACTCTAACATCTGCATGTGGGCTGCCTTTAGCTTTGTAAGATTTGCTGAAAACAGTGGTGGCATCCCAACCCTTCCAGATCTGGCCAATTTCAGCCCTACTTTTCTTTCAGTGTGCTGCAGTAATTATCAGATGATGAGAAACTCTCCAGAGCCTCCCTCCCCTGGCAGCAAGGCCGCCAGCCTCAGACAAATCTTGGCTGTCTCCCAGTGCAGGGCTGTGAGCCCAGACACCAATGAATGACCCTCTTCTGCCATATAGACACAGGACACGCATTCTTTTTGAAGGAAACTGCTGTGAGGTGAGTTGTTCAGCTGTCCTTGCGTTTAGTATGCTAAAATAATGCCCTTGTGTTTTAAGGAGGATGTGCTATGGAGATAGTAGTCTTGTTCAAGATAGGTTCAAAGAAGCCAGGAATTTTGGGAACTCAAGGAAAGCAGGGCTGTGTATCTCTCCCATTTAAAGTGAGTTGATAAAAACCCGAAAACTCATAATTATTTCATTTTTCTACCTATTTACTCCCTGTTAAAAGCACTTTGCAGCTCCTTGACAAGCACTGTGCTAATGAGAACAAGGTGTCAATGAGGCATAAGGGGTGCCCAAATATTCCCAAAATATCTATTCCCAAATTGTAGACAATATTCCTATTACTTCATTAAATTAAATGACACTGAACTTATAGCATAGATAACTGAGATAAATGTATGCAAAGAAATAATTTGCTTGGTTTGCATTTTCTAACCCCCTTTCTTCTAAATGGAATACATATGTATATTGATATAAGTTTGAAATATCCAACATACATCCATCTATGGCATTTACTTTGGCTGACAGAGGGTGAAAGTGCCAATTTTTTGGAATCCTGGTGTAGAGCCTTCCTCTTGTTTGGATGGTGTACTTTGTGGGCATCCAACACTGTCAGTTCTGACTCTGGATCCTGCCATCTAAGGACTGTAGCTCTGCTTGCCACTGTGTCCTACTCTGACTTTATTAAGTGTAATGCTAGGACTAGGTCAGCCTGCTGAGATGAGGGAATACCTAGTTTTATGTGTCACTGTCATTTATGGGTTACTGAGATGGCAAAGAAGCTCATTTATGTAATACAGCCTGCACATTTCAATGTGCCCCAAGGGGAGATATTTGCTGCAAAGCACTGCCAAAAATACATGCTTAAAAAATTAGTAGCTTTGAGGGATAAAAATTGAACTTGAGCAGCTATAAGGATGATTAGCTCCTTAAATCTCTTCTGTGAATCCCATTAAATTCAACTTCTACTGCCTGAAGGGCTTCTGTCCTCTCTCCCTGCCAGCTCCCTAGATATAGGGAATGTGTAATGCTGGACAAAATATTATTCTAACAGAAGGCATCCCTCATAATTACAAATGAAGAAACACTCATCAGTTCCCAAATTACACGGGATTCAGCTCTATGTAGAGACACCATTTCTGACCAGTTTTGTATTCCCTTTACTGATCTGCAGAGTTGTTCATGAATATTTGGAAGCTATTAACTCCCTAAACAACCTCAGAAGCAACCAAGGATAATATTTAGAGCCACTGCATTTCCAGAGAGTGTTTTGTGTCTGTTTGTGTAGAAACAATGAAAAGTAGAGCCTAAAATTGTTCCCTTTTTTGGTCTTTAAGGTATTGCAGTACTGTATAAAGGTGTAGATGGTGAGAAAAAGGGCTTATTGATGAAAATACCTGCTCCTTTCCTCAAAAGTTTGAATTCACTGTGACCCCATCATCCCTTCTATGTTTAGCTGAGCTATCTGGAACCTGAAGAGAACCTGGAATCTGGACTGCCTCCAAGATGCTCCCATGTACACTCAGCTTGTCCTTGTATGCAACCTGAAATCTAAGATGCAGTTTCTCCCCATGTCATACAAGTCTGAACACACAGCACATATTAACCCTCTGACGTCCCACTGGCACTTGCAGAGGCTTTCCACATTCATTTTGATAAAAAGAAAAGACATCTAACTGTTTAAGGCCCAGATTTTAAGAGGCACGGAAATCCTTAATGATGCACATGAATAGCTGTGTGGGGTTCAGGCTGCATAGAAGATGACAAGAAGTTGGTCACAAAGTTGGTGAAAAGCACCTGGATAAGGGTCTTGCAGAGCTGAAAAATGAGTCCTGGAAAAAAAGGGTGAACACACGAGAGAAAAGAAATCTCTGGTTTTAATGTGGGAAAGATATTTTGAAAAAAAATTGTTTGAATGGTTATCAGTTGTACTGCTAACCTCTAGTATTTACTGGGAGCACTTCTCACAAATACAGTCCTGCAAAACCATGCAATTTGTCAAACTGTTCCCTTTGTGAGCATGTGGACACAATTCATTCGAATTTTAATCTTAACTGTGACCATTTTTTCCCAGCCTTGAATCAAGCGTACTTCCCCAAGCCCTGTACTGGCACTGTGTGAACCCTAGGAACACAGGCTGTTTGGCTGCCAGCCAAATCCTCATTAACCCGCTGATTATTCCAATCACAAACTGACCAACGTGTCCAAAAGGGTCAAGGAAAACAAAGGTCAGGAGAGGGTGGTGATGTCTCCTGGTGATGTAAACCTGTGTCCTCACAGTGGCGCTGCAATTTCATCACTGCACATGATTCAAAAATACACCAACAGGTATGTGAAATCTTGGAGAATCTACAGGGTATTCTTGGGAGATAAGGGAACATTTTTTAATATGAGGAGGGAGTCTGGGTTTGCCTCATGATATGTGCATGGATAATCCATTTCTTATGGAATTGGTCTCTTGCATTATAAGACACTGAAATAATCACCAAATGCCAGATGTGACAAAAAATGTAATCACCCTGGTTTTAACCTAATTTTTAATCTTGTGTCAGCTTTCTATTTAATACACACTCTTACAACTGAGCCTGAACAATAAGGAGGTTTTATGCCATCGTGACAGAATGAGTACATATTGTGCCTCCAAATCTTGTCATTTCAATAAGGGATATGATGAATAAATAAAAGTTAACATAAACTCTGTATTAAAAGGTAGCCTCCTTTTAAGTCTGCTTCTCTGACCTATTATCTCAGTTATCTCCTATGTTGCTACTGCAAAGCAAAGGCTTGATTATATTCATTAGTTTATAATCCATCTGATGCAATATTTAAAAGATATCCAAATCTCATTTGTTTTTTCTCAGGTCATCACTTTTATTTCCATGTGTTAAGCGTGATGAAGTTTTGAGACAGCTTGACACAGCTTCCCTAACAGCAAAGCAGGAAAGGCTGCTGGAGGACAGACTTCTTTGTGGATAAAACCAACACTGAATTCCTCAGGTTTGATTTTGCACAGATGCTGGTACAAAACACAAGAGTTCAAGTAACCTATTTGAAAGCAATTCTTTACAACTCTAAGCACCCCGGAGAGTCAATGAATCCTTAATTTTACCATCAGACAGACAGCTTGTCAAATTCCTTTACTATGTCTTGTACCAAATATAGAATACCTGCTCTCATTACTACTGAAGAGCTCTCAGATGCGAGCATTGAGTGCATTTGTAATTAACTACAGCCTGTCTTTGCTCTAAACTCATTTTTCCAATACTAAAGCAACATGCTCTTCAGCAGTTTATTACGGCAGCTGTAAGTTGGTAAAGTTTGGAGGGGCAAACAGAGCACTGCAACTGTACATGTGCCATCCTTCCTGAGTTCAGCCTGAAGGATAAGCCTGTCTGAAACAAACTGGTGAAATGCTTAAACTATTTAAATTAAAATATTTTTACCTACATTTTTAATTTCTAATTTCCTTTTCTAGAGTGTTTTGACCTAGCCATAGTACCAGGATATTCGTAGCATCTCTGTAGAGAAATTATAAATACATATTCATGCATTTTATCTTAAATGTCAAGTCAGAAAATCTGTTTTAAAATTGCATTATTGATGTGAAAAGAGAAACACTAAAAAGTTACAAAGTGCTAAAATGAAAATTTTCTGCTCAAGCTTAATTTGCTTTTTTAATGCATGGATTATAGTAATTTTTTACAAAATAGGCATCAACTGTTTTCTCCACCAAGACGTTGTCTCATTGAACATGTGCTAAGTAGTATGCAAAGTAGCACTGTGGACATACTCTGGGAATGGGTTGGCATTATTTAATAGGAAATGTTACTTACAGAGCTTCAATCAGTTTTGTCCACCTGATACTGTTTCCCCTGCCCAGGTACTCCTTGTCTCTCCAGTAGCTCTAACTGATAGCTGTCCAATGTCCTCCTTTACCTGTCTAGTCCAGTACCACCTTGGTCAGCACATCAAACCTAGCAGATATTGACTCAGGCTGCTTCTAGCACAATACCAGAACCCCAAAGTAAGAAAAAGTGCATCCTAAAGTTAGGCAAAAAAAGCAGTTTCAAGGAAAGTTTAGCTTGCTACAGGTTAATTCTGGGCAAACACAGATTCCCTCTCTGTTGCTCATTCAACTCAAGCTTGTTATAGATCAGAGAGTATGAAGCATGTTTGTATGTGAGGAAGACATGTAGGAGCTCTGAGGTCAAAGCTGTACTAGTAAATTAAATGGTCTAGGGGTACTGATACCCACCTGTCTGCACTCTTAAGTGATGGCACAGTTTTGATCTGGACCAACAAGCACTCTCAGAAACAGTTCACTGGCACCATTCGGAAACTAGCACAGCCAGGGACCTTTCCCAGCAGGCAGCAGCAATGAGGCTCCCCTGCTGTACAGAGAGAGATTATAATGATGCCATGGGCAATGTCAGGCCAGCTGGTCTCTGTACCAGACATGGCACATTTAATTTTTTTGCCTGAATATATTCTGACTCGGTTGTGCTTATTGTGCCCTGACACATTATACCTTTAACCTGTAAAACAGTGGCAGTCTTTACTCACTTGGGCAGTCATTTGCCTCAGTTTGACCAAAATTAGAGAAGTAACAGCACGAAAACTACATCCCCACAAAATGACAAGACCATTTCCAAAGGATAAAGTTCTAGGGTTTCCTGAAGAGAAACATCAGCATTTTAGGAATTTGTTAAAGACTGTATTTGGGCATAGAAAATGTTAAGCTGTATGCCTAAAAACATCCTAGTTTGACAATAATAGAAGCAAGCTGAATAAAATTTCCTAATGCAAATATAAGATGACATTGGTAGTACAGTTGCTCCAATAATGACACCTGTAGGAAGCTCTTTAGCATAAGGAATATGTAATCTAGTAAGGCTGTAGAGATTACACTCACTTTTGTTTGTTCCACCAGCACAGCAACAGAGAGCTTATCAGCCTCAGCAGTGTTGAACCCGTGGTGTGAGCAGCCCCTCTGTTCTCTCCAGCACACTGCTGGCTAGTAATTTATATGTGGGATACATTAAAGCCTTAATTTTCAGCAGCTTTGCCTTCCTTTTGGTCAGGCAGAAAGCATTTCATTCCTTCTCCAGAATATCTCTAAAAGGTCAGCTCACCAAGGGGGGGGGGGGGCCTTCGGAAAGCTGCAGGAATAGCATGTGGGCTGCCACATAAGGTGTGTGCAGCTGGTGTTCAGCAGCTGTGAGCTGAAAACCAGTATAGAGCTCCAAAAAGACTGCTGCCAGGCTGCCAGCTTGTTGGATTTTCTGTCTGGATTTTTAAATTTTTTTATTTTGCTACCTAACAGTGACTTTCTGGTTTTGACTTTTTGCTTTCTGTCTATATGGCTTTAAAAATCTAGTTTGCTATGGGATCATTACTGGCAATTCCATCTTTTATGC
This sequence comes from Pseudopodoces humilis, assembly GCF_049639895.1. Taxonomy (NCBI): domain Eukaryota; kingdom Metazoa; phylum Chordata; class Aves; order Passeriformes; family Paridae; genus Pseudopodoces; species Pseudopodoces humilis. Next base: position 45,538,888 of record NC_142204.1, on the reverse strand, counting down.
TTTACTGATGTTAGGTTTGTACACAGAAGGAGCCTTTCTGGCATGTAGCTGCAGCATCTTGAGGAAATGATTGTGTCTGTTGGAAAGCATCACCTAACAGCATGACAGTGTCACTGCTGATGCCTGAAATGTGTCCTCATGTGTCTAAAAGTCTTTAACTGGACACAGCTGATTTTCAGATTTTGCTTGAAAATCAGAAACTGAATGGAAAAATAACACATGATGTCCAGTCATACATGACCCTGGCTCTGTGGGTGCTCTGGGGTCTATTACATGGTGTCTCAGTGTGTTCTCCACCACTGGCACTGCAAAGGCCAGATCAGAAGCAGCCTGGCCACAGCCCTAAGTGTTTGCCCCCGTCTGCTTCCAAGGCAGATGCTTTGGATTGTTCCTTGCTTTCCCACACAGGAACAATCTGCATCTTTCTTCAACCTAAGCCAAACACTGGGGGAATATGCAGAGACTTTTTCCCTCCCTTCTGATTTGCACTCAGTCTGTTCCCTGATCTTTTGTTTGTTTTGTATTCCTACTGTGTTATGGAATATCTCACAGCTATTCAGGTCTCTTGCTTGGCGTACCTGCTTTTGTTGAGGAGACAATTTAAATCATAGTAAGGGGATATATTGTTGCTTTCAGTGTTAACTCCAGAGAGCAATAACCCTGTGGCATTCTGGGATCTGCTCATTTACCCACCTGTGCATTTGGCTTTTTGTTTCTATATTGTTTATTTATAATACAATTTCAGTGACTGCAGCTTGGAACATGTCAGTTATCTGGAGGTCACTGGAAAATAAGTAAATATGCACGTTAAATATTGATGAATCATTTTTCCTACTGTATTTAAAATGCTCAGCTGGAAACTAGGAGCTTGATACAGAAAATTTCACCATTTTAGGTAGTTTCATTAACCTCATCAATGGGAGGCAATGGGAGGCCTTTGTGTGTAAGGATCTTTTCAATCTTTGCATAAGACAGTGACAAGAAAGTCAATAAATTTCTCTAACAATGTCTGAATTTCAGTGCTTAGCGGTTTAGGGGAACACAACAGCTTTAAAATGTGTTTTAGCAAAGCCACATTCAGTGTATTACTTTTTAAAACTATGCTGATATTTAGGAAATACAGGCATGTGCTGTCAGAGTAGTTACAATTCAATAGTGTTGCACAGCAAATTTATAAACATTCCACACTGCAAAAAACATTTAATATTTCTTTACAAGGTATGGTAACTTTATTTTTTTTACCCCCTTTAGCAAGATTATGTGGTTTTGCCTTGGAAAATCCATAGAAACTTGTTGGGGAGTCAAAATTTCATGGTAAAGAACAGGAAAGTATTGTAGCTGTTACAAAAGGAGTGGAATTAACTAGTATCTCTTTCTGCACATAGTCTTTTTTCATCTCAACATGAGTTCCAAGTAGCTATCTAAAAACACGTTTATAATGAAGCTCTAGGGACTGCTGTATAACACCCTCTTGGTACAGAGAAAGGTTCTTCAATCTGCTATTTCAGGACTCTAATGCATCTGGGAAATATACATTGGACTCTCAGAAACCTTCTTGTGATCCCTAGTTATTCCATTAACTGAACTTATTCTGTGTTATATACAAACTATTTATTTCCTGACAAACTTGATGGGGTTTTGTAAGATGGCAAAAAGAAATACAGTCTGATGCCATATATATTTTCAGGGGTCTGTGTGTAGGGCAAATTTCTAGAGGTTGATCTTGGTTCATCTTGACTGGCTTCTGTAGTCTGAATCCTCAAGCAATAAAAAATAATTAAAAATTTATGCACTTGAGGAAGCATTGTCTCTAGTAGCCCCAGAGCTAAGAGTTTTCTTCTGTTTTTCTCCTGCAAGTGACGGAGAATGATTCCAGCACTGTGCAAGGTAATATTTACAATGGAACCTGGAAACTAAATGCTTCTGCTCAGTGGGTACATATGCTGCAACCATTTTCATGAGATCTGACTGTCATAGGCAATCCCAGAACAGAACATTGCAATAAAGAGAGAGAAATATACTGGGGGCAAATGTTGAAGAGGGAGCAGGTGAGAAGAAAGACGGGCGAAGTGGAACAGTCAGTAATCATGCAACCAGTCAGGATGCCTGATCCTTCAAGGGAAGCTCTGGTAAAAACCTGTATATCTGGTAAGGTTTCAATGCTATATTCTTTAATTTAACACAGATGTTGAGTCCAGAGGAAAAGAAAACTGTGATCTTGTAGGAAGAAATTCTATTTTGTAAAGGAAGGGAGGGTTAAATACTCAAACACTGAGGCTGAAGAGTGCATTCTGTTCTTTTCTCAATTAAAAATTGTGTTTTACTGATAATGCGAATATAGGAAAGGGAGAAATTATCAAGAAAAAAATTCATTGGCTAGAAGTGACATGCTACTTTCTTTTAGACTATTTTTTAAAGATTGAAAACAAAATGATCTGATAATGAATATGTAACTCTAGACATAGCATAAACCTAACCTTCACACTTCATCTGGAGAGCCCAAGGGAAGAAGTATGTTTTTCAATCTATGCAGTCATTCTAATTCAAAATAAACACCAGTATACATCAGTTTCAATCAACAGATTCTTAAGTTGAAAGACATTTGCTCTGATTTTAAATATTAATTTTCTGGTTTTGACATCATTTGCACACGTCCTTCTTACAGGGTCGGTCATTTCATCTTTATAATTTCTACCTCCTTGTTTTATCTGCAGTTGAAACTGTAGGAGTTAACTGAGAGATGGCGTGAGGTCTCCTTATTACCTTCTCTTTCAAACAGCTGCTGGTCATCACAGTTGTTTATCTAATACTGTTAGGTCAATACTGCTGGACTGAATACAGACACACCAGATACATTTTTTCTTAGAGAATGAGGACAGTCACCATGGAGAGGTCTTCATCTGAGCTATTCATCAAATCTTGCTCTAGTCAATGGAGAATAATAAGCATTTCTGTTCATCTCACCCGGTATGGACATCTACAATAAGTTAAATTAATTACATACTAAAATTGCCTAGTTTCTCTGTTCACCATGAATGAAGATCAGCATAAGTTGTGTGGTTGTAGGCATTTATACAGCAGACACAGGAAGGTAGGTGAGATTAATCTAGACACTGCCTTGGCATTTCCAGCAATTTTCTCTGTTTCAAAATTAACAGGTTATGGTATGGCTGAGAAGGTTCCAGGCAGGGTAATAAATGAAATAGCCACTGTTTGTGTTGCACTGTCTCCTTATAGAAAGTAGCAGGTGTTTTCACCATCATTCAGTTATGCAAAGTAATATGGGCAAAATAAACTTTTACAGCTTGAGAATACAGTATTGCTATGGCCTGGACAAACTAAAATTGGCACTGAAGATACCCAGGAATTTGTTTTGCTATTGCCTGTGGCTCTTGAGACAGGAAAACAGTCTAGCTGAGATTTAGACATCAATAAGACAATCAATCAAGGCTAAAGGAGCTTTAAAGAGATCACCTGCTACAGACAAACTCCTGAGGCAAGGTCATCTTTAGTGAGATTATTTTTGTCTTTACAAAGCTCTCAAGCTGGAAACTTCAAACCACTAGTATTTAAGCTGATGCTTCCTAGTTGTAATTTATAGCCACTACTTCTTTTCTTCTCTACTATGGGCTTGAACAACAGGTGAATTGCCTTCTCCTCTACCTCTTCTGTAACAGACTGTTGTCACATAATCAGCTAATTCCCTGTTCTCTAAGCTAAACAATCCCATTTTGTCTGTTTTTTTCATAAAACACAGTGACTCTTCTCAGCATGTCTCAGCTCCGCCCAACTGCTCCATGTCCATTTGCTGTCATGTCCAAAAATAAACATGGTACTGTTCTAAAACTTTGCCAGACCTATGGTGGGTAGAAGGACTGCATAACATACACAAATTGTGTCTGTTGCTGTCTAACTCCCAGTACAATGTTTGATTTTTCTTGCAGCACTATGACACTGTTTTCCTGTGCTCAGAAATATCTCAGATGACCCACAGATCCTTTCCTGCAGTACACTGCAGTACACTGGTTTTCCTCAGATGGATTCTTCACTTGTCCACTCTACTTTGAAGTAACCTGTCCTCTGTCAGGCTAACTCACTGCCATCTAGACCATCTTTGAATTTAGTAAGTGTGATGGGTCTTTGCATGCATTGTTCCCCTGATGCCCCCACCCCCTTCTCCATCTGATGTCCAATGTGGTTTGCCGAAAGATGCAAACACCAGGTGGATATTGCAGGAGGAACCATCTAGGTGCTCACATAATTAATGTGCTCCAGCAATGGGGGAGATGAAGAGTTTGCCATTTACTTTGGAGCTCATCAGCTCCCTCCACACACACCCCAGCAGAGAATCCTGCTGGGTGTGTTCAGCCCAAAGACAGGAAACACTCCCTGCTGTATGCATGAATGAAAAGCATCAAGATCCAGTCAAACAGGGAGATAGAATCCTGAAGTAGCTACATAGATGTTTTGTTGCTTTTATTTGTGAATTCTAAGAGGCCAAAGATTGTGAACCTGTATGTTTCTAGCTGAACCGGCCTGTATTATAACCCTTTAGAAATGAACTGGTGACCAAATCTGAGACTAAGTCGACTGAGGCACACCTGGAAGTTTAGAAAGCAAGTGGGTCTCACTGAAGCTTTTAACAGGAGGTACCACAACCTGAGTGCACCATAATCCATGTAATAGATGATAGAGCTGTTATTTACATGCTGCACTGGCAATATTTAGATACTGTATTAGCAATAAGTCTAATCACAGTCATCCACATAATCACTGTGTCCTACTTCTCGTGTCTGGCCAAGAGCCTTCTTGCCACTATTCTGCCACTGTAAGCCATGTAGTATTCTCTACTGCTCCTCCTAACAATGTAAGAACTAATACCAATGCCAAGGCAGGCCCTTGTCACATCTCTCAGATACCTTCCCATTTTGACTCTGAGTCACTGCTAATTACCCTGAGTATTCTTTTCCAACTGCTCTTGTAGGCAGGCAACAGCATTTTTATCTAAATCATCCTCCCCAATTTTCTCAGTATCTATTATGAGGAACCTTAAAAAACTTCTAGTGTTTAATATCAGCTGCCTTTTATCTTGCCTCAGTATAGGTTAGGCAGCTGTATGAGGAGGTTCGACCAGTCTGTTACAATTTGGTCTTGACATATCTGCAGAGAAGCAATCAGGCAGGTTAACAAAAGGACCTAAGTGCCACCTAACTGTCATTTCAGATATCTAAAACTTGTATCTTACAAACTCATAGCCTGTAATAACTTAAATTCTCTGGATTTTGTGTTTCTTATTGGAAGCGTGTATTTTTCCAAATACACTCTGCACCCCAGTAACACTTAGCTCCTAAATCCTGGCAGGATTAAGAGTCTCCAGCTGAAGCTTTGTGGAAAATAAATGAGGATTTAATGGGAGAGAAATAAAGAAGACATTATGTCATTTATCCTGGACAGAGACCTTCAAGTTCCGGTTGCTGTTCAGAACAGTTTCTATGTGTTCTATTAGAATGTCACTGGATAAAAAAAGCCCAAAACAGATGGATAACAGGCTGAATTTAAATTTTTCTTTCCAAACTAGACTTTGAACAGAGGAATTGTGTGCACTGCAGTGTAACAACACAGTTTGTTGTGATTAGTCACAAAAATGTTAGGAACTAGAGAAGCATTAATTGTCAGCTGTAATTGTTGGGGTTTTTTGTCCCCTGAAGTATTGTATCTGCTAAGCACAAATCACACCAAACCACCAAGGAACAAACCCTAACTTCACTGGAGCATTTTATTACCTCTCCCTTTATTTCTCTACTTTTTTTTCCTTTTAGAAGAAAAATACCTTGCTTGAAAAAACATGAGTGAAAAAAATATAATCTTTTGAAGTGGAAGTTTCTGGTTGAGTTTAAAGATTAGCCTTTTATTAGAAGATCTCAAGTACTGAGCAACCAATTTGCATCAGTCCCATGAGAATTCTTTAAGGTTTGTCATTTTTAATTGAGAAGATTAAAGACTTTTTTGGAGCACAAAAAGAAAAGATTTTTGGATGAAAATTAGGACATAGTCCTTTTCATTACTTTCTTCCAGTCAAAAATTGTTCTAAATCCATTTGTACATAGGAACATGCATACATACCTGTATCTATCTCAATATATCACCTCTGTCATCAATCTATATCTTCACCTATATGCACATGCAGTCAAGACAAGGTGACCAAACAGATTTCAGATATGAATGGAGGTTTCAGGGTTGTAGCCTTTTCATCAGCACTAGCAGATATGTGACAGATTTCTATGTCCCTCATGTTGTAGCTGTAGGGCTAAAGCATGGTTTTCAGCATCTACATTGTCACATAAAAGCTTGCCATGGCATTCACACAATGCCCAATCTAATCAGGACACAAGGAAAGAAAAGCTGTAGTACAACTTTTGAATCTGATAAAGCTGAGGTTAGGCTACCTAAGACAGGATATTAATTAAGAAAAGATACAGAGAAAATATGGTATTTAAGCAGGGTTGTTCTGCTAATGAACTAAGAATTAAAACTAAGTGAAAATGATGGTAGTCTTTGGTGATGTATTTTGATGCTGCTCCAGTACATCATTTTGCTGCTCCTGTACTGGTGATCATCAGGCAAATGTCCTGGCAATCAGTATACTTGTCTGTGTCTTTACTGCTGAGCTGATATTGTGGTTGATTTATTTTAGACATTTGAATAGTAAAATATTCTCAGAGTAGCTTTGCAAGCACTGCAGCATTCCAGCCGTGACACAGACATGCCCATATTCCCCAGCTGAGGACAATGGCAGTAGCAAAAAAGCCACCCAGTACTGACCTTGATGGCAACTAACAGCAGAGATAACAGTGGACATGCAGTTTTTAGCACTAATCTTTCTCCCATTTCCTCCTGCAGTCATGCAGGACTGTATCGGCTTCTGTATCTTGTCCTGTCAGGCAGATTTCAGATAAGATTTAGGAAGAGGAGGTTTGCTAATAAGCAATGACTAGCAGGCTAGTGCAAATAGAAATGTCGCAGAAGTCCAAGGCATGTGACACACCTCAAGGGAGAGCATCTGATACTAATGCTAAACGTATAATACACAAGTACCTTCTGTGACTGAGAGTCTTCCATTAGAAATGCTCCTTCTAGAAGAGTTTCTTAAAATATCATCAAAGAATTGTTTAGTACTGTTCAGAAAACTGGAGCATGCTGTAGCCTCTACAGATATGCAGAACCCTACTGCACAGAAATTCCTCTTCTTTGAAGTAAATTAATTCTTTCTTTTTGTATGTCTGATGAATATTTTATTTTAAAAAGCAAATAAAAAGTAACATAGAAATATGCATTATATGTTTCCCTCACAAAATTATGCTGAAAAACTACAAAAAATCCAGAGTCCAAAGTAAAGATTAGTTTTGCATTGTTACTGAGGTTTGAACAAAGTGGCTTTCTTTGAAATCTGTGTATTTTCTTGTGAATACCTTACACTGCAGCACGATTTCAATAGCAGAACGTGTTTAAAAGAAGTTATCAAGATAGGAGAACTAAACTTAATGTCTTTCACAGTCTATGTGTTACTGTGCAAGCCACTTCAGTCATTTTTATTTTCAAAGACAGTAGATGTGCTCCTTATTCTCCATTCAACCAGCTTGAAGTGCCAGTCTCAGCCCTGATTTTAGGTAATCTTATCTACCTTCTCCCTTGCTTATAAAGAATATGGAAAATGTTTAGCATTTCTGAAAAACAGGGTATCTAGTTGCTGAGATATTTGCAATTTATTTAGTAATTTCCACATGTCATTTTGTATCTTAGATGCATATACTGAAATGAAGATACTAAAATCTTGTTATACCTGTTTCTTTGGAAGAAAGGTTTTGAAGATGGGAACCTTGGAGAACATCAGGAAATGCTCTCATGGACACAATTAAAAAAGAAGAGGAATTTTTTATTAGCACCACTTAGCTGTAAATTATGCATGAACCAGTTGATTGTTTTGGACATAAAGAAATACTACACATGCTGTATCACATACATTCACTTTTTATAGCGAATGAGACAGGAATGCTTAGAAGATAACCCACTGAGCCCTTGCAAAACTCTAATGCATAAGATTAGGGTGAGAAAAAAAGATTAGGCTGAAAAAACTATGGTAACACAGTACCTCTTAAAGACTTGCAACAGCACTAAGTACTAGTACTCTTTTTCCATAGCATTCATGCCAATTTTCACATAAACTTAAAGAAAACTGAAATATCTTCCCTATATATGAAACTGTGAGTAAACTGCAGAAATTTGTGTTCATGAGATGATGGTCTGTCACCTGGGCTAAAAGAGTAACTGTGGCCATCAACAGTAATCAATAGAACCAACGTGATATGTGAGAAATGGCGGATACAGGGCCACAAAATCTACTTTCTAAAAAAGTTTGTTTTGGTTTCCTCCTTTGTTTTGCTGTGAGAAGGCTGTGTCTATGCATCTGCCTGCATACATGCATCCATGAAATATGGACTGGACTGGTGAGAGATTGTACTTTTGACTCTGGAGAGAATCTGAGCAATTTTTGCTTCTCTGAAGCTACATTTGAGTCGCCTGTGTTGTGGGATCCTGGTAGTAGCTCATAGAGAAAAGAATTTCAAGAAAAAGTTCAGTATTTTCATTTGTGGGTAGATTCACAGGAAAGTTGAGATCTGCCTGCTGAGAGGAAAATCTAATTTTATATTCACCCAACCCATGACATGATGTGACTGCTTCTTAAAAAAACTCCAGTGCAACTTATAGCAACCTAATGACCAAAGTTGGACTAGTATCCAGAGCATATGGTACCAGTCAGTGATCAACAGATTGTAAACATATTATCATGTCATCCTCTTAATTTCTCTCCTGCTCCAGTTCTTTGTCAGATATTAATATTTTTGTTTGTACAAAAAAACCTGTCTGAGCTTTAAGCTACTTTTTTTGCCAGACCTCAAGTTCTTAATCCCTTCTGAGGAGGGATATAGGGACAGTATTCCCATTACAAGAATGGTTGAAAGAGTTGTTTCTCATTAAAAGCATCTAATTTTATCCTTTAGCATTCTCAAAAATGTCTGAACCATTTTCCAGAAACATTTGATTCATGAAAGAGATCAAGCATAGAAAATAATAGCCTCAATGATTAAACTTCAAGCTATTGAGAACAGACTCATATGATAGAGAATATAATTTCAACCTTAAGTCTTGCCGTATGTTCTATTTTAAGTTCTATAATTAAAATTACCTTTCTGCTGTGTTTCATTCACTCTGAAAAGCTTGGAATTCAACAAGAATAGTGTTCAGCTCAGTTAAGTCTGACTCTAAGACTTCCTTTCATCTGAAAATATTTAATGTCATGGGAAATATTTTGGAACATTTCGGAGCAATGAAAAGGAACTTGCATGTGTCAATTTCATGGATGATAGGCTTGGGTATAGCCAGAGTTCAAATTATCTCTGCAAATATACATGTGGAATTCAAATAACCATGGATTTTAAAATGGATTGTTAGCATTGTTAGCCTTCTTTCAGCAGCACAAGCTGCAGCAAGATTCTTCAAAGGAATACTCTTAATCTATTATAATGCTTCACCCTCAACCAGGTAAAACTCCATAGACAGAGTTGAAGGGCAAATTAATTGGTTTGTGTAAAATTTGCAGTTAGAACTTGATATTAATTCTTTGCTTTTAGTAGTAACCCAAGGCAGCACAGGAGTATGGAGTAACATATGGTCATATCTGTATGTTTACAAGAAAAGCCATTTTTCAAATAAACAGCCATAAGCAAAACAATAGGGGCTTCTAATCTCATTAATCCTCTAAAAGATTGCTGAGACTGGGTAGGAGTATATAAAGCTCATGTTGGCCTCTGTCTCCATTTTATTACAATAGCAGAAAGCTGTTGTCCCTGCTGCATATTCCCTTCCCCCACTTCCTCCCATGGTGGATGCTATGAGTATTGTAAAAATATGAAGTGAGGTCAGTGGTTGCTGTCCCTCCATTAAGTGCTTCAGGCTGAAGCTATGTCTGTTTCATCCTTATGTTTGGATCCCAAATGACTTTTGACTCTAGGGAGCAAACCCCTCACATGAATCAAGTACCCAGAGATGTAGGTATGTGTATGAACTAAAATATACGTTGATTGTAGGGAGAGTGTTACAGAATAATGAGCAGCTGATGATTACAAATGCACAGGGTGATGAAAGCACTCTGTTTCTGCTTTTTGCATGTGTTCTGATCCTGTTATGCTTTACTGACTCCCTGACTCTAGTGAAGGACATTTGAATCAAGCAAAGAGATAGACAGATAGGTTTTGTGCAGTGCAGAGACACCCACTGGTATATTTAAGTAAAAAATTACCCTGCTTCAAAATGTGTAAGACAGCCATCTTAACTTCTGGCAATGAAATCATAAAGTGAAATTACTGAATGTTAGGGAGGAACAGCCGTCAGACAGTACTGTAAGTGTTAAATGCACAGTGGCAGTATACAGCAGCTTGTGCTGCACATCAGAGGGGACACGCCACAGCACTTCTGCACCAACTCATCCTAGAGCTGACTCTGTGCTTTAGAGCTTCTAGCAGCAGATGCAGCCTGAGGCAACTGAATGCCATTCAGAGCAGTTGTAAGACTGCTCTAAATCCTGGCAAGGGCTGAAACATGGTCCTCACCATAAGAAAGCAGTAAAGGTGTCTAAAAACTGACGTTCATGTAAGGTCTGTGCCAGAGATTCAAAGCTCACTAATACTTCAAAAGCCTTCTGTTTCATGACTATATACTGGGACATTATGCATATCTAACCTGTTTACCTTAATATGCTGTTTAGTCTTTATTTTCCGTTTTTTTCTGCACTTTTGTAACCACCCAGTTTTCTCACTGGCATGCAATCTCTGTCCCTGCTGCTTTGAGAGCACACCAGTGGTGACAGCTCTTCTCATTGTTTTTATACACATACAATGGTCAGTATTGGATTAAGACACAGGAATTAAAGACCCAAGTTTTTTTAACTCTCCAACTGGAATGATTAAATGAAAATCTATTGGGTTGGGGTTTTTTATGAACTATCTTTTTTATTCTTGAACAAGCTTCAGATCCATATGGTTGTGAGAGTATGAGATCACTGAACTTGACATAACCGTATTTGGTGCAATCAGCAAACAGTAAAGCCATAAAGTCAGTGCTATCTTGTGTTTTAGACTTCATATCCTTTCAGACATGTGAGAACTACCCAAGATGACAGCTATAAGTGAAGTAGTCCTCCCCTCCTTACCTCAGGTGGCTGGGAAGAAAAGGAACTGCAGAAACCTGATTTTTCATAAGGGGAAATGTATGTTGCTTTGGTGTTACTCCCACCATAAGGATTGATCATGAAGAAACAAGGGGCCTCAGGCAGAGGGCCTCGGACTAGCTGAAGTTTTTCACTCTCTGGTTGTTACTGTCATGCAGGTGGTGCAACCTAGTCAAGTGTTATTTCTGCTGTGCCTGCTAGTAACTGTGTCTTATCTGTCACTCTCTGTAAATATAAAGTGCCATGCTTGCAGCCCCTGCTACCATCAAAAATTGCATTTCATATACAGGATGAACTCATGTCTCAAAACTTTGCAGGTCTCATGTTCTGTTCCTCATGGGTCCTTCCTGAAGCAATTGTCACAAATTTGGTAACTCATGACTCCTCAGTGGATCACATCTCCACTTCTCTGGACCTGTTCATGACTATATACTGTGCCAATATACTGGACCTGCTTTCTGCAAGGCAGTATGCAGCAAGTCCCATATTTGTCTTTTTTTTTCTCTCTGGGAGTTTTGATTTCTGCAATTTATAATGTGGAAAATACCCTAGGACTTGGGCTCAAAGGACAAGTAGAAGCTTTTTAAAAAAATAGCTAGTCCTTATGGTAACGAAAAAGAATTAATATGGTCCTACATAGAAGATGCAAAGTTCAGAAAATAAATTGAGGCTGAAGACAAATTGTGTCATTTCAAAATCATTATCCTAGTTTGTGAGGAGGGTATGGACTGAAAGTTTGACCCTGGCTTTGCCGAGCACATCCCTCGGGGATCCCGAGCATCACGACTCTTGCTCAGCTGCACCCTTGAGGTCTATCCCGTCTCCTGCCTATTTTTGATGCGGCTCGTGGATGCCGGCGCAGTTGAGAGCCACGCTCGGGGGTGGGGGCAGCAGCTTAACGTGGGCTTCACCCGCCTTTTGGGCATGTGCAGCGCGCACGGCTGTGCCCGTGTGGCTGTGCCTGTATCAGTCTGTGCCCGTGTCTGTGTGTCCGTGACTGTGTGTGTGTGTGTGTGTCTGTGAGAGCAGCAGCCGCTGCCGCACAAGCTCCCTGGACAGCGCGGGGTGCTGTTCCACCTGCACTCGTGTCACGGCCAGCGGGACGGAGGGACGGGAGCCCCCTTCGCCCCCGGCCCTGCTCACCGTCGCCCCTCCCGCTCTGCAGAGGCCCCTCTCATCCCGCCCACCGCAGCCAGAGCTGCCGGCCGATGCGCGCCTCCGCCGCACGGCATTCCTCACCCCGTTTTCACCACACTGCTGCCAGCACGGCTCTCCTCCCGCGCCTCGGGGACAGGGGACGCGAGCACCCGCTCCCGCTCCCTCCCCCGCTCCTCCTTCATCGTCCCCGCTCTGCCTCACCGCCCCGCTCACGCGCGCTCCCGCTCGCTCGCGCGCGCACGAGTGACATCACCCCCGTCCAATCAGCCGCCGCCGCCCCCCGCGCCCCGCTCGGCCCCGCTCGGCCCCGGCGGCCCCGCGCGCGGCCGGGGCGGGGGCGCGCGGGCGGCTGTCAGCCCAGCCGAGCCGGGCGAGGACGCGCCGAGCCGAGCCAGCCGCGCCGTCCGGGCAGGGCCGTCCGAGACGTGCCCGGCGCGCAGCGGAGGTGGGGACGGCGCGGGTGACAGCCCGGCCGTGCGGCGGCACAGCGCAGGTAGGGCAGGGCCCGCTCGGCAGCGGGGTCCCGCGCTAGAGCGGCAGTGACAGAGCGGCGCGCGGCCACCGCCACCGCGCGGTCCTGGGGAGGGGGCACCGCCCCGGGTGGGTCCCCTCAGCGGCGGGCAGTCACAACTTTGCAGGTGCGGCCCGGGAGCCCGGGGATCTGGGGCAGGTGCGGGGCGGCGGGGCAGCCCCGAGCCCCGGCACGGCCCGGGGTGGAACCCGTTCCTTGGCGGCGGCCGGGGGCGGGGGCCCTCCGCCGGCACGGGAAGCGGGGCGGGCAGGGGGAAGCCGCCCCCTCCCGGGGCGCCTGCCCGCTGGGCACGGGATTACTCGGCGCCCCGGGCTGCCGAAAGTGAGCCGCTTGCCCCGGGTAATCCCCGGGCGAGTGCTGTCCCCGCCGATCACGGGCTCGGCAGGGGATGCTGGCTGGCGAGGGACCGGGATGCTGCCGCAGGGGAAGCCTCCTGCGCGGTTTCCCCTCCGATTCCTACGGCGCGCGTATGGATTTTGGCAGCGTGTGTAAAAACGCGTCCGTACCGTGGTCTTCCGGCATCATTTCAGCACCATGGTCTGCGTGCCGGAGCAGCCGCAGCCTTGCGCCCTACGCTGATTTATCTGCGGTTTGGGTGTGTTTAGTGGTGACGGGCTGAAAAGGGTGTCGCTTTTTGTTTTTGTTTTTTTTGGTGCAGCCTTCTTGCAGTAAAAATAATAGCGTTTCACTTTGTTTTCTCCTTGTAAAATGCTAATAATGCCTTTTTTCAGTGCCGCGTTTCCGCAAATGTCAGTAATTCGGGGCGGCTGTAGTAAGCTGCTGGTGAGGGCAGAAATGCCATTGCTGAGCTCCGCTAAAGGCACCTGGAAGGGCTGAACCTGCCCGAGGGTGCCGCGCCTGAGCTGCACCTCGGTGAGCGGCTCTTTAGGAATTGCATCTGCTCTATGAAGCGCTGTTTAATTCTGCTTATGAAATCTACGGGAGATTATCTATGCAGTTAATCAACTATGCTCCATTTGGTAATGAAAGTAAACTGTGACCTCCGAGCTGCGAATGTTTTTGAGTGTTATATTCTAGCACAGTCATAGTTATGTAACAATTATAATACAGTTATATTAAAGCACATAAAAAGGGTTTGTTAACGTTTTAAAAATAAGCCATTATGTAATTATTAGGCTGTACAACTTAGAGAAAAATATGCCTTTAATATGCAGCCACCTGTGCAGAGATGGCTGTATCAAAGAAGGTATTAATATTTAGTTTCACTCTTTTGTATAGAATTATTTGTAAACCAGTAAAAATCATGAACACAGGCCTTGCAATTACATAAGACAGGGGAAACCTTTCTGAAATAACTTGAAGTTATATAAATTCTGTTTTTTTCGTCTACCATTAGTAACTTCTAAATACCCTTGTAGTGCAAATACTGTAATACTGCAAATCTCTGTGAAGGAATAATCTTTGGCCCATGTTGTATAAATGATGATACACAAAATTCCTTTAATAAGAACTCAGTGTTTCTGAAAACTGTTGATAGTATGAATCTTTTTTTTTTTTTGGTCATTTACATTTAAATATGTGCTATTTGTTATATGTAATCAGTTGCTTTGTTTTTGTCTTTATTAATAGTTGTCATCATAAAAAAATATATCTTTTCCATCTCTAAATTTTGCAAAAAATAAAAATAACCTAATCAAAACACTTCTGTCTTGGTCCATATTTGTTTTATCCACAATGCTGTTCTAAACCAGCAAGAGATTTACAATTTCACTTTTGAGAGGTGCTAAAAAGTAATGCAACCTCAACACTTCATGGTAATGCAAGAACCTACTTGATTTTTTAGAATTTTAATTGAGTATCTTAAACACCTTTTATAGAGAAATCCCACATTATTAAAGTTATGGAACAAAGAGGTTTTAAGTGCCTTTTTGAGCACTTCTGATACAGTCTTAATTACATGATCACATACTATATTTTTTTCCCCCAGGAATCCTGTCTTTCACTGCATGAGATAGATTGATCTCACTTAAGAGAATTCAGTATTTTTCATTGATTGTTGTGTGAGCCCATGATTTATTTATTCAGTTTTACTCAGCTCTGCTTTGAAGACAGAACTGATAACATCTGTATGAGCTTTGCTAAAGTGCTTATCTTTATGTGATCAGAATGCCCCACAAAGTATTAGTAGTTTATCAAACACTATCTGAGGTGAGACAACACTTCTACAAATGGTGAAGGAAGGCACAAAGAGGGTTAGATGAAAAGTATTCACTCATTTTTGGTGTCCAGTTTGAAATTTCTGCAATTCTTGTAAATATGTTTGCTCAAGTTAAACGTGCTACTGCTTTTTGTAATAGTCTTGCCTGCTCCGCATCTGTGAGTGTATCTGCAGAGTGGATGGGGAAAAAGAGGAATTTACAGTTAATTGCAAACTACGGAAGTTTTAGGTAAAATGGTTTGCTGCATGACGGTAAGGGGAATGAGGAAACTACGATAGAGAGAATGTTAGCCATTTTAGTCTTTGTGGCATATTACAGAGCCCTTGCCCCTTATTCTTTCTTCAAGCTCAGTTCTTCGGTAGATAAAACAAAAGTCCTACCTGCTTTAAGTTCTGCATCAGCTTCAGTGGCAAGGTAACTTTGAATAAGAAGCACATGTTTATTCAAGTACTGTAAAAAAACAAACACCCTCAAGGGAAGTTGATTATGGTTGCACAGACAACAGTTTGTCATTATATACCTTTTGACTGCTTGATTTAGTAAACTTAATAATGTTCTTGTGTTGTTTGTAAAGTAAAATGTGCATACATATCCCATAAATATACTTAAAACCTAGTAAAATAAATTTTAGGAATTTTAAGAAAACAACTAAACATGCCAACAAAAAACAAACCAAGAAAAATACAAAAAAAAATCAGTTTTCCAAGTAAATTTCCTGCTGTTTTACTGTATTGGACCTACAGTGGTTACAAAGAGAATCAGAAAAGTTTAATCCTTCGCAAAAAGCTCCTGAACTTTTACCATCATGAGTGATTATTATAAGAGTGCAGTCCCTCTTATGTACAGCAGTGGCGTAACTTGTAGTGCATTTGCTTGGGTAGTGGAAAAGTGGTGGAAGACTGAAGTTCTTTGTACTGTAGACTTTAGAATGTGTTGCGGTGCATGAGGGCTCTTTTGCTAGACTTCTGCAAGCACAGTCCTTTTCACTTAATCATTTGTATGTATCCTAATGACGGCGCCTTTATTGTCCTGTGCCGGGTCTCAGTCTTAGTGTTTTATGTATTCCTGGTCTTGACCATTCCAAATTTTGGTTTTGTATCTCACCCAGTCCTGTCTCCTTGCTTTTTTCCTGTCAGCTTTCCTTCCATTTACTTGCTTTTATTCCTTGGAGCCTCCTTATCCTGATTTACTATGTCAGCCCACTCTAGTCTCCTTTCCTCCAGTCTCCAGTCACTTTTTCTGTGCTTTTAGCAGACATTGGTCTCAATTTTTATTCCTCTTCAGACTGTAAGGTGGCTTTTGTTCTTCTCCATTCGACACAGTACTTTATTTTTAGAAGTTGGTTGGTCTTTGTTATATTTTCAGAGATAAATGAAAGAGCATAGCATTAACTTGAATCTTGTCTATGCCAATGGCTTCAAGCCATAGTCACAAACATTTTTTGAAGAAAAATGATTATGGTTTTCCTCCATTGTTACTTTTAAAAATTGAAATCTTGAATTTTTTGGTGTGGCATGTAAGTGTATGTTTTATATGCATTGGCAGAGGGCAAGGATGGACAGGACACTTTGTGACTTTACGAACTTGTAAGTAATAGTAAACTACAGAAATACTAAGCAACCTCAATAGTTCTAATTATGGAGAGAAATCAGCAATTCTGACTGTAGCATATCCTGTATTTTTGCTTAACTCAGCTAAGTTTTGCAGGATTCTGTGCTGGCAAATAAAATAACAGATGATTTGGGTTTTGTTTGTATTCATACTAATTTCTTTCATTTTATCTCAAGGATTTGTTGCAACCTCTTGAGACAAATACTTACAAAAAGATGATGTAAGCATCTCACTGAATTGAGATCTGGATAACACTGGTGGAATTACCACTGCACCATAGTGGTTTTGTTTACATAAGGTAGTCTTCTCGATGTGGTAAAATAGTATTTGCAATAAGTTAGTAGCTCTTGTGTGTGAAATAAGGGATGTGGCTGAGCTATGGTTAGCACTACAGACAGAATAATTAATGTAACACAGTATGTTAAAATGAAGAAATACAAATAAACATATTTGACAAGTTCTTTGCTTTTATTTATATAATGTTTTTATAATTGACACATAGCGGACAGATTATATGTTGTTCCCATGCAAATGAGTTAGCTTGGAGCACAGAGATCAGGATACAGTCATGAAATGAGTGATCTTTTTACAGCTTTATTAGAAACATCCTATTTTACCATAGACAATTCAATTTTCTCCAGTTCAGCAAGAGTTGAACAGAAGAATTACCATCAGTTATTCCTTGTCAAGCCTGTACTCAGAGTTGTTAGATGTGGACTTAAATTTACCGCTGCATTAGATTCTGCATGAAATTGGTTTTCTTCTCCATAAAATATGAATAATGCACTTCAGCTTACCAGCTGCTAAATTTAATTTGTTTGTAAAAATCAAAGAGCGATGTTTATGTGTTCAGTCGAGCATTGGAACAGGTTGCTCGGAGAAGTTGTGCAGTTTCTCTCCTTGAAAGCTTTCAAGACTGAAAAAATAAAGCCCCTATAACCTGACCAAATGTCTTAGATTTCAGCAGGAGGTCAGGCTGCAAACCTCCTGATGTTCTTTACACTATGAATTATTCTATGGCATTCCTTTTTCTGACTTCTCTTACATCTTGAAATATCCTGTGAGGTTATTCTGTAATTCTTGGGGGGCAGGGGGAGAAAGTCAATATACAGTCTGAATAGTACTTTCTGAAAGGATGGATAGCTGTGCCAACAGACAGAATATTCAATGTGTGAATGAAATAATGTTACAAATGGAATTCCCTTTATAGTTTTTATTGGTAATTGTATTTACATGCACTACTAGATTTGCTGTGGATTAGTTAGGCTTGATGTTTTATTACAGGTCTGTTTTCAGGGTGGGATTCAAAAGCTTCCCAATTAACACTTATGTTGTAACAAGTTGTAGTTCTTCATCTTTAAGTTCATAGGAAAAAAGGATCAGCTCTATTGATACAGCTGTTCTTTATGAAAATTATATTTTTCATACAAAATCTCAAAATCTGAATGTAAATATTTAAGACAAACACTGATGCTGCTAAGTGGAACAGGCTGTTCATGCTGTCTCAATGTTGTTCCTAGTTATGGTGCTAATCTTTCTGGGAATGATTGGGATTTACTGAATGGGGAGATGACTAGATGTCTTAAGCACAGGGACAACAGAAGAGTGACTGGTTCTAATACATCAGCTTCAGTGAGATCAGAAATTCTGTATTTTCCACCATCAAGAGAGAAATCCATGTACTTTTTAATTTTTTTGTACTGCAAAACCAGTGATTTTTTGGTTTTTTTAGTGCCTACTTTTAATTCAATGAATATGTGATGTAGTGATGAACATGTAACTTTTTGAAAGCTGTCTTGATTTTATGAATACCATAAACTAACCTTTCACATATAGTTTTGTTTTTCACTGTGTCTTTTCTTGAGGCTTTTCATGTTTAAGATTGATCAGAGCTTAGGAGAAATAAACCATTTCTTTTTCTGTATGAAAAGAGAAGCTGACATATACCTCAAATATTTATTGATGAAGACTTCCTTCTAGTTACATGTATGTCCAACTAGAATGCCTTCTTTGAAACTTGGAATAAAGCTGACTTTGTTTTGATAAAGGCAATCAGTTGTCCTGCCAGCTACTCACTGATAAGACCTTAAATAAAGTTAAAAATAGATTAAATGTATCTATGTTGTAGAGCAAGGCTGTATTTTCCTTTTCCAAATATTATAAGCAGACTTGTAAAAGTGCCTAGAAGCATAATGTACCTGTTGAAAAGGCTTGCTTTTCTAGACATGTGAACTCCCTGCTGTTCCTAGTAGTACTACTTTAGAGTAAGCATTGCATTTTTTTCACTATGATCATTTTTGAGCAAAGCAAAAAGAAAATAATTAAGATAAATGAGAAAGAGCTGCTAGAAATAACACTTTTTTTGTTTTCTGAATGTCTTCTGAAGAATAAGGTCATCTCTCTTTTGTACTATTGCCAGAAGCCCAGCTCCCCTTTCATCAGCAGTCTACAGTTTACTTCTTTTATAAAAATGAACTTTGGAATATTGAACAGTGTCCACTTCAGATTTTCATTATAAAGGAGCTCCCAGGGAGACCAGATGCTGTTGAAATAGATCTTGGGAAGCCAGTCATTCTGAAATGCTCCTTTTTTTCCCCATCTTGTTGTCACTTCCTGAGCTCTCTTTGCTCTGTATTTTTATTATACCTTTTCCTTCTGACTTTTCCTGACACTGAAATTTTTCAAAATTTTTAACATGTTTTGAAGAAATATCCAGTTCTGCCCCTTAGACTAGGTATAGCCGTGCCCTGAAAAATGCATAAGCAGGCCACCGCAATGGCAGAATTAGTCTACAACTTGACTGTAATAGGTTGTGTTTGAAATAAAGGTTCAGCACTTACTGCACTTTAAAAATTATGTATGGTTTTGGTTTTGATTACTTTAATTTGTTTCTTGACATAAGTACTCTGCAAGTATTGTAAAACAAGCAAATAAAACCCAAACAAAATCATTGAAGGGTAATTATTGGAACGGTGCCAATGCTGACTTCCATTCTAAACATCTGGGGTGATACTTTGTTGTTTAAACATTTTCTGTTTCAGTTTTGCATAAATCCTTCTTAGATGGATTCTTTGGATACTTTGGTTGTGGGTTCTTTATTTAGTTGGGGTTTCTTTTTAGTCAGTGTAGGAGTGAAGGTTTATTGTCAGAGTTTAAGGCAATGCTGAATAAAATCTTAATTCCTTTGCCTCTTAATAATAGTTCATTGCCTCTTTCATTTCTTGGCGTTGTTCTGCCCTGTTCAAAATTATAATTTTGCAAATGTTATTAATGCATTAACAGAAAAATGCATGTATGTGGCAATTCCTATCACAACCAATTTACCTGACAATTCTTGTCGTTTTATAAAGAGATTATATGTGTAAGCATATAGGAGTTTAGTTGAAGAATTAATTTCCTTTTAAGTAGCTGGTATTTATAAAATAAGAGTCTGGAAAGCACTGACAAAACTTAATTAAAAATATTTTTAAAAAAATCTTAATTGATAAAAATACTTAGCTCTTATTTGACACATTGACCTCATCCAGTCACTATTACATTAACTTATATTCATATACTCAAACTTTATCTGTATACTTCCGCCCATGCACTTATATTTGTTTGAAGATACTGAACTGAAGAAGAAATTTACCTCTATTAAATACTACCAAAAACAAAAGTGAAGCAAAGTAGATAATCTCAAGTAGGATGATTTTGAAGAATTGAATTTAGAAATTACTATATTCATTATTAAAATGTCAGTGTAAAAACTACTTTGAATTAATAGCATTTTATTACTGAAATGAACAAGTACATTTACTTGGTAGAAGATGCTTTTTATTCTTTTGGGGTTCTTCTGTCAGTATGTGCAAAAATGAGTCATTACTTAAGGAATTTCTTGGACTGAAGGATTTTTCCCTGTTTCTTCTTGTAAATTTCACATTGACTATGAAACAGGAGTAAGAACACTACAAATTGTCCCTCTGGGATAGTAGAATGGATAATTGTTTTAAAATAGTATATAGCTTTTTGTTTTTAAAGTGATGGAGATCTATGTTTTATTAGCTAACAATAGTTGAAATAACTAAAGGGGTTTAAGTGAAAAAGATATAATTGCATTTTTATTACCAGCAATTTTTTGGTTCATTTATTATTTGGCTGGGTGATCCCAAAATGTGATTTTGGGGCATAAAGGAAAGTGGTATATGTGAGAAGAAAGGGTTAATTTTCACTTAACTGTATAAGTGAAACACAGAAAAAAGGCAAATTTGATTAAAACAAGGATTTTGTTGTGAAAATGAGAATTTACTTATCTGGTGCTCAGAATGGCAGAGATTGCTACAGAAACCTAAAGGCATAAAGAAAGTTTTGTAGTTAAAACAGCCTCAGGTTTGTAATAAAGCACAGCTGTTGGCACTTCCGCTCACATTCTTTTATAGTAATACATTCTGTGGGTTCTCTACAGACCAGCTGACCCAGTCTTAAATGTGGCTGAACCATAAAACCTGTTTTGTCTCATTTCTATGAGATCTTATTTGAAGCATTCAAAAGATAAAAAGGCTTTATTTTTTCTTTTCTTCAGAAGGGTTAACTCCAGTCAAATGTGATGTTTGTATCTGAAGTTACGACATCTTCATACAATCCAGACTTTGCCTATGCATATACTGAAAGGAAGCACAGAGTCGCTGCATAGGATTTATTTATATTTTTTAGACTAGGACAACTCTGAAAGAAATATACTTCAGTGCATTACCATATACTTACGTATTACCTCAGTTTTATTTGCATTCATGTAGCAGGCTTTTGTGACCTACTAAATATTTTTAGCTGATCTTATCCTTGGCAATGTTGCTAACATAGTATTTAAACTGACAGTGATTGGATAAAGCCTGCAAATAGTCACCAAGGTTTCCTCTGTGTGTGTTATGTGGTTTTTTTGTTTTTAAAAGGCATCAACAAACCAAACCCCCGAAGTGAACATCAAGCACTCTGGTATGGTACAAGTGCCAAGAGAAGAAAAGAGAGTATGGAAGGAATATATGTGGTTTTTCGGCTACTGTCAAAAAAGTGCTAGTATACCATTAAACCAATGAAAACAGGTCAGAATTTGTGGTTCTGTGATTATTTAATACTACCAAAGCACCTACATATTTTATAGAACAGAACTAACCAGCTTTCAGATATTCTTTCCAGACCAGCTTGAAGGAAAACTGGATTAAGACAGTGAAGGATATAGAGCACCTTGCAATGCAATTTCTATTCCAGCAGTTTAGTACCTTCTCTAGACATCCGCTTAAGGTTAGCATGCTTCTGGGTAGAACAGTTTTGATACTTGTTTGTGACTGTCTAAACTGAAGCACTCCAAACATTTAGGATATTCTTGGCCTATTTTTCAAGGACTGTCATGTTTAATGAGGTATTAAACCTTTTTTTATAAGTACCAAGTGCCTTTCTAAAAGGATAAAACATTTCTTGTGTGGGTACTGGCTAGATACTGCACTATTTAATGGGGTGTACAAGCAGCCAAAGGGCAGTTATTTGGCATTTGTCTTGGATCCATTGTAATCTAAGATAATAAAATAATTTAAAAGGAAATATGGTTATATGTGTAGCTACTAAGTTAAATTTTTGAAATTTTGGTGTACCAACAGGGAAATTGCAGTTCAGCTTCATAAAACATAGGTAATCACTCCAAAGAGTCCAGGGGCTAATTCTTGCCTGTTCTGGGAGAATCAGTTGTTAAATACACATTCTCAGTATTTTTTTTGCTTGTCAGTTGATCTTCCTCATCTGAAAGTTTTGTCAAAACACAAAGTTCAGAGTTAAAAATAGGTAAATTTACATGAGAGGACTTTTTGTTAGTTGTAAACATTAGTCCTTTAACCTTTATCATCCAGATGCAAGTTTGGTATTGGACTGAGCTCTCTCTGGCTGAAGGTGTTTACCGTAGTATAGAATATCAATATTTAGGTATTGTGAGTAACTTCACAAAACACAGACCTTGTGCTTCCACTAAACAATCCTTCAGGATGCTGCTAAGCACTTACGTAAAAAGTGTATTTATTTTTGTGGGTTTATGTCTCTTAATCTACAGGGTAATTTTATTGATTCTGGCTTCATTATTCCCATTCTATGGGATCTTTACCTGGGAATTTGTTTAGTACATATGAAAAAATTCCAATGTGTGTATTTGGGTAACATTTTAAAACTTAATCTTCCTGAAAAAGAGCAAAATTTTCTGTTGCTGGATATATCAATTTGATGCATTGTTTGTCCTCATGCTTGTCTCCAAATTCAAGGCTCATTAAAACTTGAAAACCAGGCTTTCATCCTGGATTGTTCTTTCATCTTCCCTGGAAGTTCTCTTGATGGCCCGAGAACTTTGGTAGATGCAATCTTACATCTCAGGATAGGGAGTGATGAGAAGCTGGGTCAGAGGAGGCAGTAGCTAACAAGGGCAAACACACATTTCATAATTTACCTAGCTTGTTCTGTTCTTCAGTCTGGAGCTGTTTGCATAAGTTTAAATTCACATCAACAATTTAAAACTAGTCTGATTTTGCCCTACTCTGGATTAGGATTGCTCATAAATTTGCTGACACTGTTTTCTCGGTGCAGTGGGATATAAAAGCACAAATATTTGTTGCAGATGTTTAGAAATACTCTCTTACCATTTTGCAAACATTTGCAAATAGTGTTTTGGTTAGATTTTTAAAAATTATTTAATTTTGTTAATTCTGACTGCAGAAGTGTATGAAAACATTGATCTTCTCTCTGTTGGTCTAGTGACAGTTGGCAAGTGCTGGCTCCCAGTGAGAGCTGTAAGTTGCACAGCTTGGAAATTGGCATTGAAATTGAGTAAGGAAATTGCCTCCTTCTCTTAGGCTACAATACAGGCTTTCTAAGACAAGTTCTTTCTCTTCTCCTTTTCCAGAGAAAATCAACCATTATTAAATTTTCTCGAAGATAAAGGGCATGCATGTGGGCAGCATGAAGAAGAAGTACTTGCTCTCTGAATTACTTGTGTCACTAAGAGCCAGCAGCTCAGTCTCCCCTCTATCTCTGAAAACCAGTCTAAGAATGTTTGGAAATTGAAGAGGGTGCTGATTGGGAAAAACTTCAGGGGTACCTGTGTGAAATGAAATGAGTGGCAAAAGTTATTGCTGTAGAAGGAAGAAAAAAGTTGTCAGTCTGCAGTTATACAAAAAATGTCTTCTTTTCCTCTTCTTAAAAATCAGATTTCTATACTGTGCATTTGAAAATATGATTCTTTACTACTTCATTTTTAGTTTCTTTTTTTTTTGGTTAGTTGGGATTTTTTTCTTTGTGTGTTGTTTTATTTGTTTGTAATGGAGCAACAGTGAAATTAATAATGAGTTGTTTTTTGGGATATTACTGTTGAGAGAACCTTAAGAGTGTATTTTGCTTTGAACAATTATTGGAGATTGTGGCAGTGTATATGGATAAAAATCGCAGTGCACTTATTGCCAGAGTTAAAGAATTCAGAGAAATCTGTCATACTGCAAGTGGAGTCTCTTCATGCATCAGATAGTAGATCTGACCTGATCATGTCTTGGAGTTTGTAGTACCTTTTCTTCTTAATGTAAGTGTGAAAAACCCATTTATTTGAGTACATTTTCAGAGACAAGTTGTATAAAGAACAAAATTACATGTTGACAAAATACTTTTTTCTGGAGGTGTCATAATGCATGTCAGGGTATGCAGGAGATTAAGTCATGATCTCATTTAGAGCATCCAAACATGCTTGTAAATTCTCTTTTCTCTGATAAGGGAGTGAATCAGAGAGAGATAGATTCCAGTGAAAATGTATTAGAACAACTTTTATCAATGAAGCTTTTACTATGGATAGAGTAAGGCTATTATTAAAAGCAGATACTTGCATGGTACATTTGCTTGGAACTGGATTTTTATGACAACACAACCCTTTTACAACTGATACTTCATTGAAAAACTTCAGTTGGGGTATCATTGACCTGTGAAACACTTTTCTCAAGTTTCTTTATCTTACTATTATATTTAGAATTGAGCTGTAATCAGTTTGAATTTTGAATTTCCTGTTTGTGTTCTAATTTACTTCTGTGGAGGTTCTATTATTTGTTCCGCTGCGACCAAGTTCAATTCCATTTTTCAATTGTTACAAAAACACTAACAAAAAACATCACATCACGTCAAATGCATTTCATAACAATTTTATTTAACCTTTTAATGCAATTCCAAAACAAATATATTTATTATAACCAAGTGAACTATTTCTGCAGAAGCAGTCATTTTGAGATTGTTCTTTCCCTTTCTTAATAACCAATATTTTTTCTCTTTTCCAAACTTTTATATTTTTAATTTCTGCCATTGAAGCTTTTGCTACTGTGAGACTTCCAGTTGATGCTAAAAATGGAAAGAAGCTCAATCTAGTGGTTTACCATTATTTAAGTTACATTGCACCCTCTGAAGTTTTGTACTTCCTAGAAAGATACAGAAGAAGATTTTATGGATTTTCACCGATATTAGCTGGTTATTAGGTCTGACATTAATCACACATGTGCAAGTATGCATTGGGAATAATTTAGCTGATATCAAGGGCGTGGCACTGGCATAAAACTATTTTTAATGAGCTTTGTCTGAAGACAACTTTGGAGATGAGAAGTAATTTACATAACATCTTATTTTATCCACAAAAGTATAGATTAATTCAGCTTTTTAGCTGCTATTAATTGGACAGCTTTCAAAGTACTATTTGTTCAAGATGGAAAGATCTGACCTGTAAATGTTAAGAGCACTACAATTACTATTCTGTCTATGCTATTCAATATTGCTCTATCAACTGATTTTACTACATAAAATTATTCCCATATATTGCATTTCTATATGCCTCAACAATATCCAAACCCTCTCCTAAGACAATTCCCCTATAATCCACGGTCTTAGCACTGTTGACATGATACAGAACATGTAGTGGTCATCATCATTATGATCACCGTCAGATGATCTCTGAGTTTTCTCCTGTAGTACTCACTTTCCATAGATAGATATGCAGACCAATGATGAAATTGTTTATCACTGTGAAAAAGCCATTTCACTAGTTCTGTTTCATATGTTGATTTGGCTGCAAATGGAATTACTATATTTGAAGAAGAATTTTTAAAATACTGCTTATGGTCTAATACATTTCATTACTGATGGGTCGTAAAAGCTGAGAATGCAGGTAAGTATAGGTTCTGCTTTCTGCCTCTGAAAAAATTTGAATTTCTTGTGAGTGTTGGGAGGAGATAAAAAACTAGTTCAATTTACCATTGTATAAGTGAAGTATGTTATGTCTCTATGGCTTTTTGGTGTTCGGGTACTTAGTATTTAAGATATCCTTAGATATAGACTGAGAAATAGTATGATGCTTTAATTTAATTTCTAGATTTTTAATTACCTGAACCATTTGGATCTGATATGTTCCTTTGAGCATATTGTCTGCAGTGTTCAGTTGATGGTTTCACTATATGGGGTTGTCAATTTAATGTGATGAGTAGCTCAGTAATTCTGGAGTCATTCCATATTTTGTAACTCTACGGTGAAGTGGGAATTCCATTAATTCTTAAAAACTAGTTCAGCCTCTTTCAGAATTACTAAACTATTTTTAAATGACATATTAATATCTCTGAATCTAGAAATTTTTAAAGAACCTGCAAGTAAATTAGAGAATTAGATTTATTGGAAATTAAATAAAAGATGTATTCTCTCAGGGACATAATATTTGTGTCTTACTTTGTTTTTTTAATTTTTGTTCTGAGTAATTATGTTAATGTAACTAAACAATTTGAATTTGTCACCACTGTTAATATGGACATGTTATGAACAAGTGTTTGAATACTTTGGGAAGAACACGCTGATCCCACAACTACTGTCTGAACAGTGCAAATCTCAATGGTCCTTTAATAACAAGTTCCCTTAAACTGTATGTCAGTGTCATTTATCTCCTTTCAGCTGCCTCTGTAGCTTGGTTTAGCTCACGGACATGCAGAGTCTCACCACATAATCCCCTAAAGACAGTGCTTGTATTTGTTATCTTTCTAGGCACAGTGCTTTATCTCCTGTGAACCCATTTGATACGGGTTTCTGGTCCTTGCACGATTGATAGACCAAGTAATGCCCTTGTAGATATTTGCATGGAGGATTGTGAGCATGCTGCTTTTGTTGATGTCCTGTATTTTAGACCATTTTTTCCCCTTTTTTCCCCAGTACTTAAAGCTATCTAAAGATTTAGGCACAGAAAAAAATACAACAAAGTTTGATTAATTATCATAGATGCAAAGGAGGAGGAGGAAATATACTGAGTTTCACTGCCTGATGACATGAAGATCTATTTCAGTTTAAGTTAATAAGTAATGCTGCAGGGGTTTGTTTTGTTTTGGGGTGGGGTTTTTTGCATAATGGGAGTTTTAGAATGCTTATTATGTTCAATTTGGAGCAAGTTTTATATTTTGTTTGGGGATTTTGGTATCTGTTCAGACAAAAATATTCTCTGTCACTGTATTCAGACAGATGGTTGTCCTGTACAGTATATTCAAGGATGTTCTTTTCTCAGGGACTACATTTCAGCTTTGACTGTTTAGAGTTTGGGATTACATTAATTTTCCCTCTTGGATTCAGATGCTGATGTAGCCCCTGGAGACTAGTCTTCTGGTTATCACTAGAGGCAGTAAATGAAATCTCTAAAATGGAAGAAGTAGGTCATGGTTTATGTTCTGGTTTTAAGTTTATCACTAAGTGGAGTAATAGAAAAGTCAATGCATACTGAAACCTTAGGGCATCATTTGCTGATACTGATACTGTCATGAGGAGGAGTTTGTCAGGTCACTGATTAAGTATTTGCGTGATTTGGTTTCATGAGAAAAGAGATGATGATGATGATGATGTTTCAACTTGAATATCTAGTCAAATATAAGTGAGGGTTGCCTTTGACTTTTTCTTCCACTATGTGGATGTGAAATTGATTTCAGTTTATTTGCATATGAAGAATTTGCTTTTTAATAGAGATCACCTTTTTAATGACTTGGTAAATTCTAGGAAAAATACATGAGAAATCACTTAAGAAAACTGTCACCTTGTACAACTTATTACAGTTTAAGAGACCTCATTTAGAGATCTCTTACAAAACAGAAAAAACATTCCCAGACTGCTGAAATGATCCCCTGGTAGAGATTTGTTGTTTATTTGTTGATACAAATAAATGTGAGTGAGCCATCTGAACAACCAGCAGTCTAGAAGTCCTGAGGCACAAAACATGTCCCATTGAATCAAAATGGATGCTTTGTAGAGTTATTAAAATATTTTGCTTAAATTTTACATTCATTTTGAGTATTTGTGTGGAAGATGTGGAAATGTATTCAACTTTTTTTTTTTTTTAATAAATGGGAAGGTAATAGAGTTCTTGTTTCCGCTCCCTAGAAATATATTTCTGTCCTGCTGAGAACTGAGAAACTAAATTCTGTTTACAGACTGTGTTTGTGAGTTCCTGTAGAACTTAGCAAGAAGTACCATAAAATGTCTAGAAAAACATTAAAAAACTAGTTGACTAAAAAATATATATTTTATAGTGAGTTCCCATCTTTGTGGTAGCGACAGTTTAATGTTTCTCTTTAATTTAGGAAGAGAAAACCAGCTAATTTTCTGTCTAAGCATCTGAAGTGATCTTAGAAATAAAAGGCAATAATGGAAGCTTGTTTGGAAAAAAAAAACCCCAGAGTGTTTGGTTCTTGTGGGAGACTGTTGTGTGCAGATTTTTTGTTGTTGTTTTGGAGATTTGTCTGGTTTTGTTTCATTGAGTTTTTTGTGGTTTTTTTGTTGTGATGTTTGTTTGTTTTTAAAATGACTTCTGCACACTTCTTATCCTGTATTCCAGCATAGATAGCAAGAAAACACAGATAACTTCTATGTTCTGAACCATAAGACAGTGGGGAAGCAATGTTTTGTATTCTTGTAGTTGGTTTTCTTTGTTTACATCTTTTGCATATGTGTGTCTGAATTACCACTTTATGCTTGTTATAAAAGTATTATTTTGTCATACTTTTAAGCTAGAAGTTATTTCAGTTAATAGAATTCACATATTGCAGTATTAGTGTACTGGTGACAGTAGACAAATGGACAGAAATTTGGTATTTTTATCACACATAAATGGCAAGAGTGCAAAATACACATGCTTCCTAATAAAACTCTGAGCATGTCAGTATGATAGCATGCTTTGCTTTGAGCTGACCTGCTGTTTTAAATAGTTGGGGGAAAAGATACCTTAATAGCATTTGCTTTTTTTAAAAATAAATAATAAGATTATGGGGTAAAATCTGATGTCACTGATGTTTTTATTTCCTCTTCAGTCTGAGAATATTTATGATTTGTAGTTATATGATTTCTGTTTCATAATGTAAGCTGTTGATCTGCCTCAAAAAATGGAAGAGTGCAGACTCTGCAGTGGTTTGTTAAATACTGTTCTGCCACAGACAACTATCACAATTAGCTTTAATATAAGGCCTTTCTTGTAGAGTATTTGATTAATCAGTTTTACCATGTTTTCCTCAGGAAACTTTTCACCTGAGATTCAGCCTGTCTTTTTAGATCTGCTGTAAGGCATCAGTAAATAGCTCTTGCCCCACTGGTAATTCAGGCTATGGGAGGGTATGAGAAAGCTTTCAAGGGATGAGATGAA
Source organism: Pseudopodoces humilis (assembly GCF_049639895.1). Taxonomy (NCBI): domain Eukaryota; kingdom Metazoa; phylum Chordata; class Aves; order Passeriformes; family Paridae; genus Pseudopodoces; species Pseudopodoces humilis. The sequence continues at coordinate 45,509,435 of NC_142204.1, read as the reverse complement.
ATCTGGGAGATGTTTCAGGAGAGGGCATTCCAAGGGCTTTGTTCTTAAAGAAGATGCCTGCTAGGTCTACCTTTTGCTATAGCAGAGCATAGAACAAATTCCTGGGAAGCTGCTTTAATCTAACATTAAATGACAGTTTTTCATCTTCAAACTACAGTTCTTTAATATTTGTGGAAGTCTCAACTCATTCAAATGTGCCATAAACCATGTCCTTATAAAAATGGTTGTGTTTTGTTTGTTTTTTTTTAATACCCTATGTGAGAATGGCATGCTACTTGGTTCATTCCTGAGTTGTGATATGCAAACTTCATGCCTTGGCTCCTTCCAGCCGTTCCATCTGAATGCAGGCTGGCTGGCTGGACTGCAAGAGAAGAGGCACCTGAGCAGAGTGGCCAGGAGCCCCCATGGTGTAGGTGGTCAGACTGCCAGAGCAAGACAAACTACATCTGGAGGAGGGGCTGGACTCTGCTCGTACATGATGCCAAGTGTTTCTTACATGGGATTGCTTCTATTCTTTCAAATTTGTTTCCCTTTCATTATGATGGTCTCATTCAGGCAAAATGAATCTTAACTTGTATGCAACTATTTCCAGTTGTGGGGTTTTGGGGGGAAATTGAGTGAAAGGGGATGCAAAGTTAGATACTCCAGGCCATGTGGATTTGCCTGACTTTTCCCCTCTGGTCTCAGTGGGCTCAGCCTCTCTCAAGGTTAGAGCGTAGTTATACCTTGAATTATATAGTTGTAGCCTTGAATTTCCTGTGCTTTGAGCAACAGATAACCAACAATGTTCCAATGGCAGCTTTCCAGTAGTACCATGAAAGAAAAACTCCTTCAGGGTGAAAACTCTTCTGTAATAGTTGCCATGGAAACAGAGAACTGCATGATTATATGGATTAATATCTCAGCTACATGTAAATGTTCTGCAACCTTCTCTGCCTTATCATTTAGGAGAAACATTGATTCTCTAACCATTAGTGCTTTCAGCTCCATTATAGCTTAGATTTGGGCCAAAACTTTAATACAGACAAATAGCTATCTATTTAAATAAATGGTTTGATTTCAGTCCTGCTGCCTGTTCATGAATTTAGTAGGCAAAATTGTTTTTCTATTGTTGTTGCATAAGGTTTATTTTATAGTTTAATTTAATACGATCAATGCTTCAAATACTGTGCTAGTATCCAGGGGATATGACTACTTTTTTCCCCATCATTACCCCTGTGACATTTCTGGTAAAAAAGATTCCTCAGGAATATTCCAGAGGATCTGTAAGACAGGAGTTACAGTCAAATTGATCGTAATTGCCTCAATATGCTGCTTGTTATTACTGGAAGCAAATTATTCTAGTGCATTCTGGTCAGGTAGATGAGTCACCGTGCAGGGTTGGAATGTCAAATTCCTCTATCCAAGAGAGAATTAAACTTTATTTTCTTATTTTCTTTTTTAATGTCATGTTAAACTTGACTCAATGTCAACTGGTTTGTCTTTAAGAAAAGTTAGTATTACACCAAATTATTTATTTTTTTATATTTTGTATAACTTCATGGCTACTGGCAGCATAATTACTGATCTTTTAGATGTCCTCATTTCTGTGGAGTCACTAACATGAAATGTGACCTTCTAAAGATAATTTTAATCTGATCAATTTCTGTGTAGAACAAGGTTTTAACAATATATTTTTATTTCATTCTGATGGTGGAATTTTCACTTTGTTCAATGGCAGTGTAAAGCCATTTACACTGAAAGAAAAAAAATGCATAAAAAGATCACCTCTATTCTTATTTCTCATATCTAAGTTTTGCTTTATAATTGGATTTATTTATCTAAGTGCTGTCTGGATTTACACTGAAGATTGTAGTGTTTCCATTGGCCATGCCAGCTCTTGGCCTGCTTACCCCTCTTCAACCAGAGCCTAGTGAGTGACTGTTTGTGGTTTGGTGCATAAGTTGGGTTAAAGTTGAAAGAAATTGCTTCATGAATATTATGATATTAGTGAGATATTAGTTTATTTTGCTTTGCTGGTAACTGAAACATATCTTAAGTCCTGTTATACTTATTAGTTCTAATATTCATCCTGTTTTTAAGTTTTACTGTGGAAAGACCAAAAGGACTGTCTTTTGTGTTTGAAGTGACATTTTGTAATTAAAAATTTATTCTCTTGTAAAGATGTGACTGTGGATGGAAGTTAATGTCTACAGAGAAAGTAGTCTGGGACAGACAACAAGCTCTTTTTTATCTTGAGAACAATACATATGGTAATGGACTGTACACAGAGCACAATGACTTCAGTGTGAGGGTGCAGATGTGTAGATGTATCTACAGATACCTCTGTACATCTGGATATGAACTACAGATACATAGTTCTTAGTTAATAATGTTCATTATTTGTAATGATGTTGTAGTTTGTACTTCAAATGTTAGGTACATTTTCATGAGCTAAGAATTCATGTTGCCACTCATACATGTGTATTGATGTATGCATGTTGTAGGAAAATTGCATGCTTATTGCTTCCAGATGCTGTGCAGCTTTAAGGCAATGTCAGCACTGCCAGCCAGAGCATCTCCATTTTCAATTGTGGTGACTCTACTGAGGCAGGGTGGGTGCCAAAAAAAGTCAGTGTCTATATGCTGAGACCACATTGAGATAACGTTCAAAATTTTAATGGGCTTTATAGGTAAAGAAGACATCTTAAATTCTGTGTGGTTAGACTTGCTGCTAATCTGAAATCGTGTATGCAGGTCCTCTAATGAACACAAAAAGATGAGCATTTGAATATTACCAATGGGATTAGCCAAAAGTCTGATACCAAAGAAAACTATGAGCTTTTAAATGGAAGAAAAAGTAAGTTTCACAAATAGTATCTAGACATTTAGACTCAAGGTGCTACCAGTGCTCAGTTAGAATCACAAATTGTTAACCACAGCATTTTCGGAATAGTGGTTCTGCCTAATATGGAAATGTTTAGGAGTAATATTCAGTCTTCATACCTCTTGCTGGAAATAACCTTAGGAACTCTTGCCTTGTAACTGTACTATGCTAATCAAGAGAACTATGTTCAGCTGATTGTCCTGCTAACTTGGAAGAAGGGTTTCTTGCTGGGACATGCAGAAACAATCCTGAGCATAGTTCAGGTGTTAATATGGTCCCAAACCATTTCCCAGGAGAGAGTTTGTGTCTGCTGGGCTCTGTTGTGTAAGGTTGCAGTAGTGTGGATATGGGCTATGGCAGTGGAACTCTATGTCAGGTAATATGGTTCAGAGCATCATTAATTTCTAAAGTAGACACAGCTGTATAACACAGATTAACTTGAAGAACATACCAAATTTTTAAAAATTCCAAGTATTGTGTGCATTGGCCAGATATTTAGCAGAAGTGACATGTATATGAAGGTCTTTAAAATCTGTCATTATTATTTTCCATCCCTCAGAACAATATGTTTAATTTTCTCTTCTTACACTCTGGAAAATTTTTATTGGTAACTAGGCTCTATATTATTCTACAGAAGGCATTTCTTTGTGTTTGTTGGCTTATAAATGCATATGCAATATAATGGGCCATCTGTGATTGCTTTAAGTTAATGGCTGAGACTGAGAAATATTTTCTCTATTAATAGACAAAATTCCTGAGCCTGGGTGAGTGTGGATTTATCTGTGCCAACAACCTGCTAATCACATTTTTCTTTGGGAGTTTGTTCTGAAGCTGAAGAGAGTTGTAGTGACTCACTGTTGATTAACAGATGACACTAAAACTTGATCTTTCCCAAGGCAGATCTTATGAATAAGAGAACTTGTTTTCTGATTCAAGAGGAAGAAGGGGTTTTGAGAAAGAAAGTTTCTGAGTTGTACTTGTGCTTCTGACCTAATCACCTCTTTAATTACTCAGCGACACTGCTGAAGTGATTTACAGGCTCATGGCAAATAACAGTGTGGTATCAAAGGCTGCAACAAACTCAAATCTATATCACACCAACAGTCGTGTCCACAAATTGAGATGAGTAGTAGAGTTCCAGTACCTGGAGAACTGCAGTGCATACAAGGAAACACTTGAAGAGTTGTCCTTCATGAGAAAAAGATGTGATAGTTGATTTAAGAGACCCTATCCAAGGACAAACAGGAGAGCATAGTAGATCTAGCTATACTGATTATGTCACTTTCAGTATTTAGATTCAGTGTGTTTGTTGGCCAAGCATACACTCTGCATTTGTAAGAAGGCAAAATGGCACATCCCTAGCTATGAGGAAAAAGGAATGGCCACCTTCTCATCTGCATGGACCAGATCTCTGTTTTCAGCAGAGTCTGAGTGAGAGACTGCAACAAGCATCCTTAATATTCTCAAGCTCAAGTGGAGTGTAATTCACTGACCACTGGCCGGATATAAGATTTTTTTTCTGGATAAAATTGGGTTGCTCTTAGTTATTTAATTCCACTTGAATTTCTTGTTCTTCCCTCCTCACCCACACTGGCCCCTTCCTCCCTTCCCTCAGTTCTCTAATTCAGAAATTCAGAAATTTATTTCAAGGTCTGTTATTTATTTTGCTTACTATTCTGGAAATGTATGGCTCCTAGAGCTACAGGTGGTGATCCTTTTGGTTTAGGAAGTTGTCATCCTTGTTTTGGGAAAAAAATTCAGTACAAACTAAATCCCATGGAAACTCAGGACAATATAGGTGCATAACAGCAGGTGCCTTTTCCACTGTCAGAAACATTACTGTTAGCAGTCATAAACCTGCAAGACCTAAGTTTAAATTCACTTAATTGGGTTAATTGTGAAGGAGACTCTAGGAGAATGATGCTCAACAATAGCGGTAAAATATGCCTGTGCTTCTGAAAAAATTATTGAGCAATTAACCAACAATTTCTTCCATGCTACCACACTGATGAACTGTCAACAATGCACCTAGATAGTGTAAGTATGCTGCAATTATAATTTTGCACAGAGCACAGATCTAAGTAGTTTTAGAAATGGTACCATAAAATTAAAACATTAGTTTGTTACAAAAGGATGTCTTTTAGCCAAAGCAGATTGGCATTGTTTTTGCCATGAGCTAACACTTCTGTTTTGTCATCTCCAGGATAGTAACTGCATTAACTGGGACAGAGCCACACAGAGGTCTTGGTGGCATACTCCAGTATAAAAGAGAAAACAAGTACTGTTAAGTTGGCATAATTTTGCCTAAGAAAAATTAAGGGGAAGCTACAAATACACATTTTCAGATACCAAGGTTCCAGGCTTTGCCATTAGTTCATGCAAACCTCACCCACTAACAGACACCTCTCCTTTGTGTATCTGTGGAGTGATTTTGTTCTTTTTTCCTGTTCAGTTCAGGGTGAATAATTCCCATATCCCATTAAACTCTTCACCTGTGTCATTAATCCTACAACTTAGATGTTCATTTGAAAACAGTGTCAGCATACAAGTATCATAAAGTAGGTCACATTAACTTTTACACATTTTTAGGATGAAATGATATTCTGAATAAATGACCTTGAAGCATATGTTTGAGCAAAAACTCTTCAGAAAGGCCTAATGTAACTGATACTAAAGTAAAAAATGAATTTTTGGTCTTGGTGTAATTGTTCCAGAATGTAAGATTTATTTTAAGGGAAAGCACTATCACTTAGAACAGGTGAAAGACTGGGTGTGCTTATGGAGAATCCCTCAAGGTCCTTAAAGTAAGCCATTTGCTCACAACAGATAGTGGATGAAGAATTAAAAAGGATGGTAGAGGCAAAGAGGATAAAAAAAACCACAGGCAGCAATGATGGATGTTCCTAGTGTATTAGTTCCTGTTAATTTCATCACCAATTGTACTAGATACTGCTTTTTAGGTGAAGTGTCAATATTTGATTATTTTGTGAACTGACTTATGTTTATTGTGCCTTGCGAAGAGGTGTCATAAAAAACCTCAGCCTTGCTTTGCATTTAATTTGCATTTATTGGTGTTCCTGCAGAGCTAAATGTTGTAGTAAAGTGGAACATTAGATTACCTAATTAAGTATTTCAGAGGGATATGTGCTAAAAATAAAACTTTTAAGCAGTAGCAGTTGGCTTTTCTTAGTAGTTCTATATGTGTAAAATATAGAAGACAACTTAAAGCCTATACTTGAATAGGATTTATTTTAGTAGTGTTACTTACAGTCTGCATCATCGGGGGATTCTTCCAGTTATTTATTTCAGAACTGGATCAAGCCCAAAAAATGACTGAACCACTTACAATCTCCCAACACTTTAATTGTCAATTATCTCATTTTTTATGTGGCCTTCAGTCTTTAGTGGCAGGGGAGTAGTGGTTAACCCTTCCAGAGATACGATTTTCCAGTGTGTTGCATGCAGCAGTCATGGCACCGCGTGGCTCTCAGAGGACTCTGTGACATTTGTTTTCCAGCAGTGATAAAACTGTCCATTGTAGTTTTGCTGACAATCAGCAGTGTGATTATGGATTTATCTGGTACTGTAGAAATGTGTGACACATTGACAGCTGCAAAAATAATTTAATTTTGGTTCTGTACAAGTATACAGCTAAGTCCTTAGTAATAAAGCAACATTTATAAAGTAAATATTATGATGACTTAATGCATGTAATTCATGTTTCTTGGGAATTAATGATGAAGCAAAAATTCTATCACATGAGAAAATTATAAGATGCAGGTAGATGAATATGACTAATGCTTTTCTTGATTGAATACAATTTGAAGTTGCTAATCCTGTGAAAATGTGGTTGTTTCCTTTATTAATTCAAAGCTTCATTAATTGCATTTAATACTCCATAAATCTATTAAATGAAAGAGCCTTTGGATTTCCTTAACAGAGAGGAAATATGATGTGTTGTGTGTGGAAATGTTACTAATACTTTAATAGCAGTAATCCTAAAGTTATCGTGAAATGTAAGTAATTGAATCAGCACTGTTAAACCTGAAGAGTTTGTGTACATGTATGGTATTATGTTCATGTGAACATGTGAAATTGTGAATTAGAAAAAGGAGACCTTTTAGCTCCACGGAATCACAGAATATTTCGAGTTGGAAGGGAGCCATAAGAACTATCTAATCCAGCTCTCTCTACAGCTGTGTGAAAGCCTATATAGCCTTATGAGAAGTCTCCAAATTCATTTAATAATCATATGAAATAATAAATACAAATTTTATTAAGAATTTTTGTTAGTGTTTTGTTTGTTTCTTGCACATACATTCAAAGCAAAAGAAATTTTTTCACTACTGTGAAAGATCTGAAGGCTTATAGCTCATGCAAAAATATTTTGTGGTCTAGCAAAAACACCTTGCAGTGACTGACATAAGAAGCTCAATTTATTTAGTTTAAAAAGAGCAGTTCAGATTTGACTTGATCAAAGGTTGTGAATACCTGCACTGGGAAGAGAAAGCTACTGTTAGAGAGCCCTGTAATTTGACAAAGTGCAGCAGGACTGTATAGCTGGAATTTGAAAATGCAAGAAATACCAGTAAAGTACAGTAAAATGTATTTTTTTTAAAGAGAAAATAATTAATTTTATTAATTATTTTATTAATTATTTTTAGTAACTCTTAGATTAACCTTAAACAAGATGGAGTATTTAATAAAAGCTGTGTGTTAGTGTTTTCAGAAGTTATGAGACTTTCATGCAAGAATTACTGATGATGGTTGGTGGTATGCATTATACATGCATTATACTGTTACTATGCATTAAACTGTTAGTGTGGCTTTTTTGGTCATAGAGTCTTTTTCAAGTGCATGTCCCAGTGGTCCTGTCATTGCTCTGTTTTGTTGTTATGGAAAACTAAAAGTATAATTTGTGGTTTAGTGGCCTTAAGTGTTAACTACATTGTATATCAGCAAGAATCCCTCTCTCTGGCATATATGGCTTTTCATAGTATATTATGGCAGTTTATGGGCAAAGCAAATTACAGTAGTAGTACAGCAGTAGTACTCAGCTTCATAACTGAGATATACAGGCAAAATAACTAAACTTGGATTTGTGGTAATGTTAGTCCAAACAGAAAACCAGTTTTGGAAAACCTAATTTATCAGAATCATAAACTGTATATAAAAGGTTTAATGTAATCTTTGTAATTAATTTAATCTATACTATATGAAAACAAATCTAATACCCAACAGCCTATATTTTTTTAAGTGAAGGATTTTAAAATCCATCATAATATTGTCTTTGCAACATTTTCATTGTTTATTTATTATAGAGTGATATGATTGGCTTCTTTCCGTACAACATTGCTGTGAAGTGTAATAAATATTGGTAAAAGCTCTAAGATCCTTAGATGACAGAGACTACAGAAGTATAGAGATTCAGTATTAGGTAGAGGTACAGCTCAAAAGTCATATGGAGAGAGATTTTTCATCCAAGATTGTTCAGGAAACCACATTATTAAAACAATTTCCCATTTTTCTTTCTATTGGCAATTTTCCAGTAGTTAAACAAACAGTGACAGTATGCAACATCCTCAGCATAGTACAATTAGTGTGACACAGCAAATACCAGAATAAAAGTAGATTCTTTCAGAGTAGCCAGAGAAACCTCTAATCATATTATTTAGTGTTGTTCTTGGTGTGATGTTACAGTTAACAATGAGTTGTAGCAGCTCATGAGAAGTTTTCAAAATAGAATCAGGTGAATTCATGAATTTCACCTAAGTTCTGTAAGAACATTAGAGTTCTTTAGACTTCAGCCACCTAATTCAGTAATCTAATAAGCAAGGAAAAGCCATTATACTATAAAAATTACTAAACTACATGAATCCAAATCAGGTTACTCTTGTGTTCATTATGAATTTACTTGACTGAATAAAAATGTCTTCTCCAGTGTTCATTTATATCCAGCTTTCCGTGCCTATTAAATATTTCCGTATGCTCGATTGCTTGAGAGCTGCAGTCAAGTACCTTCAGATCTGTATTCCCTTTCCTTTTAGATATAACCTTGCTCATTAAATTTAATCTCTTGAGAATAATATTCCATAAACAGGTTGGAAACAAATTATGTTAACTCTTTGGAAATGTTGTGAAGTATTTTTACCCTGTCTAACTGGGGAAGTGAGAAAAGATTTCTTTGAGTTATACACTGATTCCTTTCCATAGTTAGTTCCCTTAGATGATTTTATCTTCCTCTTAAAGGCAAAAGAGTTGTGTCAGCTGAGTCTCAAAGGCAAAGAATTCTCTTTTTGGTAGAAGCTGAGAAAATCTGGACAGTGTCCACAGTATGGAGCCATTGCTGCTGTCTTTCCCTTGCTTGTGGCAGCCCTGCTCCTCTGAAGTTCTGTGCTCAGGCTTTGGGAAGTGTGGGGAGGTCTGGGATGTTTTCATGGTGGCTCAGAATGCTTCCTTAAGTATTTTGCTCATACTCATCTAACCCAGTTGAGGCATCTAAAAGGTAGATATTTATGTCTGAGTTAATCACTCAGGAGGAGCAGACACATTTCCATAATGATTCACTTAACCCAGTTTTCTCTGAACATGAAGTGAATGTAAGTGCCTAAGACCCATGTATTTAAAAAAAAAAATTAAAGACTAGGTTAGAGGAATTCAAACCTTTTTTCACTTTAATGTTTTGAAATAATCTCTCTCAAGCTACCCAATGTGCCAGTGCATGGTAACAGTATTTGCATTACCTGAGTTTAGCCCAGGTTTGCCATAAAAGAGGGCTGGGTGATACTCTTAACTCCTCACTCATGGTGAAAGGGAGAGAGACTATGTCAGAGTGTGATTTAGGCCAAGAAACTGAATAGGAAACACCCTTTCTCCAGAACAGGGATTCTGAAGGAAATAGGATTCTGAAGGTTATAGGAGGTGATAAATGTGCTTAAATAGTCCAATGCATTACTTAAACCATTCAGTTTATTCAGACAATTTATTAGGCTGAAAGCATGCAGAAAGTCCTGTGGAGTGTAGTTCTGCAATGCTAAGTGAGGCCTGAAGCAGGTTTGCCTGGAAAGCTGAAAACACACTTTTGCTGATGTCTAGGTGCATCTATACACATCTGAAAGATCATTTCATAATTGTGCCCATATTGAAAGAACTTTTAGATGGATTTGGTTGTGCTTTTAATTCTGAAGTGGAATGTAGAAGATTTTCACGCAAAAAAGAATTGCTCCATTTGTTCCCCCATCTCACTAAAGAAACCTGAACCATCCAACCAACCCAGAACATTTTTTTTTTTAATGCCTGCTGCACTACAATGAAATTTAGAATTGTAAGTACATGAAAATGAAATAGAAAAATAAATATGTTTAATACACTTAAAATTCAGGAACTATTCAATATGAGTGTTCATTAAATGAAGAACAGATATTAATATTGTGGCTATTTGAAAAATGTTTATGAAATGATGTGCTGAAAGTAAACACAAATAGACTAGACATTTGTGCACAGTGATCTTGCATACCAGACTTGTTTCAGCATTCAAAATTCAAAGTAGGCTGTCTTTTCTCTTTTCCCCCAGTCAAAACTATGTTAATTCTTTTTAAAATAATAAAATTCAATTCCTGGGGCTCAAACATGATGCAAAATGTTTTTTAGGTAAAACACAGGTCCAAGTATTAGATGCACACTCTTTATGCTTTAACATTTAAAACCTATTCTGAATTATGAATCTGAGGCTAATTTTATAACAATGAGGCATAAAAACCAAATATCATATCCTCAAATGTCTTCAGTTTTTATGTGACACAAAACAATATGTTGGCAGAAATATTTTTAGAAATGGCTGAGAACATAAGGGACAGAGAAAGATCTCTGAAGAGATAATATTTCCCACTCCTTTTTTGTATTATTAATAATGTTGGTCCTCTTTTAGGACTTATTTGATAAGCGTTTCAGAGTATGTCAATTTGTGTGATAAACTCTTAAGATTTTTAATCCAGATCAGCAGGTAGATGGCAAACCTGGATTCACCTCTCATCACACACAAGAACGATCTTAGCAGGTCAATTGTAGAGCTCTTTCTGTAGGCAGAACTGTATCTCATGTTCCACACTGAAGGCTGGAGGATGAGAGCTTCATTAGGATTCTCTCTTCTGCTTCTGGATGTGTGAAGAACAGCTTTCACCAGACCACTGAAGTACTTTGACTTCTGAAATAAAGAGCTGAGCTACAGGTGGGTAATGCTTGCTTTGTAGGTGAGCATTGGAAATTAGTGAAGCAGGAGAGTGATGTCATAAATCAGCTTCTGCTGGTATTTCACATTTTAAATTGATTTTCCAAATAAAAGCCAGTGTTTAAACTTTGTAACTGAAATACTTAACCTCATAATGGTGTAAGCATGCAGTCACAGTTTTCCTATTTCCTAAATTGATATTATTATAAAAGTCAAGTAAATGTATAATTCTATTTTAAACCTTTCAAAGCAAGTTCATTATCATTCCATGAATTCAGAACAATGAAGCAGTTTGAACTTTATTTTTTTTTTTATAGTAAGACCCTAAATGAGAAACTCTAGCCTTTGAACCCTGTGTTCAGATAAATCCCATGAAGAATTTCCTACTTGCACGTGCCTTTATGTCAGTTTTCCACGTTGAATCTTTGATAATTGCTTGAGAATGAGAACAAAGATACCACTATGTTCATGTTAGTCACATGTTTGTAAATGATGAGCTGCCAGTGCCAGTGATGGCTTTGTTCTATGTTGATTAGGCCATGTTGCCGTGCTGTGCAGCTTGTTCTGAATGTGTTCAGTGGTTCAGAGCAGCACGGTGTGAAGGGGAGGCTCCTGCTCGCGCAGCAGACCTCGTGCATGGGGGCTGCCTGTGGCTTGCTGTGCAGAGAGCTCTGCAGGAAAACGCAGCGTTGGATCTTTAAGCTTGAGCGTGCTAAATGTTTGATTTTTGGCTTGCTTTTCATGGTGTTGCTAATCACCTTGCTGTGCTGTTTCAGGGCAATTCACCAACTCAGTTTTGGACATCCAGGCGTTGGGAGTCTGGAATGTTCTTCCACCACAATCTGCAGCTTCAGTGCTGTCCATCCCTCCTCACTGTCATTCCTTCTCTGTTTTTTTGACTGAAGATTTCACTTAATGCAAAAGGACATATGACTAGTGGTGTTAGCAGTAAGAAGTACTTCCGCTCTACCAATCCTTGCTGGCTGGCTTTCTTTTACATTGTGTGGTTATTGAGGTTTAAAATGTGATTCGACTAAGAAAGATGATCAGGATTTTTTCTGTGTGACCTGGTAAAACATTTCCTTACTGCTTTTCTGTGTGTATAAAAGGCTGCTGTACTCGTACTGAAGTTACCATTTTGGATGTACTTGATTTTATTTTTTTTTAATTTCAAGTATAAGGTGAACAGAGATTACCTGCATGATAAATTATTTTAGTAATTTTTCACATAGCAGAAAAGTTTTCATGTGAGAGTTTTGAACTATTTATTTGTGGAGTGCTTTGAAATTCTACTGAGAATGCAGTAATGTAAGTATGTAAGCATGGTTACATATTACAAAAAATACTGTATGCATAGAAATACTGCTTTATTAGAAATACTTTGTCAGCAAATTAACTGGCATTTTTGAGGAAAAAATGAGAAGAAATAGCTATGTAACACTGAGTCTTTTCAGAGCTCTTGCAGTCTGCTTTTTATCTGTGTGTTTTTATGTGATTTTATTAGCATGTAAATTCTAGTCTTTCAACTTGATGGTCCAGAGTTTCAAGACAATGAAGAATCACTTTTAAAATAAACTCAGTTAATTCACAGAATTTAAAGTTCTTTGAAATCTCAACTGAATTTTTACTGATATAGTGTTTTGCTATGAAATGAGAAAAGGTAAAATGTTATTTTTGTGAAAGTATTTTCTATTTTTTTCCTTACTGTGCTTTTTGGAATTTTCCTCTTGAAATCTAAAATAAAATTAGCAATGGTTGAGGGTTTATTTGGCTAAGTTAGTAAATATTGCGTGCTGTTAAAACTGTTCAAGAGTCGAGTTTAAAAACAAATAATGAATGTGCAATACTGTAAAAAGTTGCTTATAACAGAGTAATACATTTTTCCTCATCAGTAATGTGCAGAATGAACAAAAGACTCCCATTTTACCAAGGTAAGTGCCAGTTACCTCAGATTAAATATTATGTACAAATGTACATAATAAACACATAAAAACCTGCTAGTGTTTTTGTTTACTAACAGAAGCTAGAACACTGTGCTCACAATTACAGCATCTGGTTTTGCTCTTTTTGCTCACAAGCTGCCATGATCTACTTTTGCTCATATAATAAAAATTAATGGTAGAGTAATGTTCTCTCTGATTTGTGTTGTCTTTGCTCAAAGAATTTATTAGGTAGCTTCAATTCAGTTTGTGCTCTGAAGTGATAATGTCATTACTTTATGTTCAATAAGACTGTTGGGTTTTATATGGAACTAATTACTGTCTAAAACCAACCTAGTATAATTTTAAAATATGGCGTCACCAAGGATGAAGTCATAATAAATTGAAAAATAAATGGTTTAAAAAACCATTAACCCTGGTTATATTTAATATGTGCTTCAGGGGTTGGTAAAGGATATGAAAAGGATGCAAACTTTTCCCTTTTTTGAGTGGCATGCATAGTATGCACATTACTGGAAAAAATAATTAATATTTATCTTATCTCTCTGGAAGTAAGTGTTAAAACTTACCATTTAACTAATTAAACTTCCAGCTGGTGGTTAGGGAAACATATTCGGTTGCTATTTTTAAAGTTTGACAGTTGCTGCAGAGATTGTGTACTCAGTTACATTGAAATATCTTTGTAATTAATCAGTTGCTATGAAAATTAGTCAATGTTTTTTAATATATGATCAATTGAATGGATTTTCAGTATTACTAAATGAAGCAAACAAACTACTATTTTTTTTAGTGGTACAAGGGCTTGGTACAATGATTTTTCTCCCCATCAAATAGATTATATGGAACCAAATTTGTTACTACATATTTTCGCACTCACATGGTGGCATGAAAAATAGCCTAGTCTGTAAATTAAGGAAACCTTTAAGGGGAGCTTCAGAATTAAATTGAGAAAATTAAATTCACTAATGGGAATAAAAGGTATCATCCTGTCTGTGGGATGATCAGCTCTGCATGTATGATTGCTTGCTAAGACAAGAGATGTGGGTGCGATGAGTCTGCTCCCTGTTGAATAATTGGTTACCCTTTGGCACTCTGGAGTAGGGTGAATATAATCTTTAATTGTTGATGCAGAAAGCTAACAAATCCTTTTCTGGATTTGAACAGATAAACTTGGGCACTAACAATGGAACATGGCATGGGGTTTATGGGGGCAGGGCTGACACATGACTTTCTTGGTCACTGAAATTAAGGTCCTTAGTTGTGTTTCTGTGTGAATGGAACAGAGAAGAGTGTGGAGAGGAAACTACACTCGTGGGAAGAGGGAAAGTTGTTTTCTTCGGTCTCTCAAAAGTCTCTCTTTTGTCTTCTCAAGCTGGGAAGCTTTTGAATCAAACAGAGATAAAAAAGGCAGATTCATGTACAGTAACTGAGAAGCTGGAGGTTTGTGCCAGTGGCAACATACAGGCTTGTTTCATTGAGCTTTCTCATCAGGCTGAAGAAACTACCCTGTGTTTACTGCTTCCTGTCCCTTGCTAAAGGGTCAGAACACTGAGACTAGAGTATCTTCTGTTGGATCTTCTTTGAAGAGAGTGCAGTTCCTTGAAGAAATTGTCTTACTGTCCAGTGTAATACGTAGAATACCATTCCCCCACTGGTACTTGTTCTGTAGGCACTCAGTTTTTTAAAATGTGAATTAGGTGTAACTGATGCCATTACGCTTGCTAAGCATCTGAAGCTAGATCTGCAAAGCTGCCTCGACAGCTGTTCTGCAATATTGACTCCGTTGCTGGTTTTGTAATTCTTTCTGTTTTCCTGCTTCTCAAAGTGTTTTTTGTGCAGATCCAGCAAAGTGCTCATCATCCGTTCCCTCAGTTTACTCCTTGGAGTGTGTGGATTTTGGAGGGAGCTATGTTTCCCAAATTTTAAACACTAACAATGGAGTCTGCCTGAACTGAAGTGTTCAGAGGGAATCAGCTACATCTACCACCTACAGCTGGCATCTTGTTTTGGCAATGGCCATTGTTGGAGATGAGCTTGTTTGCAGAATTTAGAGTACTCTTGTTCTATCTGTGTCTTCCTGTGCCTGTATTTCCTGCTGGCCCCTGTGGGTTGTGCCAGAGCCATGCTCCACTGCTGGTGCTCTGGTCTGCTGCGAGTTTACTAGGTGCAGTCAGAAGGTGCCTGCTTTGTGTGTTGTCCTCTGTCTTCCTGGGACTAGGTTTATTCAGTATTGGCTGGAAATAGTCCCTGGATTTGTCACAAAAACTTCTTTATCTGAGACAAGTTGATAGCTGAATACTGTGTCCCCCAGCTGAAGAGCTGCTCTGTGGGGTCTAGCTGCCTACACCTGAGCTACATTTCTCCTCTATGTACGTTTGGATGGGTTTTTTATTTTCCAGGTCATGCACCACCTACCAGCTGGTGTCCTGAGTACTGTGCCTTTACAACTGGCTAGCTGCTTCTCCCAAAAAATAGAGATGTAGGTTTTTATTGCCTTGAAGAAATTGCAATAGTACAGCTCCTTCATAGCATTTCTTGACCTGCTGCCAGCTTCCGCTGCCACCTCTCCTTTCTCCAGCCCCAATGAGGTGTAAACACTAAGGATGCTGTTAGAAGCCATGTGTCAGAGCAGGAGCAAGGATTGCACTTCCAGCTGTTTAACACATACGTGGGATGTTGCCAGTTCCTGTTCAGCTGCACGTTGTGAGTAATCTTACTGTTGCCACCTTTCTTATATGCTGGGCTACTGTTAGTCCTATGCCAGTTGTTGTCTGGACCACTAGTTATAACTTGTGTTGCTGTTTACAAACATTTCAGATTTTGTAATTTCCTTAGCTTATAATCAAATATTTAAAATATTTAAATTAAAAAATTAAAATATTAAATAAATAAAAAATAGATGAAATGTTTTAAAGTATTAAATACATATAACTTATATTTAATAAAAATTAAATATTTAAAATCATGCATTATTTCTGAAACTAGAGAAACAAACTTGCAGAATTTTGTTATACGTGTTGTAGCTGATAGACTATAACTGTATAAGGCTGCATATTCACCAGGACAATTTCTTCAGTGACCCAAACTCCTTTCCATTCTTCAGTGTCATTTTGGTCCATCCACCTGCTTAATGCTCCAAGATCTAGCTTCCCATATCTGATAGTGCTGACTCCTGTATCTGATACTTTTTAAAACTCTCAAGGTGTTTCTAGAACTGTAGTTTTCTCAGCTGTAAAGCTGAGATTATTTTCTTTTGCCTGTGAAATAGTGATAAAAAGTATAATTATTTATAGACCACTGATCACGATCAAGTAAAATAATGGTATTTAATTGAGTATAATTTTGGCATCAAATATTATTTCATATATTAGTTAATTAATTAAAATAAACATCAGAAAACAACTATTAGAAATCACTAAGAAGCAGAATTTTCTACTTATAAGTGGAAACTGCTACTCTGCTAGTGCAGACAGAAAGAATTTCTGCTCCAAAAACACTGAGAAAATAATGGCATTCTTTGTACTGTGAGAAGCAATTTTCTTTATTCTTCTATAAATCTGCTCTGCCATCAATAGAGAAGGTCTGGCATTCTCCTTGGTTTTAGCTGGATCTTGTTGTCCTCTGGCTTATATTGGTGTTAGTACTTGGAAGCCCTCACAACAATCTGGATCATTGAACTGTTGCAGTTAAAAGGAAAAATGGTTTAGAAAAAGCCCATGGTGCTGGTGGCAACCAGTGACTCATCTAGACATTTAAGCAAATCTTAATCATCTGAAGGTGTGTGTCCAGTTAAACTACTGTTCTGTGCTTTCTCTGTAATCAGCAGTGAGAAGGAGGCTCCCCCATAGGACAGCCCTTCCTCCAGGTGTTCAACAGTGCAGATGACTGACTTGGATGATGAAGCAGACATCTTTTTTAGCTTTCTTAGGCAGCAGTATTTAGATGAGAGCCTTGCTTTGTACTCAGAATGTCAGCTCTGAACTTTGCAGTTTTAATACTCTATTTTCTTGAGTAATTCTCATTCTGATATTACAATTTTTTAACTTGTTCAACTGATCAGCAAGTGACAGAAAAAGGAATTTAAGAATTTGTGAGAAGCAGTTTAGAGGTGGAGTGCTGCATATTGAGTTATCATTCTCTTATACAGTTTTGTAAAAGCAGTGCCATTTTCTTTCACTGAATACAACCATCTTCTGAGCTAATTAAAATAATATTTTATTAGTGGCTACCTAGCTTTCATTACTAGATACTTATATATCATATTTTGAGAAAAAATTAATGAGGTGAAGTAGACATTCTGCTGTTTCAGTCCCCAAGTACACAATCAGAGTCATTTATGAACATTGTATTAATATTACAAACAATAATAATACCACGTATTTATAATTCATACAGTGCTATTATTTCTGCATTTCTGCTCTGGAATCTTTGTATTGGGTCATCATTTGTCAGCATTGCATATACTGTCCAGCATAGAGCAAGTTATTATTTTATAGTTGAATAAGAACATATTTTGTCTAAATATATTTGATACATAATAACTTGTCTAAAAAAATTTGACAAGTTCAGGGAAGATGCAGAAAATAGTTAGCCAGAAAATAATTATTTTAATATTTGAATTCCTACCTGATTCATTGTTAAAGCTTTGCTGTTTCTTGCATTTATACTCTGAAATAAAGTAATTTTACCTTAATGGCTTTTGACCATAAGTTAATAGTCCATTTTGTACCTGTCATTATTCATAACTCCTAAAGACAATTTAAATGAGTGGTTGCACTTTGCGGCTATTTTTGTGCAATAATAAATATTAATTTAGCAGTAAAGAGACGACATAGGCAGAATAAGATGTTTCAGTGTTGATATTTGCCCTCAGAATTTGAAAGGCTTAGCACACTGTTATAAACTGAGTCAAGCCCAGGGTACTTACTGCATCTTTATCTGCAAATCCAGGTAACAAACTGGTTAATTCTACTGTTACTCTATTTCTTAATCTTTTAATTTGTTTTAAGAAATGGGCAAAAGAACAGATCTAAATGAGAACTCTATCTAATAATGGGCTTGCTGCCCAAATCTCAATCCCTGCTTTAATAGGAGGTTTCTAATACAGTGAGCATTTTCTCTAGCGGATAATCCCCCAGTTTCCTACACTGATTTTGTTCCATCTTCAAACATTCCTATTCTTTGCAGCCAATACATACCTAACACATGAATCACAGCCTGAAAATACCTGTCTCCCTCCACTCATTACATAATGAGCCTGCATGATGGCTTGATGCTTTTGTAACTTGGACCTTCTGTGAAGTGCTGTAGTGAGATGGGATGAATCTCGATTTAAGTATTGCTTTACCTAAATCCTCTGAAGAGGTCGGTGTCCTGCATGTGTTCAAAGAATGAACATCTCATGCTTTCATATCAGAGCAGACCTATGGCAAAATGCAGTACAGTTTCAGCTTGTTGGGTTTTTTTTAAAAGAAACAATCTTATACAGTCAGATGGTGGGTTAGCTGTCTTTTTCTGAAGAGTACTAATCAAGAGTTGGAAGACCTGACTTTCAGCCCAGTGCAGCTGAAGTTTTTCTGCCTCAGATGACTTCCTTACATGCTAAACTAAATTGTGGGAATGTGCATGTGGAGTGACTCCCAGTTTTGAAGATGTTACTGTGTCAAAAATAATCCTTTTAAAAGAATTTGTAAGGTTCTGCTCTTTCTCCTATGATGAGTGTATGCATTTCTTGTCTGGGAATATGCAGTGCTGAAGCATGGCAGCAAAAGTGAATTTCCATTTTCTCATGTGTAGTTATCCAAATGTCCATTAGACAGTAAAGCTATTGCTTTTGCCTCACCTCTGCTTACCTCTGCTTCTTAAAACTAGGTCCAAGTCTTTTGGTCTGTTTCTGTACCCCACAGTAAATTTTTTTGCTGCCTCATGCAGAAAAAGCAGTAGTCTCCTGTTATGTGTTTGAAGGTGCTAGTTCACAGCAGAGTCAAGGTATTTTTGAATAAGAAGAGTAACAGGTGAGTTTTACAGTCACTGAGTGTCAGAGAGGAAGTGACCTCCTCATGACAGTGTTGCTATAGTGTCTCCCTGTATAAAATAAGCAAATAAGAAAGATTTTTTATTTTACCATCTCCTAAGACAGAAGCAAGTATCAACTTCTGATCTTAAAGAGATGAGAAGGTAAAAGAGGAGGAATCAGTGTGGGATGGGTCTTTGATGTCCTTTGTTAGTAATTTCCGAAAGATGTAGACGCCTGGAAGGAAAGAGATAGTTTACATGACCCATGTTCCAGTCTGTCGTGTGAATGAACTGGGATGACATTTTAATATCTTATTCAGGGGATGAAATCTAGTTCTGATCACATGAAAATGCCAAATGGCATTTTCCTCAAGGTGCCTTTTTCTTACTTTACTTTTAGGTGAAAATAGGTCTCTCCACTCCACTGCCTCTGCCCTTTCTGTTACTGTAAAACTGGCCAAGCCAGAGAGTTTCAGCCAAATGCATCTCATGGGGTGGTCAAATGTGTCTCCATGGCTAAGCTCAAAACTGCTATGGGGGGAAGAAAGCCAGCAGGGCTCCAGGGGCAATGTTCCACATCATCCTAGAAACATGTTAAACATCCATCTTGATGCATACAAAATGTAAATATTTTACCTAGAAAACAGTTTTCACTGACGTATTGTGCTGTTTTTCCTGTGCAGAAAGGTTTACTGACTCTCAATTGATGCTTTGACAGTTGCCCATGAATAATGTAAAAAGAGCATTTAGTAAATATCAAAGCCCTTGGTTCAATACCTCTTAAGACCATTTAGGCAAGACAGAGCTAATATAAAGCCGATGTAAAGTTATGAAGATAGCAAATAGCAGTAGAAAGGCAGTGCTTTTACCTTTTCCTGCTTATAACTGTAATGGAAGAAAACATAATAGGAAACTACAAATCATACAACTAAACATGATGATTAAAAATTACCACCTTTGAAGTTAATGCAAAGTAAACTAGTGGAATCAGTTTACCACTGAGGGAAAAAATAATGAGGTATAAATAATGACAGGTAATGCTGTCTTGACATTTACAATCATCAGGCCAAAGATAGGGAGGATGGATTTGTTGAAGAACTCTGCCATCAGTTAGCTAATAAAAATCTTGGATTGGAAAGTAGTTCCTGGGAATCAGGAAGCAATTGTCCACTTGTGGGGTATTAAATGCTTTATGAACTGGTCATAATACAGAATGTGAACTTGAACAACAGTCCATCCACATATGGGTGTCAGAGCATCAGAATAGTTTGGGGAAACACTTTCTAATACAGGAGCAGACCTGTACTATAAGACATGGCAGAATGCCTCAAGGTAGGGAATCTATCCTGGGAAACCACAAGTGAAGCATTATGTTCTCTTTCACTGTCACAGGGGCATTTTGGGAGACAGTTAACAGCTGTTGCTGGATGAATTGTTTCAATATTTTTCTAATACCCTCAGCAGCATTGAGATCTGGGTGCCCTGAGGAAAGGATGTGAAGTACAACTGAGCTATGGAGTTCACCACCTATATCTCGCTATTAGAGGGGTTGACAAATTCCTAAACAGTATTATACACCTTATTTCTGAGGCTTCAAGAAGAGCTATGTATTATCTGGGGTTTTATTTAATACATTTAAAAACAATGTGAACTATGCAAGTTTTCCAAATGCTTTGCTATATGTATTAAGACTTCTTTGTTGTTTTGGTTTTTTTTGAACTGCTGTATTTACGCAATATGTATTATTTTCAGTTCTGCCCTTGAAATATGTCTTAAATGAGGCTGGCAACTTGTGTTTTTTTCTTTTCAGATATTTAAATTACTTCAGAAATTTTAAATATTAAAAACTTGTGCTTTCTAATAGAATTGTCACAGTAGTGTCCTGTTTCAAGATTCAGTTCTCTGGAGGGCTAGGCACTTACTGTAAGTTTAAAATTCATTAAGAATACTGCTCAGGAAAAAAAGTTAGTACTAGAGTTAGGTGCATTCATGGTAGTATAAGCTACTTACTGTGCATCACTGTTTTTCTGCAGGCAGAAGTTTAGAAATCACAGGTCATTTCTCCACTTGTACATTTTGTCACCTTAAGAAGGTTTTCATTATTCTTAGTATTTTGATTAATTTGATAACTTTGGTTCATTCATGCATCTTTGGTAGATTGGGGCTGGGCCTCATTTTTTCATTTGAGTTGTCTTCATGCTTTTGGGTGTTTGATACTTGAAGTCTATGAACTCAGAGACTGAGTTGTCAACTTCACCTGGTTGACAAGGACAGTAAGTTCACAGCTTCGGTGTATGTATTTTTGTAGGCAAAACTGTAGCTTAAATCTCTTTTCCAGGTTTCTTAGGCATTTTCTAGATCTGAGTAACAGATAATTTTTTTAAAAAAGTTGGGTTACTATTGCTTATTTTTTGCATCTTTTGACTTATGTAGATAAATTTTGCTGATTTAATAATTTAAAAATCTACAGTAAAAAACTCTGTCAATGAAAGTGACTGAATAAACACTAAATAAAGTCACTTTGTTCATTGCTAATAGTAAACATTAAGGGTAAGACTGACTGCTTTTTTTAGCTCACCTTTTTGTTAAAACAGATAAAGGTTATTTTCATCTCTAGCATTTGCTGGCTGGTCACTGTGTTCCATGTCAGAGGGAGCCTTGAATAATCTCTTTGAAGGCAGTATTGAGGCAGAGAATTAGCATTCTCTCCAGCCAGACTCCACTGCACACAGGTTGGTTTCTCATTTGTCATGGCAGTGTTTTCATTAGGTCAGCTGAAAAACTGCCCTTCTCTCCTTCAGAATGCAAAATGAGTAGGGAATACAGCAAAATGAAATTACAGAAATAAACATTAGATAATGTATATCAATTAACCATGAAAGAATTGACATTTGATCTTACACAAATTTTAATAATTTGCTTGAGCATACAAAAAGCAAAACCACAGATGTTTTGTGCTGGAGTTAGAGTTTGCCTTCTTTTTGTGAACTGTAGAAAAAAAGAAGTTGAGTTCTCTATATGCAGTGAGATTGGGCAGCAAACTAGATGAGGAAGTGAGGAGATTTATCACCTCTCTTGACTCACCATTCCTCCAAAGTTGCTACTAACACTCAAATTTGGAAACAGGGTCAAAATTTGGAAGCAGGGAGGTTTGACAGAAATTTGATAGGATCATGCAGAAAACTAAATTATAAAGCTGTAGTAATTCCTGGCACAGCAGTAGTTTAAACTTTCATTGCAAAAAACTAAGTTCACTCTTATATTTTCTATAAAACATCAATGATACAATTCCGTGAGGTTTTTTTTATAATGAAAAAAAACCACACTAAAATATGGAGAAGGTTGCAGGATTGTGTCCCTCTTCTAATATCCTTATTTAGTCAATCTACACTTAAAGAGTTTGGTTAAAATAAGCTGTTTCATTAATTTTAAGAGAATTTTGCTTTGAAAATAAATACTGCAGAAAAAAAATACAAAGAAACATAATAAGAATAACAGATGACCAAGGAAGATCAGATAAAATAAGAAATCAGCAGTGTGTTCCAATTCACATGGGAAGAATTCTCTAAATTTAATTTGTCTTATTATAAAACTAGTCCTTCCAATATTACCTGAGTTGTTATTTTAAATAAAACAATTCCTAGCTAGAAATTCAGTAAAGTAACATTTTCCCATTTTTTGTAAGAAAAAAATTAGTCTTAGTATAGTCTGTGCCTTGGACCTGTTCAAACAAAACCAGATCTCTAGCACATGCTGGATTTTAATAATATAAATACTTCAGAATGCTAAATTACATAAATAGAGCAGGCAGTTGTCAGCCTTGAAAATAACTCTTACATTCAGCTGGTGGATAAGAAGATGTTTATTTTGGGTTGTACGATTCCCATAATGGAGAAGAAATTACTGTTTTGCTGTCCTGTTTTTATATTGCAGATCAATTCTCTTTGCACAGTAAAAGTACGGTTCTGATTCAGATTTATGATAGGATTTGATCAGTCTCTTCAAGACCAAAGAGAAAATTCTTCTACTTTACTATTTCATTCTGGGGAGTCAGGTGCATGGTTTAATATTCTTGCCCTTTATTTAGCCACAGATTTTTGTTTGGTATCAAAACCAAACAGATACCCCAGAAGTGTAAGCGTTAGTGTTTGAGACTGGAAATACATCTGGCTGCTAACTGGCAGCCATTGCTGCCAGCTCCATCTGCCCCAGCAGATATACAGTGACAACAGCACTGGAAATGGGGGCCTAGAGCTGCCAGGGGAAACTTCAAACCCTAACTTCTTCCCTGCCTCATAAGAGAAGTAACACTGACAGAGATAGTCCACTTTTATTTAGAAAAAGCTGCCTGAGGGAGCTGTAGAATCTGCTGGTGTGGTGCTGCTCTGGAGTGAAACTCAAGCATGCTCTGATCTGCTTGGCAAGGCTCTGTGTGTGCTTAAGTCCAAGTGTTTGCTTGCCTTATTTCTGCTCTCGGGAAGTAATCATCCCCCTGTGTACAAAATTGTGTAGAGTTGATAATTCTACAATAATAAAATATGTCTGATCCTATGTTTTAAATACAGTGCTCCTAAGATACCAGAGGCTTTGCGTTTAAGGGCAGTGTATTTTAAAGCCTGTGGCTTCCTCAGGTCATTTCTCAGGCAAGAAGTGCCAGCCCTAGCTGTGGGAGAAGCAGACTCCAAGGCCTGCCATCAGGAGCTGTTTTTGACACTCTGTTAAGTAAAGCCTGGTAATTCCGGCATTGGTTGTGTGCGACTCAGTTTTCACCAAAGAAATGATTGCACCATCAGCTACAAGGGAAAACCTGAATGAAAGGCTCTTGCTATCTGGAAAAACAAAAATTTCTGGTCATCAGAAATTTCTTTTCATCAGAGGTGACTAATTACACCTCCCTGAGGTCTCCAATGGACAGGTTATTGTGAAGAACTTTTGCACCATTTTAATACTGAAGAGGATTTTTTTTTTCCAAGCCAAGTCATTGAGCTTTATGCTTACAGGCATTGTCAAAGTGTATGTTTAGTTGCAAGTCATGTTCCAGACTGTGGCATTTGTGACTGCTAAGAGCAATAAACAATCAAATACTCCAGCCACATAGGGAAGACTGAAACAGGACTGAAAAAAGGTGTGAGATATGAATTCCCAAGGAGTTTAAAGAATACTTCACCTGTTTTTTTTCTGGCAGCCAATAACCAAATACTACTTTTAAAGCCTCATATAAAAAAATATTGTTTTACGTTTGTTATGTACACTATAGAAATATCATACAAATGCTCTGTGAAATTCTCTGAAGAATTTGACCCCACTTTGATGTGAAAAGAGAGTGGAGAAAGAAGGACTTTAATCCCTCAAGTGTGATTCAGCATCCTTGTGTCTATGTTTAGCATAATTTTGGACTTGGCACCCTGTGTGTCTCACTCTTGCAGAACTGGCTGACTGCCAATGTCAACAGAAGTCAGTGTAATCCTCCCTCTGAGGAGGCACCTGCACTCTGGGGCAGAGGGTCCTGTACAGCTTCTGCTGCACCTCCTGGTGTCATCAGCCCTTCTTCCTCTCCACGTGCTAGAAAGCATTTACAAAACTGATAACTGCCTGGGGACTTCATAAGCCGTTCTTGCCGTGTCCCAAGTTCATTTGTATTAGTTCATTTACTGCATGGTCAAGTGTGTTTTGAATTATTGAGCTTTTATGTGAATAAAAGTCTTTGTGTGAGGGGAGATACTGTGCTGTCAACATCTGCTGAAATCTGGGATTTGTGATGTATGCCAGAGTCATGGGAATACTTCAACTGGGGATGGTTTGGAAAAGCAGCTATTGAACAAAAAGCTAGACGAAGCTTCAGCATTTGTCACCTCTTGTCTGTCAGAATTCAGAGATGGATAGTGCATTATTATTTAGAACATTGAGGGTTCCTTTTAACAGTTAATATTATTGTGTGCTGACTGTATTTTTGTTACTATTTATTCCCTGAATTTATGGGGTTTTTTTGCAAGGTAGTGTGTGGCCTAAAATAGGAAGCTTTTCTTCAGCAATCTGCAAACTGATGAAGCAGTCAAAGAAGATGTAGAGCAATCATTTTTGTAGAAAATACTGAGGGAAAGTTACGTTCTCAGTCTCTAGTGACCAGTAAGCATCTGGTTTTTCCTTTGCATTAAAAGACACTACAAGGAGATAGAAGACATTACTGGTCCTTTAATAAAAATGGTGTTGAAAAGTTCTGATGAGCTTCCTCCTAGGATATGCTTTCTCCACTTGGCATTCAGGGATGGTACATGAACCAGTTTATTTCAAAGGCCGGCACAACACAGAATATGCAGCCAAACATACCACAAATTGATATGAAAGGGAGGATCTGTAGAGTAGAAGTTACAGTTACAGGCAGTTTTTACAGATTTAATATTGGCATTGTTTCTGCTTAAACTCAGGAAAGAAATAGCTTCTCATCATTTCTGGAAAATATTTAGGGAAAGGTGCAGGGTTAGTAACTGAGAAAAATATAATAGTTTCCTTTCAGTTGGAAGACACAATAAAAGATTTTTGTCGCCCATAGTGGAAAATTTTTTTTGCAAAGTAAATAGCAGCAGAAGTAAAACAAAACAAAAAACATGAAAGGGGATGTTTTTCCAATAGGTTTCAGGGTGAAAAATGTAAATAAATACTGAAATATTTCTAAGCAAGACTTATCTGCCTTACATTCTGAATCTCTTTTCACGGAGGAAAAGTAGGTTTTCTTTTTTATTTAATTCAGATTCTGAGTATTCTAATTAAAATTCTTTGAGCAGAAACAGTTGTATATATTTAAACTGTGGGAGGACTTAAAATGCAGACTGTTAGGCATCTCTTGGATGGCCAAGAAATTGCAATTAAAAGGTGTGAGAAATAATTTAGTATGTATTGGGGAAGTCTGTAAAAGAAGTTTTTATAAATTCCTATAAAACACAGGAGACTTTATATCCAATTTTATTAAGGTTCAAATTTGCAGCTAAGCTAGTTAAATACTCTGCATTTAGAGCATCCAAAACACTGCTTCTAACTGCTTCTAAGCTTAATATTATTCCTCAGTGTTCATGGATGCTTTCTGATGTTTAGTTGGATCTGTCAAAAGTGCAGTACAGTTCAGCTTCCATCTACAGTTATAATCTCAAGGGAGATTTTCAAGGCAGTCCTTGGTAAAAGCAGTGAGATGAAGGAATATAAATTTTTTTTTAGAATAAAGGAAGAAGAATCTTTAGAAGAATCTTCAGATATTTTCTTTTATCAATTCTAAATCACTCATGATAAACATAAATTCTCATTTGGGGTAGAAACCAAAGGTGATGGCTTTAGTCAGTAGTTGAATTGAACTATACAAAAGCTGCTCTGTTTTACAGTTTTAGGCAGTAGACTGCCTGGAATATCTTGTCTTCTACTTGAGCTCACCTAGTATCAAATCAAAGCTAAAATATCTAAGTTTGGAGTATTGGTTTCCTACCCAGGTAACAGGCTACTTAGTGGATTTCCTGATCTGAAAGTAAAACCATAACTTTGAAATATCTTTGGTTTTGGAAGATGAAAGGTAAGGATGCTGAAGTTGCAAGACCAATGACAACGGGATTCTACCTGTAAGAGAGTGAGAGTTCATGAAATGTTGATACTTTTCTTGGATGACATTGCATATACAGAACTGAGCTCCAGATTTTGTGATATGTCAGTTAAACTGAATGTAGTATTTTAGTCCCTTGCCGTATTTTTTGCTGGTTCCCAGCTGCCCTAGAACCTTATTTATTTGAATAGATTTAACTGTGAAAAAAAAATCTAATAAAAGCCGTCCCAGTTGGATTATGCCATACGTTTAGCAATGAATCTGTCACTGTATCCATCTGAATTGTGGCAAGATTTTTCTCCTATTTGATTTTTTTTCTGCTAGACATAGCTTTCTTGGCAGTTATTTATGTGAATTTCAGAAATGTAGTTTGCCTGCTAGGGCACACCATGATCTAGCAAAATGATTTTCTGGTCAGGATTCTCTTCAAACCATACTGGATAGACATGGGAGTTGGGCAGTTCTTTCCCTCCCTCATTCTCCAAGCTATGAAAAAGAAAAAGCACAACAGAAATTAGATTTGAGAAAAACATGGTCTGCTCAGTTTGATTGTTACAGCTTCCTTAATAAAATTTTAAAAAGCAATAAAAGAATAAACAGATTGGACCACTCAGGCAAATGGAAACAAGCTTCTTTTGGGAGTTTTTAATCAAAAATATATAATTATGGGAGGTAGACTAAAAATGACAAAAAATGAAAAGCATTTCTTAAATGACTAGTCCTAAAAATAAGTAAGCAAAAAACGTTAACAATCTGTACAGATTTTGCAGTGTTTTTCCTGTAGCAGGCAGTTCCTTAATATTTTGTAAACCAAATTCCAGAAATTCCCATTCACATAAAGTCCTCATTATCATCATATGTGGTTTATCCTCCTCTACCCCTCCTCCACTTTCTTCCTAGTGAATGTATAACATACAGGACAAATCCCCTTCAAAAAGCTTTTGTTTATTGACTCAGAAAGTTC
Organism: Pseudopodoces humilis; assembly: GCF_049639895.1. Classification (NCBI taxonomy): domain Eukaryota; kingdom Metazoa; phylum Chordata; class Aves; order Passeriformes; family Paridae; genus Pseudopodoces; species Pseudopodoces humilis. Next base: position 45,481,841 of record NC_142204.1, on the reverse strand, counting down.
TTACATCCAAAAACCCATTCTCCAAATGGAAAATATTTTAAAATTTGTGCCTTTTTTTCCCCATCATATGAGTTATTTTTGAGAATTACAATGTAAACAAAACATGAGAAATTAATTTGTAACATAGTAATGAGAGATCTGAAATAGATTGGAGAAACCAGTTCCTACTTGCAATAAAAAATGGTGCCTTGGCCATGGAGAAGATTACTTCCAACGTATCAGTTGTGTAAAGCAGTCCCAGTGTGAATGTTTCATAACACATTGAAGAAATTCACTTAGTTTCTGGAGAAAAAAGGCATGTTTCAAAGTCCATTAATCTCTGGAACACAGTGTATTTATAATGTTCTTTTCTAGTGCTGTTTTTGGTTTTAGCCTTCTAAGTGGTGCAGTATAGCCAGATTTCATAAGCCATCCAGTCAGACCAGGCCAAGGCTTACAGAAGGCATGGAAGTTCACCAGGTATGGTTCAGCCAGTTGTGAGGCACAACTCAGCATTGACACAAACAGAATTTAAATCTGATAGGTTTGTAAACAGAGCTAAGTTTGTCTTTTGGTAGTGTTTAAAGGCATACTATAACTTTCTTTAAAGTTATTTTGTCTTATATAACATTTGATTTTGAAACTTAGCCTTGATATATAAATATACATCTAATGCATGTGTGCTCCTGAGAGGAAAAAAGCAAAGAATAAATCAAATCTAGATTTTACACATCATATAATCCATCATCTTTTGTTTATACAAACATATGCTCCCTGCTTTCAAGGGACCATGCTGACGAGGGCAATGTTCAAAGCACCATGCTTGAGACAGCAAGAGTTTGCAGAGAGGTTTGCACTAAGTGGTGCATATCTGAAGTATTTTTGTAATATGCAACCATGAATGACCTTCTCTAAGTTGGTATTTTAAAGGGAAACCTAGGACGATGTGGACGTTGTTGAGATCATACAGTTATAGGGTGTTGTATCCAGTTAGATCAGGGGAAATTTTAACCGTGATTTCAGTCAGAGCAGAATTTGGCTGTTATTTTACAAAGTCTTATCAAAGCCCAGATGGAAGAAGTGATGTATTTATTGGCACAGGCTTTCTAGAAATAACTCTAAAAATAAGAGAAAACCTTGTAACATAAACATAGCTTTACATAATGAAATCAGTATTTAGTTTTCCTAATTCTTACTCTTTATGAGATATAAGCACTAGAAGGCTTTTTGAGACTTGGTAGAGCCATAGAATATCTGTTGTGAAGGCTGGAATAGGTGCATAGGATTTTGTTTTCTCTATGTCAAGGAGAATCAATAAGCGCTGGTCTCCTCAGAGGTAGGAGGGAGTTGGTGCAGTGAAAGGAATTGCCTTCACGGTCTCTTCTGCAGAAGAGGACATGCATTTACTCAGTGTGATGTTCTCCTAAGGTGGAGGTGAAGGATAGTCTGGGAGAGCTCCTTTCTTGGCAGATGCTGCAGAAGCCGTTCAGTCCATGACTCTCAGGATGAGCCAGAGCAGCAAATTTGTTCACTCTTAAATGGGGGCCACAGCCCACTGTTGACTTGTCTGTTTTCCCTCCTTCTTCTGACATAAGGGTAAGGCTTTTTTGGGATGTGGGTCCTTTTTTTATCAGAAATAAATACTCAGTAGTGATTTATTTCTTTTTCCTTGTATTTTTTTTTATTCTTTTATCCTTACTAGGAGGAGAAGGGATGGAAAGCAAAACAAAGGTAATTTTTGGTTTTTTTTAACCTGGTAAACATCAGGGCATTCTCTGGGGTTCAAAGAAGCTTTCTTCCCTCAGGTGGGCACTCATGGTGCTGTGAGCAAAGTAATGGCTGTCAATGGCTGTCAACAAAGTAAAGTACATGAGACAGAGGACAAAACAAGACTGGTAATTAATTGTGGTTAATTGGTATAATTCATTAGCTTGTTTCTGAAAGCAGTCACAGAATATCTTCCTTGTGAGGGATGAGAGCAAACTAGCAGCTAAATAGTCTTTCATTGTAATTATTCGTAAGAATTTTCTTAGTGTTTCATGATACCTGGACTAGAAAATATCCACTTATTATCAGAGTAGTAGACATTTTATGTGTACACACACAAACAAGTTACTGCACTACTCCATGTCTTCATTCCTTCCCACCTGTCATTTGTCTGTCTTGGTTTCCTCTGACTATGGGGGGACTGAGCACTGCACTTTGGAATGGCTCAGGCTGTGCTGGATCCAAGTTTCATGACTCACTGGCAGCTGCAGCAGTGGCGTTGTAGCAGTCCACATGTGGATAGGAGGAAACAGCTCCTGTAATGCTCTCTCAGAGCGCGCAGCAGCCTCGTTTGCAGGAGGACTGTTGGAGCTGTGTTTACTCTTCAAACTGCTGATCTGCATCTTCTGGATCAGGTAAAAAAAAACCCACCGGCTACTTGGAAGCATCTCACAGGCTGAGCTGTGTTGTGCTGCGTGACATGATACAGACAACAAAGCCCCAGCTCTCTGGACTCTGTGATCTGACATAATATACATAATGTTAATCAGGAGAGCTCTCAAAATGCCTTCCTGACAATCCTAGTCTTATTTTTCATTTCATGGGCCCATTTATATCCCTGAGAGCTTATCTTAGTTTTCTCCCCTGTCAGTGATGTCATCCAAAATCCTAAAATTCAGTGCTTTATTTATTTTTGCCAGTGGAGAAATCTGTTTTCTGTGAATTGCAGAAAAGGAAAACAGATGATCAGAACTTCAGCACAGTTATTCTCCCACATTATCTGTCCTGTATTTAAGGTAATAGTGCCTATGTTGTCATCCTTCTCACTTCCTCCAATTTGGGGAAGTTCTAACTGTGGCTGTGAGCTCTGCAGAAAAAAAATAATGTGTTCCATCCATTTTTCCTTTCCACCTATACTCACTCAAACGTTGCCTTCGTTTGAGGTAGTCAGGTGTAAAAGTGTATAGTTCTGTCTAGTTTGTCCTGGGGCACAGGACAGTCTCTTTGGCAGACAGTTACTCAGGCTCTTACATTTTTATTATTAAGCTAATCATAAGTCCAAATCTATAACAGTAAGAGAGCTACTTTGATGTTTTTACTGTATTGGTTCAGAAGGGAGATGACTCTCTGGTAGTATAATGCATTCTCCAAAGGGTTCAAGAAGTCCTGTGGGGCACTGATCTGGCTGCATGCCTAATAGATTGGTACGTTTCTAACTCAGCTTTTAAGCCCAGCAGGCTGGCTCAGTAGAAAAATGAGATGGACTTTTAGGCATGATGAGGTACACAACATTAGCATTTTCTGGGTCTAGAATGCCAATTCTACCAAACCATGAAATCATATATACTGTATGGAGGAGACTTTGGTTAGTTGGGCACCAAGATAAAATCATTAAATCATTCAAGACAGAATATGAGCCAGAATTTCAGAAATCGGGCAGTAAGGAAAGAAATGTTTACTACTGACAGCATTTTTAGACTTAAAGGAAACATTTTTTGTTTTATGTTTATTTTTAACATCAAAAAATACTTTAATGGAAAGATAGTTTGATCAGGGGAGCACATGATAGAAATTATTTAAATTTTAATTCAGATTGAATCCAGTCCAAGTGATCAGTATCTGACTAGAATGAACATATGACATTTAGAGATGGTAGTTCATGTGACAGGAATTGATGATATAGTTCATTTTTCAGTGAAGTAATTTATACATAAAGTAATACTTTCATTAATTCATTCATTTCAGAGAAGTTACAACAGGTCAAAAGTTTTTGGTTGTTAGCCGAAGAGAAGCTGATTTTCCCTGGCTATGTATAAATGTGAGGTTTACATTATTAGAATGGCAGAAAAGCCCATGACATGCTAAAGGGTTTGTTTCATCAGCATCTAGTTTTCCAGATAAACATTTAATGAAAAACAAGGACCTGCATATTGTTTAGCCTGTTTTTAAGGAAATGAGACATAGATGACTGTACTGTGCACTCACTGGTGTTCCACTGGTAACTTTTGTACCTGTTGTGCGATTTCTAATTCAAGCTTGAGGAAGAATTCAATTTCCTAAAACAACTGCAACTGACCCCAGTAAGGAGGAGTGTTACCTCATGGTTACCTGTTGTGCTGGAAGCACACATACCTGCAGAACTACACTTGTTGAGTTCTTAAGCTAGGTATACCACAGGTTGTGGGGACAGCTGGTGGGCAATTTACTTACAGGGTTTGGACATCAGTCATAGGTGCTGTGGGATAGTGGATAATTCTGCAGGGCAAGGGAAAGAGCTGGAATTCTTACTGAGGCAAGGCAGACAGGAGAAGCTGCAGGATTCATGTATCTAAGGTTTCTTTAGTCATCTTCAGTCATCTGCTCATGCAGCAATTTACATTGCTCTATGAGTATTTAAATTAATGCAAAGAAAATTTCCTAAGTATTGTCTTGTTTAGTACGCATAGGTGAATTGTTAAGCAAGATGGAAGCACATGTCAGATATAAAAAATAAAAATGAATACCTAAATACTTTCCTTTTTTGTTTTTAGGTTATTTTATTGCATAACATTTAAGCACTAGTATGTTTATTCTTGAGGCTTGATACTTGTGGTAGTAGTATTTTGAATATCACATCTGATTTTGTCAGAGAAACTTATTAGTACCTTAAGAATTGCAGAATTATTAGTGCTTTTGTTTTTCTAATTGGAGTTCTTAGACTAAGTTATTTAGTATCCTGCTACCTGACAGAAATTTTAAGGCAATTCTTCTCCAACTCCTACGAAAATTTTTTGGTTGTTCCCAAGGATCTGATACAATGTCCTTTATCTTTTCATAAGCAGAGCTAATCCACATCTCTTTTTAGTTCTTGGGCATGCAGTCACTAGTTGAAAAGCCTGTAATGAAGAATTGAATCATTTGTTTAATGGGTGTTCTGCATGATAGAAGCAAGGGCAGATACAGCTCCTTGTTCTTCCCAGTAAATCCAGGCCTGTGGAACATACTTTGAAGTGGTGACAGTTTTATGTTCTTTAGAGTAGAAATTAATTACTCTTTCTAAAGCAGATGGGTTAGGGTTTAGAAGGTAATGCAGGCTACCTCTGAAGCCCACAAGTCAGAAATCAGAAATTTAAATGATGTAGAACATGTAATTTTCTTCAGTATTTCTTTTTATTGATTCCGGTGATAATTAAATATGTACCTTTTGGCAGTTCTCAGAACATTTTTATCAAATTTTACAGTGATGGATTGAAGGTCTACATGTCCAGAGGTGAACAGGGTTGTTAGCATAACTCAGCCTGAGCTGGTTGAATGCACTTTGCTAACATTATTCTCGAGGGTAAAAGATGATTTTCCTTTTGTGTACTAGGAGAAATATATTACAGGTCTTTGACAACCCTAAATTTGGAGGCCCTTGATAAATTGTTTGAGCTTGGTTCACTCTGGCAAACCTTTTTGATTTGATGCTTTTGGTTTCATTAAATACTTCTATTGCAGCTGTTTTTTCAAACTGTCCCATTATCTTTCAGAGCAAATACAGTAGTAATACAATACATGAAAATGAGAGAGTCAGTAAACATGTGGTTTTTTTCCGCTTCCTGATACATTTTGTGTGAAACAAAAAGCACTTTTCAAATCTAGCCTTAACTGGGCTGGTAATTTTTCTGGTAAATGGTGAACAACATCCTCGGTATTAAATACTGGATCTACCACTCTACGCTGAAATACTGGTACCTCATTGAAATACCTAATTCTTTATAGATGTACCATTATAATGACCTAGTGCACAGCATGATCTCACTTGTGTGGCTGTTACTGCTTCAATGTGAAACTTGTTCACAGGAGGGAGTCGGAATCATTTGTGGTTGTGACCAAACCCAGATAGAGCTATGTTGTGGTTTAATCCCTGCAGGCCACTAAGCACCAGCAGCCTGGTAGCCTGGTACTCAGAAGAGTAAAAGTGAGAAAACTAGTGGGCTGAGATCAAGGCAGTTATTAGGTAAAGCAGAAGTTGTGCATGAAAACAAAGCAACAACAAATCATTCACTGCTTCCCAGGGGCAGGCAGGTGTTCAGCCATCCTCAGGAACACAGAGCTCCATCACAGGTGATGGTGACTGGAGCAGACAAACACCATCCCTCCAAACATCCCCCTCTTCCTTCTCCTTCCCCCAGCTCTGTATGCAGAGCACAGCACCACATGCTCTGGGCTATCCCTGTGGTCACTTGGGGTCAGGTGTCCTGCCTGTGTCCCCTCACAGCTCCTTGTGCACCCCCAGCCTCCTCGCTGCTGGGGTGGGGTGAGATGTGGAAAAGGCCTTGGCTCTGGGTGAGCTCTGCTCAGCAACAGCTGGAACATCCCTGTGTTATCAGCACTGTTTTTGTCACAAATCCTGAACACAGCTCCATACCAGCTACTGTGGAGAAAACAAACTATCCCAGCCATAATCAGCACATGCTACAACAGGGACACCTCACAAAATCTTATCCATCTAATGCTCTAAGTATAATGTATAAGCAAAATCTATGGCTGTCCAACATGCTCATTTGATCACTGAAATCCAATAACTAATAATCTGGTTTTGTCCTTCGATGAACTGGCAATTTAAAGGTACACAGATGTCACCAAAGTCAGAGCCTGAAAATATCACTTAACAATAAATATCATAAAGGGAATTTCTTTATGCTGAGTTTAGAATAAAATTTACTAATTCTTGCAACATATTGCTTACCATTTAAATATTCCTATATTTTTAGAAAAAAAATATTTAATTGCCCAACTGTCAAGAAATAGTATGTAGGTGGTGAGGGTAGCTATGAAATAGAGGATTTTCTTGGTTTTCTGGTGTTTCTTCATCATTAAAATAGAAATGAGGAAGCTTGCAGCTTAGAGTGATTCTAACTTGTTCCCTGCTAAGGCATTCAGAACACTGCATCTCACACCCAGAGGACATTACAAAGAGACTTTTAATGTTTTCTAGTGCTGTAGTATGTGGTAGGATGGTAACTTACATAACTAAAGTTCATGTTATCACATGGTTTCTGGAACAACAGTAACAAATCAAGCTTGAAGATTCTCTAGAACAAAGGATGGTGTAATCAAAAAGAAACTTTCTGTCTTTGTCAAAAAGCAAGCACCTTTGGTTTTTGGCTTGGTTGGGGTTTTTTATCCTCTTTTTGTATTTATAGCAACAGAAATTCATACTTACACTTAGCTTGCCACAGGCAGATCTTTTTGCCTTTGCCAGAAGCCATTTCTGTCTTGCATAAAGAATGGTTTATGAGGGAGGTTTTGAACAGAATTTCATATTGTCCAATGGGTAGCATCATTGCCTTAAAGTGATTAGTTAGAGATTTCTTAATACATGGAGGGGATCTCCTGCTGTATTGTTTGGAATAGACAATACACTCTTCAAATGCAAATAGTTTATATTATTTCAATAATACTTTAATACGTTGGAAATCCTCTTAGTAACACTACAGCTAAATTAGTGGTAGAACGATAATAAAATGAATGACTTGCTATTGCAAGTGGAGGCAGCATCCATGTGCTGTTTGTATAGGCTCAGTTTCTGAAGAAAGATTAAATGAGGTCCTGGTCCTGCATGATTACTTATGTGAATAAAGTACCTGATATGTAAATGTTTTCAGGATAAGCGCCTTTGTAATTTCCCAGGCAGGAGCCATATCTGTCTCTTTGCTTTGTGATACACCTCCAGTGTGAATAAACTTATAATGCTCAATTTTAATTCCTTGCGAAAGCAGTGACTTAAGCTCCAGCCATGAGTTAAAATCAGAATAAACAGGGAGCAAGCATTGCAGAGGCTTTTAGCACACTGACAAGTTCTCTTTTGCATTGTTGAGTTGATGTGTTTATAGCCTGGGTTTGCAATGAACTCATCTGTAGAAGAGTGAGACCTTGGCTCTCCACTGCTAAAGGATCTGGTTGCCTGTTTGCAGACCTCAATAGCTTATGGAACAGCCTGCAGCCAGTAGAAGATGATGATATGTTGCCATGATTAACCAAAGCAATTTTAAAAATTGCTTAATCGCATTGTAACTTGGTGGCAGCTGGAAATGTGTTTTTTAATGTCTTTGGCAGCAGCTCTGCTGAAGGCAGGCAGGGCTCTGGTGCTTAGCCTGGGCCTGCTGGGGCTGTGCCTCTGTTTCAGGGACAGAGGAATCCTGAATGATGTGAGGAGCTACGGTTTATCTTTAGTATAGCCTTAACTTTCTTATTTCAGTCCAGCTCCTTACAGTTATTGATACAGTTAATACACAGAGTTTCTGGTATGTGTTCCATTCTTTGGTCTACGCTCACCCTTTCAGCATCCTTTGAGTCTGCAGCCTGGTGCTGTCAATACTTCTCAAGGACAACTGGAGGGGCAGATGAGTGAGGCTACAGTGAGTCAGTCGCACACTGGTGCAAGGACAAGTGGCATGCTAATGGTGGGGAGGTCCCTTACTGCCGTCTCATAAATCCACTAAGAGACATTTTTACACTTTTTCTAGCATGGTTGGCTTACTTGCACTTTCTTAATTGATTCTCAGTTCCACATTGTACTTTTTTCTTCTGTTTACTGCTGCTAAAACTGATTTTACTTTTACACTGTAACTTGTATTTTCTGGTTCATGCCTTCAGTATTTTCTTGTGTCAGTGATGTGCTACACTGGGGGTTTTTGTAGGGTTGTAGATAATTCTATGATTTTTTTCCATGACACTGCAGTTAATAGTTTATGAAGGAACTTTCTCATGGCTTCTGATGATTGGAAACTTTTTATGCTGGTGCATACTTTCCTGTGAATGTGCCTGTTTTCCAGCATATGAGGTGACTTAACATCTGAGCTTAAGGAGAGCACTGGTGTGACTTCTACACAGTAGTCCCAGAAAGAGCTAAGCTACATAATATTTTTTCCACTTTTCAAGATTTTTTTTTTTGCTATGTGAAGGATCTGTTGGAAGGGCCATATGTGTGGGAAGAAAAGATACTTAAAAGGATTAGGTGGAAATGCAGAGGAGGGCTTTATGGGAGGGTGGGAAATTATTGCTAACAGTTTGACTAAAGCTACTAGAAATATGTCAGATGTCAGATGTCCTTACTGTTCCGAGGCAGAACTGAAATTTTAATGCAATTTATACCTTTAGAAATGGTTTGTCTAATGGCTCATACCAAGATCTTTTTTTTAGTGTGACAAACTAGCATATTGATTTTTCAATTGAACCTTAATATCTCTAGGTAGGCAGCAGCTTTGCATGTCTTTGAAACTTGGAATATCTAAGCTCCTGACATGCACAAAAAACAATGCATGTTTTTTATTCATGCAGGATTCTGCATACTGTATTCCCAGCCAGAAGCCATTCCTAAGTAGATCATGGAGATATACAAGTATCTTTCTGATACAAACCAAGTAATCATCTTTGAGCTTGGTAAAGTTCTTACTGTTCCTGTGTTTCTTGTCCATGGGTGATGTTTTGCATGACATACTCCTATAGTGTCATCCATAATGTTTTCATATGTGACAAGTACTACAAAAGGGCTTTTCCCTCAGTGGAGGTTAATTTATAATGGCCTTCTTTTTACCATTGCTGTGCACAGCCAGTGCCTGGTGCTGAACTGATGAGTTCTTCTGATTAGTAAAGTCTAAAAGTGGTGTTTTCAAGGTCTCCTTATGATTGCTTTGGCATTACTGAGTTCAGCAGTACTCTTTATCCATCACAGCTCAGTCACTTGCTTCACAGTGTGATTAAGGCTGAAGAAGAGATATTCTAAAACTCTGTGTGTTTTTCTATAAATTTTCACGTACAAAGATTCATGCAAATCACTTCATTGTCTTTTACAGCCCACTATGAATGGGAAAAGTGGGGTAAAACTAAAAAAAAATTAAATATTCTGCCTGTCTTAATTATGTTATGAGCTAAAATTATCAAATCATATTTTCATGACACCTGATGCAATATTGTGAATCCTTGGAAAATGAATACGATCACTTTCCCAGCTAACTCAGTGGCTCAGTTCAGGTACCAGTAGATAGAAATACTTTGACTTCAGTGCTGTTCCTCAAATATAAAAGAGGACTATTGTTTGATGGCTGCTAGAGTTGTCTGTGGAAGATGCTTATTTAGTCACCAGGAGTGAATCTTGCTGGAGCATCTCTTTCCCTTGCTGTGTGTGGGCAGGGCAGCTGCTGAGCTGTGAGGACTGAATTTGCTGGTGATTTCTTTAACATTCTTCTTATTCTTCTTACATTGCACAGCAGTCATAAGCTTTGGCTGAAATAAATGAATGCTTATAAATTAAATAAATTAATTGCATTAAATGCATTAAATGAAATTAATGCATTGAATGCATTGAAATAAATGAATATATGCAATGAAATAAATGAAATAAATGAATTTGGTTGAAATAAATGAATGCAAAGTTTGGTGTAAAATAAAGGGATGATGGAAAATAACACAGAGTTATAGAAAGTCTATTGTTTAGTAGTATTAGGGAATTTCACTGAATGTGGTAGTAAATAATTCTCATTCCTTTGCTTTAGAACAAAACATAATTAGCCTAGAGAACTCTAATAAAAAAATTATTTTCTTAAAATGCTTCACATTTTAGAAAACTATTCAGAACACTGATGCTGGACTTTTTCTCTGCTTTAATTTATTTTCCAAGCCAGCTAATAAATTTTGAAGCAAGCATGTAAATCTTTCTATTTCGAGCAGAAAGAATGACAGAATATATTGCATTATTCTGATGGTACACCCAATAACTTGTTACTCCAAGACCTTCATACTCAAGGTGAATATCTTTCTTGAAAACCAGTTTTTAGAGTTACTAAGACTTCTGACCATGCAAATACGTATTCAACAAGGAAGTGAATGGATAATAAAACTTAGGCATGGCAAAGTGAGTCTTTTTCTGTCTGTGGCTCTGTAAGAGTAGTTAAAATTATTAAAATTAGTTTTATCCACATAATTCTCAGTAGTAGTTTACAAGGAGGTAGAAATAATAAAGTTTTATAGATGGGAATTACCCTGATATTCTGTCCATGTCAGCAGCAGCAGAAGGATTAATCCTGGGTGTCTGAACATGTACACTGACTGACTTATAAATAGAGAGAAGGGATGAACCTGAAAGTACAGTCATGATCTTCTTCTCTCAGCACAGTGAAAGTGGTACAGTAAGTCAGAGTACAAGAGAAACAGAGTAACAAGCTCACCTTGTCTAAGCTACCTACGGAATAATACAGCTTTGGAGCCTGGGTACCTGGATATTTTATGGCACTCATAGAATTAGCAATTGGACTTTATATATCTAAAATAATTCCATATCTCACATACTTAAATCATTGACCTTTTGGCTATTAACACAAATTAAAAATCCTACCTACAAATGAACTACAGTTACAAGAGTAAATACAGAGACAAGAATGAGCTGGAAATCTGTTCCTTTTATGTAGCAAACTTCTGAAGTGAGTTCTCTTTATTATACAATGGTTGAGGTTGCTGTAGATCTTTGAAGCATTTGAAAATTGCAAGTAATGCCACTGTGGTGTAGTTCCTACCTTTGATCCACTGATAAAGATGTATAGTGGATATTACTCCCAAAGTGCTAAGAGAGGCAATTGAGATTTGGAGGTAGTTTGACAGCATTTACAGCTGTGAATCAGAAAAGAGTTGGGATGAAGAAGTCATACCCAAAGTTGTGTAACTTTTCTTTTTTTCAGGAAGGGCATGCCAAAATTTAATAGATGGATACAAATATAAAGAGGGGTCAGAAGAGATACCACGGAGGCAAGAATTCATGTGTTAGAGAAAGCAAAAGTTTGGTGATAGTATGTGTCTGTGCAGGCATCTCAGTGTAATTTACTTCAGGAGAGAGTGTTTCTGATAAGGTATTAATAATTTGGAAAAGTAGCTAAATCTTCACCCAAGCCAGTTCGTAGCCTATAATAGCTTGTTGGGAAGCAATCAGGAAAAATAAAACCACACAAGTTTACTGTTTTCAAAATCTAATTGTAGTAGAATTTTATAGGTATGTCCTATCTTTATACAAAAAGGTGACTGAACTGGAAACCCACATATTTATGAATGCTTGAAACATCTGAGAAAAGCTGATTGTATGAGAACGTTATGAAAATATGCCTAACAAATTCTAACAATTGGTAACTGCAAAATGGAGGACTGAGCAAACAACTGAACCTTGTTTTTATTCAATTCTAGGTACTGCCTCTGGATCTCCAGCGAAACAGAGTCTACCTTATTAGAGGTTGGTGATTTTATTTTCAAGCTCTTACATACAATTCTAAAGTAATCTTTCTGAGAGGCTGAACCTTGGTGTCTTTGGCTGATCTATTGACAAGCTGTTCTGTTGAATGTTTCTTTAGGACTGGACCCAAAGGATGTGTTTAGTATAAGCAAATGGCAGTAATTCTTCATATTCTTTGCAGTTTGGGGTTTTCTGTGAAATGCCTACTTGCATTTCTCATTCACATACTGCTTCAGTTAATTGTAACTTAACAAACAAATTAATGTAGATCAGATTTGAGTTTCTAGTCATCCTTAGCTAACCAGAAATCCCAGTTTTACTGTTTAATTTATTCTTATAGAGTCAAATATTTATTTTGATCTTTTGTCCATTTCTAAATTACTATGACATGACTTTTTGTATATATGACAAATGTAGATTATATGCTGGTTCATTAAAATATATATATTGTATAGTATGACATGACTGTTCAATGTTATTTAAATGGCATATATTTTAGGAATTATTTCAGTCTTTGTACCTTGATTTATCATATAATTTCTGGAGAGAGATAACTCCTCTGTTAAGCTGTTTTTACTTACATTCTATAAAACTGGTTTCTTCATTAACAAAGATGTAAGTGCTGCTTATTAAGAGTTATTTTTGATTCCAGTTGTCTGATCAGAGTTCTGGAAATTTGTCAATGCTTTTCTATTTGGATTATGAGTATGATAACATACCTCACTATATTAGTTCCAGTCCGTACACAGGTGTGCTCAGGCTCTTAGTATGATTCACATACAAGTGAAGCTTCTTATGAGCCAGATCTGTTGGAGCCATTAGCATTTCTCAAACGTGCAGCAAATGCACACTTCTGCAAGTAGATGTTCTCCTCTGTGCTTACAAGGGCATCTTTTTACTGTGGGACATGTATTTCTGAGACAGATCTTTAATTCCTGGAACCTGTTCCCTATCTGACATGAGATCCCTAAAATTGTTTACACACTCCTTTTCTGTTTGAGAAAGAGTTTGTCCACCCTTGTTGCATTGTTCCTCACACTCAATTTTCCAAGTACATGTTATACTTTCCTTACCTATAAACCCATAACTGGCATGGCACATGCTGTTGCTGTCTTATTAAAGAACTGCTTATTTTTCTGTACGAATGAGCTCGTGATCCCAGGAGCAGCTGGATATACCTGATGCTTTTTGTCTTCATTCAAAATGGCCACAATTGCCTGCTGTTTCTAATTTATTTCTGTCATCAGTAATGAAGAATATCACTTTTATTCTTTGCCTGGGAAAAACCAGGAAAATGAAGAACTAAGAAACTTGCAGAGGTTTAGAAGGTGTAAGTGCAGGAGTGTGCACTTCCCTGCAGTGGCAGATAGCATTGCTTAATCTCTGGGAGAGGACACCTGCCTGCAAGCTCATCAGGTAGTGCTGTGGGTCTGTGCAGCTGCACTGAGCTGCAGGTCAGGTGTAATGTAATTCAGTACTTTTCCTCAGGGAAGGAAGCAGCTGGGAGTAAGCCACTTGTCTCCTGCACAGCTCTCTGCTGAGCTCCTGGGATGCAGGAGACAAGGAGGGATGCAGGAGAGGGGGCAGGTCACATGCTAAGCATATGGCTCTGATCACCATCTTTAGACAGTGCCTGTCATGTAAAATGACAGAGAGGCTGGAAGTAGAGCAGCGCAGCTGGAGTGCAACACTGCAGCTTCCCTATTGCTCTCTGACCTTATGGGATTAGCGGGTGTTTTTAGGATCTGCCAGTCATTCCTGTTTTGTTAAGGTCTGGGAGAGATGCTGAGCCATACTGAGCTGCCACTGAGGAGCACTCTTTGGCAGAACTCAGCACTGAGGCCAAGGCTGCAGGAAAGTGGCACAAAGTGCCTGTTGTGTGCCTCTCTGAGTGTCTGACTCAGAGACATGATTCTGTGATAAGACCAAGCATGATGGCTCTCATGTATTTGAAGAGAAGGCTGAGATGTAAGTATATCATTCTTCAGGTATTCAGCAGAAGTAATGGTGGTGTGTTAATTATTGCATAAGCTGTAGCATCTCATCTAGAAATCTCTTTGAGGCATGCTATGAGCAAATTAAATATCAAGACATTCAAAACTAGTGCTTTTGATATATAGTTGTATTTCTGTGAAGCAGTGCAGTCTCTTCCTCATTGCAATGCCTCTAAGCATGAAAGATTAGATCTCTCTGGTTATAACTGTTACTTCAGACTAAATACTTGCCAACAGTCTTGCAGAATTCCTTTTGGATATTTTCAAATTACTAGAAACAGGGCCAATAATAATTTCCCTGGAAAGGCTCTCATAGGATAGATTCTGCTTATAGTACATTAATTTCAATAACTATGCATCTGCCTTTTATATTGGAGGCATTATTTTCAAATTACTGAAGGGTTTTAAGATGCTCTTGGTAAAGGCCTAAGCAAAATATAAAGGCCAATCTGTTTTCCACATAGTAGATTGCTGTTCAAGAGTTTGTGCCAGCCAGTACAGTGTGCAATCATGTCTTATTCCTCTCAAGAGAGATTAATTACTCAATTGCTGCTGCTTCTGCTGCTCCACATTCTTACTCTTTTACTACAGAAGTGGTCTGCTTCTCTTATGGAGCAGACTGGCAGAAATGTAAATGTGTATCATTGTCTTCTACCTTCTGTCTAATATTCTATCATTGTCTCCTTGATAAAAGATCTTCACCTGTGAGCTGTTTCGAATATGCACCAGTTTTCCCAGCAGTGCAGTTAATTGTGCTTTTAAGATTTTCGTGTTTAAAAGAAAACAAACAGATTTGTTTTTCCAATAGCGCTGTACACAGCAGTATCTTACAGAACTGCTGCAGATTTGCAGAAATGGAGTTATTGATTCATACACTGATATATTGGAACAGGCCAGGTAATTTATCTTGCTATTTTTCTTTTGAGAAAATTTTGTTTAAGATTATAATTTACTCAGGTATTTGACACAGTAGGGACTGTGAAAAGATGAAGTATGTCCAGCTAAGATTGCCTGAATCAATTGTATTTGTGTCTGACTAGTTTTCTTGTGAAACAGGCAGTACTGTGTACCTTCAACATTTGATTTTTTAGGTTTGTGTTTACTACATGCATACTTCAGTGGAGTCACTGCTGCAGTTTCTTAACATGCCTGAGTACTTTTCCACCCTGCTTGGGGTTAAAATTTGACTTGAATCTTACTGAAAGGCACCTCCCAAGTGCTACTGCCAGTGCTGACAAAATCCTTTGACTTTGGTAGGACAGTATGGAAGGACATAAATAGCTACTGCAAAGCAGTGAGTACAATCATTATCAAAACAGCAGCAAATACTAAGTGTCAGGCATAGATATTTACAAATTAAGGGTGTCCAGAGAAGTCTTTGCAAGAGTGGACAACAAAAACCAGTAGCCTTGGAGGAAACATGGTAACTGAAGCAACAGAGATGGTATATACAAGTTCCCAAAATAACCCACAAGCCCTTCATTCGCAAAAGAAAATTAAACTATTTTTCTCAGAATAAGCACTGTTTGCATAAACAAAATAATTTATTGTAGATTACGAGCAGAATACTTGCAGATACTCAGAACGTCTCCTTTGTTCATGTGCCAACACTCTGAACTCCCTAGGCAGAGCTGGGGGGAGGAAGATTATCCAGATATTTGTCTAGCCAGATGCTGGAATGGATGCTGGGGTCAAACACCACCTCCTTTTGTTGAGGAAGGAAGCATCTGTATCAAGCACTTTGAACACAGGTGTGGTGAAATCTATTTGAATCAAGGCAAGACATTAATGCACTTTTATGTGTTGCCAGTTTTCCCAAGTTAATAAAATGTGATTCATATGGATGAAAATAGAGTGTGCCAAATGGCCTTGCAGGACTCTGATATCTTTGATATGTGGCTTTTCACTGTGCATCAAGAATAGTGTGTGTTTTTCATTATAAAGAGACTAACTGTGCAAAATAGTGCTTACTGGATCTCCCAATAATTATGCAAAACTCTTGTTACTGTAGATTTTAAGACCTTAAAGCAATTACTAGATAGTTGCAGACCACAGACTGTATCTTTCCTTGATACAGACATTAATTTGAAATGCATCTGTTTGGTTTTTTTTAAATATGTAAGATGCTCCATTAGTTGATACTGGCATTATTAAAAATGCTTATTCACTAAAAAGTAACTGAAGAGATCACAGATTGTTTACATTACAGACTTTTTTAACAATAGGCTGTATGAATCCCCCCCAAAACCACTGCAGATAATATGAAATCCGTTATTGTCTGCTGGTATTTGTGGAGTATACAATTTCATCTTAGCTTTCTTTTGAATGACCAGATTGGTTAAAGTTCTCTAGGTCCTGCCTGAGGCACGTTTTGAGAACTATGACTAAACTTTTCATTTGGTCTTAAATATTCTTTTAAGGTATTGATTCAAGGACTAAATGTCGAATACTAGTAATGACTTCATTAATATTGTGTACTGTCTTAATTATATCAAATACAAAAGCATAAATTACATATTCATTCTAAGAATATTTATGTGTTAGTATATAATATGCATATTTCTATGGTAGTATATAATTCTGTTTATCACTTTAAGGATGGCTGAAACTGCACACTAGAAGTGCACCTTCAGCTGGTTTCCTGGTCCTTGCTGACTTTGCTTGAGAGCCTTTTGGGATATAGCTCTCCATTTTAAAGATAAGATTTCATGTTTATTCTTCAAAATAATGCCATCCTGAATTTGAAAATAATAATATATTATTTTATTATTATAATAAAATATTCTTCTATATATTATAAATATATAAAATAATAATAAATAATAATAATAAATAAATAATAAATAGCAGAAGCATAGTACTTTGTAGCTGAGAGCAGGACAACAGTCTGATCCAAACATGAATTATAAATGACTGAATAGTGCATACCTGATTTTGCAGATGAGGTATAACAAATTGCGGAGTTACATGTGCTCTGCTAATCCTACATCATGGTAATTTAAACAGCAGTGCTGCTAACAGTTCCTTTTCTCTTTTTAATGTCATCTGCATATACCTACATGTCTATACACTCATAAATTAATGCATACACACAAATGAGAGGTTTTAATGGAATTGTTCTCTCCTGGATGATACCTGTTTTCGTCACTCCCATGGATGCAGTAGGATGGGATATTTGATTGCTCTCACAGAATAAGCTTCAGAGAACCTCAGTAATCTCTTTTTAAGTATTTGGTTAATACAGAGTGTATCCTGGCTACTGTTTTAACCTTTGAAAGTTTCTCCAAAACTTATCAGCATCTCCCTTAAAGTGCAGAGCATTGAAAATGCCAGAACAACATCAAGATTTAAGCAATTGCTTCTGAAAATTAGATTATTACTTACTGTGATATTGCTGAAGCAACAGAAAAAATATCATATTAGTTGAAATAATGGTGTGAAAAGCTCTGCTTTTGGGTGAACATGTGCATCATGTGTGGACAGGAGAGAGACCATCTGCTATCTACTCTGTGCTGCTCTGGTGAGAAGAGCTGTGTGGGGAGCTGATGGGAAAGCAGTGAGTGTTCTGGCAGCAGCCAGGTGGGCTGTTCTCCCAGGAGATAAACTGTGGGATAGATAATGAATCAGAAAAGTGGCTTCCACAGCCAGAGGTGATACTGGTGTTAGCTGGATTGGCCGGTGTTCTTGACAGACTTGAGTGTGCCATCACTAGAATCTGTAACTGCAGAGCACTTTTGGAGAGGTGGTCAAATTTTTCATCTGAGTAGTGGCAAAGGAAATCTGCTTTGCCAAAAAAAATACTGCTAGAGGTGATCTTCTCTGCAGAAACAAGAGGGGTGGTGGCCTGCAGTGACTTCTTGTTTTTACTAGGAATAACTTCATTTTGAAACTTGAGTTTGTTTCTAGAGCTGTCAAAAATAGGTATTCAAAGTATGAAATTGTGCAAGGTGATATATGTATACCGCTGAGGTATACAGACTGATCAAGGTGGCCCAAGTGTTTCGATCTCTATATTTCTGTTGAGATTTTTTGTTTCATTCCCCTCCTTTCCATTTTACCCCATTTTTCTTAGCTCAGTTTTCTCTTTCTGTCTCTGTTTCAATCCTTCTGGTGCAATCACTTCCAATGAAATCTTGTCCTCAATTATCAATATTAGAAAAAAGAATTTTAGGCCACTAAAATCCCACCAGCTATTATTCTCTTCACTTAGGCTTGTCTAAAAGCAAAGAAGATTGAAAGTATGGGCTCTTTAACCACATCTATCCCTTAAAAATCTCACAGATTTCTGTCAGCCTGTTCATAACCATAGAGAAAAATTATCTAATGTGGTAATCCTGTAAGCAGTGAGTAATTTTCTTCCATAAAAAAATCACAGGTATGGAGCACTGAGGGTGAAAAACTCATCAGCTACCATCTTTCTACCAGGTCTGCACAGGAAAAAGCAAAAATGGACAGAATGTTGCTTTATGGCTACAGATTTGATTGCATCTTGAAAATGTTCCATCTTCTGTTTCACAGCAGAGTTTGAAGTTATTCTTCTAAATTAAAATGCACAATGCATGCACAATATGCACTGGAATTAATAAAGGATTTAAATTTAACAGTAATAGAGACCGAGAACAATGTTATATGTTTAATTTGATGATGGTTAAGGAAAGTCAGCCTTACTTCTGTTTCATTTATATTTCTAAGTTCAAACTCGGGTGAAAGCTGTGGCTTATGATTGAAGTCTCCTTCTTGCTTAGGCTGTGGAGCTCTGCTCACTGTTGTGGCTGCATGTGTGTCTTAGGTACATTCCAGTTCTGTGTGTGTCTGTGTGTGTGCGCTTTTTTGTGCCTGCAACTTTGCAAAATTCCCATTATTGTTTTTTGCAGCGAAATTCAGTTGAGCAATACTGAACCATTGGTTCTGAATGGTCACATTCTTGTGTGGAGAAGTCCTGGAAGAGTGAAATTTATGATATTGATATTTCAGGCCGATTGTTTAGGATGCTCAGGTATTAAATCAGGTGCTTCAGTAGACCATGTGTGAGTTATTAAGAGTACATTCCTGAGCTGCATTAACTTGCTGTTAGTTACTTGTCTCTTGATAACCAATTCTTAGAGAAATTGTCTTGAAGATCATATTTAAGGTGGGAGATGGAACCTGTGTATTCCTGATCTCTTCCCCTCATCTTATAGAAAATGAAAAACAATACTTTTCAAAGTGAGTGATGTCCTTGCAGGCTGGGAATATGTCTATGTGAATTCAGTATTGGTTCTGCAAGCAGCACCTTTATCACAATCTCTGTTTTGACAGGAGGCTTTCATTTAGCTTTGTATAGTCATTTCATAAGAGGCATTTGCATGTAATAGCCAGACTACATCTGGGAAATTGTGACAGGAGCAATCAGACTGTGGATGTTTTTACAGGTGAAACAAGCAGCTTGTTGCCAGCAAAACTGCTCAGCCTCACAAAGTAGGGCTGGGAAGGGGAACCTGGAAATTCCTC
This sequence comes from Pseudopodoces humilis, assembly GCF_049639895.1. Taxonomy (NCBI): domain Eukaryota; kingdom Metazoa; phylum Chordata; class Aves; order Passeriformes; family Paridae; genus Pseudopodoces; species Pseudopodoces humilis. Next base: position 45,462,152 of record NC_142204.1, on the reverse strand, counting down.
ATGAGAAGCAGAGAAACCAGGAGGTGTCAGAAGGTTTTTCAGAGGCTTTTCCTGAGTGGAAACCACCTGAAGCAAACAAGGAGTGTTATCTATCCAAAGTGCCCAAACCAAACCTGGACGAGTTGCTTCTCAAGGGTGTAAAGAGGAAGGGAATGAACAGTCTCGTAGGCTGTAGAAAGGCAATACTTAAGCAACTCTGGGTCTTAAAGAGCAGAATTTCAGAGATGAGATTCTGGTGAAAGCCAGTCTGCCCTTGGGGAAGGCATGGAAAAGACGGCAGTAGGGTGGGAAAGACATGAATCCTGTTTGAACTTTACTTTCAATACAGAGTAAAACTAAAGCTTCTTTATATTCATCATAAAATTTAAGCAAGATGTGGAAGCTGTGAAGACTCATGAGTGAGTAGCTAACAGAACACTTCTTGGAGCTGGCTTGTGACCCACTCCAGCTCCTTGCTCTGCCTGGTTAAGGCAGAGCCCTGAGGCTATGTTCAGATGCAACTGTGGTACCAACCACTGTCAGTTCATACTCCAGCTGCTCAGCCTTGGAGGTGTGCAAAGATCAGAGAATCTCATCACCCATTTCGATTGGTTTCTATTTTGATGAAAACCTACAGCTGAGAAAAAAAAAATCACAAATGCAATTAAAATACTTTTGAAGACTTATTTCACACAAGGACACATCATATATATAAATTATGGTGTGCAAGGTACATATAAAATTCAAAATAAACATTTTAGGATATACTTTTAACGTATATTTAACTACATTATGACAGTCTTATGTTACATAATTCAATAATTTAATAAGCTGATAAAATTTTCATAGAGCTTGTACTGCCAGCACTGCTAATGTAATGGAACTGTAATTTGGTTTAACATTTTACTGTTTCCTAAGGACACAATGATTGTGCAACTGCTTTCTTCCTGTCAGTCCAGTTTTGAACTGCTGTACTAGCTTCTGCCAATAGGACAGAGGTTTTCTGTGAGCCTTGAATTAAGTTCTTTCTTACAAGTTTCATGGTGTCCATGGCTCAGTAAAGAGGAAAAACCCAAATCAGTGCCCTCCTAAGTGGCAAGCTGTTATATATTTTCCTTGGCAGCAATCAACATGAATATACCTTTGGGCTAAGCACAGCGAGTGGTGTCTCCTGCCCAGAAGAGATGTCGGGAAGTACATGTGCTGGGAGAGAAGCTGAAATTATTTTGTTTCAGAAGCATGAGAAATAGGACTTCAGTCTGTAGAAAATCTTGTTTCATTACATCTGTTGACCACAGAACAAATTTTTACTTTCTTTTTCATTTTATTTCACCACTCATGTTTCAGTTTTCAAGTAACGTCATTACTGAATTCACCAATCCTGTAGTTTTTGACATAAGATGCCTCAGAGATAAGAACAAGTGGAAAATTAGTCTCTGTACATTTATACTTAATGCAGCTAGAGCTGTTTTGCTTCATATTTTATCTTTAGAATTATTAGCTGTGAACCATGCTTTGTTTTTGTTCTCTGACAGAAGTCTGAGATACAGCCCAGGTGTCCGATGTACTGCTTCAGAAATACTTCTGTCTGGTCTTTCAACAGATTAACATTAGCCCCCATTAAATGACACTCCAGAAGACAATTTAAAAAAATCAGGCTTCTACATGGAGTCAAAGTGAATTTAAATCCTTCACCATTGGTGTTCTTTTGAAAGCTAGTAATTTATGTTCTTATTTTTGCTCGTATCAATATATTTACTTGTACTGTGACAAAAGGATTTCAATCCTATGAATAATTTCTAAAAACAAAGCATAACATTAGTTCAGAAGTTTTGCTTTTATAAAAGCTGGAATGGCCTTTGGCATCAAGCCAGAACGAAGAAAAGGAAATCAAATAATGCACCTAATCCAGGCTGAGTGAAGAAAAAAGCCTTTATGAGTGCTGTAAAGCTTGTTAAATATGACATCTGACTGACAGTCAGAGATGTAGATTCCTAGTGTGGGAGATGTGACTACCACTGACCTGCCCTTGTCCTCCGGAGTCACCAGTGTGCCAGACAGCTCATCAGAGAGCCTGGAGTAAAATAAGGGACACAGAAAAACTGGTATTGCACCTAGAGGAGATCAGTTTTAATAAAAATAGCAATACTTTGAATGCAATGTGAAGAAGTAGTGCAAAGAGACACCTGGAATCAAAACCAAAGGTAGATGATCTGTCAGCAAAAAGGCATAAAAACATCTAGAATAGGTTAGACAATAACTTCAAAAATATGAATAGGTAGACATTTTAGAGAAGTGTTTTGGTGCACAGCTGAACTATTTTGCAAAGTAATTGTTTAGGACAGTTCATTTTGTATACTTCCAATGAAGGTATAATTGGAGAACTACAATTAGATCAACAGAAGTTGACCATCTGTATATAAAGTTCCACCTAATTTTTCAAATAATATTAACAAAGAAGTGACATAGTAATCCAACTATTTCAAAAGTATTTTAAAATTAATAAAAGGAAACGTATTTTTCAAAATTATTTATTGACATTATCCCCACAGTTTATTATATCTAAAGAGGTTAACAAAATTCCAAAGGACAGCCAAAGATTATTGATAGCCCTGATAGAGGTTAAGAGAAATACATTTCTTTGTGTTTACGGGCATAAGATTAGAAAAGATTAAAGACCAAGGTGTTCATTGAGGAAATCCAAACACTTTTCTCTTTAGGCTCCTAGTTTCTGCTCTTAGGATGTTGGTGTATATGAAGCTAAGCTTTGGATACCTGCAGCATTCATGCTATCTGTGGTATACTCCAAAATCTTGATCTTGGGACCTGTACACACTCCAACAGTCCTCACCTGTAAGAGTTTTAACTTAGAGGATCTCCTTAAATACAACATGGCTTCTTTCCAGACTTGATATGTTAGGAAAGTGATGCGCCTTGAGAGAAGAGGGGGAGAAGAAAAGGCAGCAAAGAGGAGTTATCATTCAGGTACCATCTCAAATTAGGACATAGCTGGAGCATGGCATATAATGTCAACACAGTCATTAAACAGGGAATATAGTTTGTTTTGTATGAGCCAATCTATACAATGCCATGGCATGTTCAAGATGTTTAATGTTTGTGCCACCAGTGCAGTTGTGGGAAGGACTGTTAGGTAAACTCGTAGCCCAACAAGCACATCAGGTACTGGGCTCTCCCAGCAGGCTGGGGACAGGTCACCTGCTGCTGCTTCCAGAGCTGGCTGAGTACATGGCACACAGATAAAGTTCATAGCCTAAAGTGTCACCCTGCTTTTCTTTGTAAAGCAAGTTTGGGAGCTGTATAAAAGTGCATATAATCAGTGAAATGTTCTTCATTGGTGATGTGGTGGTTTTTTGAATTTATCCCATTTAGTTTCTGAAACCTCTAGGATTAACCTTCAGCCTGAATGAGTCAGGCAATCCACTTATGTTCCACTAGCAGTGCACTATATTTTCAGCAACTCAAATATAATTTGTTTTAGTACAGTTAATGATATATATAATCATATTTTCTGGTACTGAGCTATATTTAATAGAGTTGAAACATCATGCAATATATAAACCTTAAAATGTCCTTTACATCTTATCCTGGTTTCCTGCCTCCTCAATACAATGGCCTTTTGTTCTGGTTGCTCTTTGTGCTCTGGGAAGGCAGAGGGAAGTGGTATGATTTGAAATTAAAGCTTCTAAGTGTGTAATGTTTGAAACCCATCAACATTTCTTTAGGAACATCAAGAATCTATGCATAAAGGTAGGTGTGAGGGATAATCAAAGATGTGTGTTATATAAATGGGAAGTGGATACAGAGATTGGAAATGTGTGTCTCCAAATGCTGTGTACACTGGAATAGAACCTGGTGGTCACTAGCTACTCAGGGAGAAGAGAGGTCAGAATCTGCACTTCAAATTTGGTAGGTTACATTATAAAAGTGTCTGCAATGTGGACAGAGCATTTGAAATGTAATTTTATGTGAAACTTCTCATTGTGTTTCATTCCTAATGCTGAATTCATTTAGAAGGAGAAATCTCTGTCTAGCATAGGGCAAGAGCCAAGAAGCATAGGCAGAAGTTTTATTATCAGATAGTGGTGATGGATTCAGTGGACTCCATACATAAAATTAAATGTTTAAATATATAATCAGAGAATATAATTTGTCTGAAATAACAGCAAAAGAACAATGTAAAAGGAGTGCATGATCAAATGCTGTAGAATAAAAAGGCAGCAAGTTGTTCATGTTGTTCTCAAAAACTGCTGACTATTTATTTGGGCTCTACAAAATTCAGAATTCTGCTGCACCTAAATGCAGATTAAATTTTATTACAGAAATTCAGAGACACTCTTCCTTGACCACTATTGTTTTCCTGATTGGTGGTAAAGGAAAGGAAGGTCTGTGCTTCCAAAATGCCTTTCCTAAATTTAAGGCTGAACACTATGTCTGGTGACATTTTGAACATTTCTAGTGTCCTAAAGAAAGTCTTTGGTCAAAAGAGAACATATTTCCATAAGGGGCTCTGAATAGGCGCACTGCTTCTTTTAAGCAGTTGAGTGGGTGGCTTTTTGGAGTCTTGACATGGTATGACAAGCTCACAGCTAAAGGCTGGCACTCTGTATCAGGTAAGATAAAAGTAGTTGGATCCCTTCATATAATCAGAAAGTGGTTTGTGGGAGGACTTCAAAGATCGTCTAGTTCCAACTCCCCTTCCTTCAGCAGGGATACCTTCCGCTAGACCAAGCTACTCAGAGCCTCATACAATCTGACATTGAACGCTTCCAGGGATGGGAAATATTTTCTCTGCCCAATTTCTCTGGGCAATCTGAGCCAGTGTCTCACACCCTCATGGTAAAGAATTTCTTCCTAATATCTAATCAGAGATGTAGATTCCTACCTTCCTACCCTCCTTCAATTTAAGGCCATTCTCCCTTGTTCTGTTGCTACATGCCCTTGTGAAAAGTCTGTTTCTTGATTTCTTGTGACAACTTTTAGATAGTGGAAGGCACTATAAGGTCTCCCCAGAATCTTTTATTTGCCAGGCTGAATAGCCCCAGCTGTCTCAGCTTGTCTTCATAGGAGAGGTGCTCCAGTTCTGTGATCAACTTTCTGGCCCTTGTCTGGACTCATTCCAACAGGTCCATGTCCTTCTTGTGTTGGGGACCTCAGAGCTGGACACAGTGCTCCAGGTGGCGTCTTAACAGAGCAGAGCAGAGGGGCAGAATCACCTAACGTGGCTTGCTCATCATGCTTTTTTTTGATGAAGTGCATGATATGCTTCACTTTCTGGGTTGTAGGTGCACATTGCTGGGTCATATTGAGCTTTTCGTCCAAAAACATTCCTAAGTCTTTCTCCCCAGGGCTAGGCTTGATCTATTCTCCAGAAAAAATGCAGAGGCTTGGAAGTTTGTCCATAACTGCTGTGATCAGCTCCTACTCAGTCCAAAGGCAAATGTCACCAAGATGTTAAATAAAATGTGTTCCTGTGTTTCATCCTTTTCTTCCATAAATTGAAACTGAACCCCCAGTTACCTACCCCAAGTCTTTGTTTCTGAAGGAGTTTTTGCAACTACTTTTTGTAGAATGTGAGTAAAGGAAAAGAAAACACGTTTCAAAATCAGATGTGGAAGATCTGGTTCAGGGTTTGGCTTCAGGTCAGACATTTAAATCGTGGCCTTAAGTACCAGATATGGATCCTGTGATTCATCTGGCTCTTTGCTGTATGTTTGTTTTAAGATCCATAAAGGATCTTTTTCTTCTAAATTAGTTCCTATAGAAGTTCTTCATTTTACTTGGTAGTCTCCTAGCAGAAAGCAGCTCCTTTGAGAATGTATAGTAATGATGTAATATTGAGGCAAAGTTCTGGCAGGATTTCATGGACTACTTTTATAATGTTTCTATTTGATTTTCCCATTATAGGCTTAACAAAGTCAAGATTATCTTAAGCATGTCAGTCCTGTTCAAATACATTTTGTTATTTTTATGATGAAAATTAACATTTTTAAGCGTGTTGCTGGATTGGGGCCCAGATGATTTTTACGTCTTCCAAATTAAAGCTTCCTTGATCATCATAATAAGGGAATTATAGCAATAATTATTAATGAATAGTATTACTGTGTAAATTCCCCTGTGAATCTAACTGCATATAGGAATTAGTGCATTGGTTCCAATAATTTATAAATGTGCCTTAGCAACCTTAATGCTATTTATTTATTTTCTTGTTTACTGATAATTATTACTATTTCTGGTAAAAATAAATCCTTTATGACCTGGAGGTGGACTATTTGGATTACATGGGAGTAGATAATAAATCTGCAAAATTTTCCCTGTTGAGGAAAGCAAGAAAGCCTGAGCAGTCTGAGTTTAAAAGGTAATAATCTTTCTTTTCAATAGGAAGAAAAGCACCAGAGACCCAGAAGCTAAGAACCTTCAAATGTATCTTGGATCTAGGTCTTTGTGTCAGTGAAAAGAAGAATTTGAGAATGAAAATGACTTTACATAGTGACAAAACCAAAGCTGGGTCATTTTGACAAGCTGTTCCTACTTTTCAATGAACATTTCTACAGCTCATTGAGGTGAACACTGAAGAGAAGTGGTAGCACTAACACACTTGATCTTTCCTGGTGGTTTATGCATCATTGATTCTTGACTCTCCACTGTGATAAACATGCAGGCAAGAGTCTTTACGGCAAGTGTCCGTTGCTGTCAGTGGCAGTTTTGACTGCTAAAACAGTTCAGGGCAGGTCTCATTTTGCCTGCATGGAACAATATTTAGGATTTTTTTTAACTTTTATTTTAATAAGCCTAGGATAATTGCAAGGAAACTTCTGGATGTCAGCAACCACGAGAAGTCATATATTTTCCTTATCCAGTTGGATGATGGGGAGCTGATGTCTTTCTCCTAGCAGCAAATTCTGATGAAGTCCAAGGCTTGGGTGCCAAAGTTATGATCACAAGTCCTACACCTCAGCTTCCCAAGCCAGCAGTGCTCCCAGTCTGGGGATGATTGCTGTACAAGAGAAGCTTAATGTTGTGGTGGAAGGTGAAGCTGGAAAGGGCACAGAGAATGTGAGTGGCTGGAGTCGCACGTGAAGTAAATGTCATGTGTTGTTGTACCACACATAGAGAGAAATGAGCAAAAAGTCAAGAACCACAAAAGCTGGAGATGCAACTAGGTTTTAGTTGTGTTGTTTTGTTGGTTTAGGATTTTTTCTTTAAAAATAGTCAGAGTCTGAATCTTTAAAGGAAAACCCAGAAAAGTGATCTAGTTTGGTAAGAAGAGCAAAGGCTGTCACAGGGCAATGTTACAACTACTTGTATTGCCCTATGTCTAGACATGTTTTTGGGGAATTATTTTATAGTGAGCACTGTAGGTACTCCCCAGACACATTGCAGAACTGCAGAGAGAGTTGAACAAGACACATTTTCTGCAGTTTATCTCTGATGGGTTTGTTTTCTGGTCTTAATATTGGGACAGATAGTCTTGTTTGTGCCATCTTTCTGACAGGTCCCACACCTCCAAGCATTTGATACTGGTTATTGGTTTCCTCTAACAGCAGTTGCATGCTTCTTTTTTTGGATGAGACCATATATCAAACTGAACAAGGTATCAAGCATACTTACATTTTGAGAGGTGTTCCTTGATAACAGAAAGATGGACTGAGAAGTCACAATTTTTTTTTAGTCCATTTATGTGACAAGCTTGTGTTTGGAGAACAGAGGTAAGTATCACAGGTTTACCTTCTCCCTATCTTATGACTTACTCAAGTAGACCAAGTGGGACTAAAAAGGTCATTTCATTACAACACAAATTGATAAACTCTAAGTAAATAAGAAAAGCTGTACTTAACAGCTCATGTGTTTTATGTGTTAACACATAAAAATAAAAGGCTTTGAATATCCTTCACTCCTGCCATACCCTTGCAGAGGTGACTTTTTCCTCTGGTATGGTGAAACATGTATGCAATTCCCTCTGTTTCCCCTGATTTTGTAACCATCTCTGCTCCTTCCTTATGTCAAGGAAGTTCCCAATCCAATCTGGGATTTCCTGCTTGTCTCAGGCAACACAGCCCCAGCTTGGTACACCCCTGTTACTACAGCAGCTAACCCCACATTGCATGGCAGGCAGCTTCTGGGCAGATGACATCCTGGGACAGAGGTTCTCCAAGGAGGCAGAGAGCTCCTTGTGAGTTTGTTGAGCTTGAGAAGCAAAGCATGTGGAAAAGTCATGCTCTTTCCCTCCTTCTCTTCTGAAGGCCCCAGATTCCTCTGTGCATCTATAGGCAGCTGACTCAGTTACCTCAGCCCTCTACAGAACATACTATGCACAGTATTTTTACTCTAAACATCATCATTTAAGATACACATACATCACTGAGGAACTAGAGCAAGTGAAAACACTGTCATTGGTGAGTTTCATAGGGTTTGGTTTTGACAGACTGTATGTTGTCCTCCATGCAGGGTGTCCTGTACACAGATTTTTTGTCAGAGCATTGCAGACACTGCACATGATGCAGGATAGTGTTTACTGCTTGCTGGTGCAAACCCACCTCCTCAATCCAGCCTTAGATAGGTGTAAGTGAAAAGTCTTTCTGTGCCATTGATTGTGGGAAACAAATATTTCCCACACTACAAGTGAAGGACCCTGCAGTCCTGCTGAGGTTTATAGAAACTGCCAGTAGCTCTATGGCAAAATTGGAGCCTGTAGGCTAGAAAAATGATTTTTCAAACTCTGGCTGCACTTTTAAACTTGTGTAGTCATTTGAATGTCACTAATTTGTGTTCCGTGGTTTTTTGCAATGCAGCAGCAATTTTGTTTTATTTTAGGAAATAAGAGGAAGATTTTGGTAAGAGACATCTATCAAATTCAGTGCTCCTACTGCAAAAGATTACTAGCTTTTTAAGATGTGATACTGTATCAGTAGTCTGGAAATACACTGGTAAGATCAAAATTGAATTGGTTAGAGGATTCCTGTCCTTCATTGTCAGGTTATCTTAGAATATTAATCTGATAGGAACAAAAAGCACTTTCATGTGCTTTTTGGCAGAAAGTGCACTGGAAACAAAGGAAAGAGGTGGAATATGGCCAATATCAGTTTTAAGTTCCAAGACTAACTTAATTTGCTCTTTAGAGGTCACTAAATGCATTTATATTCATTTCTCTAATGGATAAATTCTGTTATTTAATTTTAAAGTTGTATGCTTGCAGTTGTTTTATTTTAGACCATCCTCATGCTTGAAAGAAATGAATAAATTCTATGAGAAACTGGATGAAACTTCAATTTAATGAAACTTCTCAGAACAGGTGGGCTGTATCAGTGACATGTAGTTAAATCTTAAGTGCCAGATGGTTTATTTGCAATTTATTTCAGGATTTGGCCATAGATTCATTGTTTGTCAGTACCGATAGCTTCTACTGCTGTTATAAATAAAAGCTTTAAACACAGAATGGAGTCCATCACTTTTTGTAAACCCTTAAAATTATAGCCCCCAAACACTCAATTAACTAACACAAAAGGATAGTATCTTCTGATATTCTTCAGAAGTTAAGAATTTTCATGTGGGGTAGCTAGAAGGCTTACATATTTGTACTTTTTGTTTATGTTGCTACTTTCCTTCATGGACACTTATGGTGAGTTACAGTATATGTCCATTAAGCTGTTCACTGCAGTTGCCTTTCATTTGAGACATGCTGTGCATTTTTCTTTCAAAAATATAGTCTCTGTATGCCTACTAATAGGCATAAAAATGAAAAGTAACTAAAAAATTAACAGACAACTTATGTCAACTTAAAGGCCAAAATACTTAAATTTCAATTATTCATCTCACTAGTCAGATGGAGAATTATAAAATGGACAACTACAAAAAGGCAGTAATTTAACTGTTTGGAGGGGGGGAAGTTTGACTGTTTTCTAATTTCTGCATCCCATAAAGCACAGTATTTAGTCTTATATGGTGATTCAACTTCTATGGAACATTTCCTGTATTTGTCAAGGAGCTGCTGTTAGTTTTTGCAGACCTCAGTAATGGAAAGAACTTTTGGAAAATTTTCTTTAATTTATCTTCATAGCACCATCCACACTTCAGTGCAGATGTGTGAGTGTCACTGCAAACAGCAGGAGGATGTCGCAGTCCTTCAGCAGTCCCACCATTGACCATATAAATAAAAATGTTTGGTCTTGCAACTATGTCAGAAAAAAACACTGACCAATGATCAGAAATACTTATTTTGCATTAAATTGACTAAGTTTGGGTTTTTTGGGGTTTTTTGGTTTTTTAAATCTGTGAAATGTTTAGCTTGATTTCTGTGTATTAAAAAAATCGGTGAACATTCAAATGTGTACAAAAGATGTATTTTTGATACTGTGTCATCATTTTTAGTTTTGATTTTTACTGCTAAAATCAAGTAAACTGTAATGTTACAGTCATTGGACCAGAAAGTGTTATTCTTTCGGAAATAGACCACACCCATTCAAAAGTATCCTTTATTTGTTTTTTACATGCTTACTGTTTACTCATTTAAAAACAATATTCCCACAGTATATTTCATGGTAGCATTTTACTTTGGGACCAGAAATTGAGCTCATACTTCCTCAAAGGAGGAATTCCCAATTGGGAATTTGGTTTTAGTAGCATTGCTTTAGCTTCTTCTACAACAAGCAAAAGAGCTTGCATACCCTATGTAGTGGTTGCAACCCCTTATGTTTTGTAGTTCATATCATATGTTGTGCTTCTCACAAAGTGCAATCTGCTATTCCTTTCTCTGTTCAGACAAAGTTTTAGACATTAGTCTGTTCATTCAGATTTCAGCATCATCCCATGGAAGTAGCCTATTCTGTATGTGCTGGTCAAATCTGTATTTTGGGAAAAAAAAAAAATCATATAAGACCCCAAAAAGTTTATGAAAGATTACAGTTTAAGGAGGAAGAAGTAAAAACTCATGTAAATCAATTACATTGGCATAGGTTAGAAAAAAAAGGAAAGACTTCTTATTCTCATTTTTTAATAAAACTTTCAATCCTGGTTTGGCTTAGTTTTGTGTTTTCCTCCAAAGGTGAAAATTTACATATTTAATTGATTTTCCACTAAATTCTCACTGATAACAGAGTTTTCTTGCTTCTAATAATTGCTAGGCTCTTCCCCCTGCAATCTATGATGCATATTTAGAACTCCACATTTCATATTGTCTCTTCATTTGCAGTTAGCAATTTCTCATAGTGCATTTCTAAGGTGGAAGATTAAAAACATGATTGCTCCTGGATTTGGGAATGCATATTATTGCAGGGGAAGATCCTTCCTAGGAGAACACAAATGTCTGATTTGTTTTTTATTTGGAGGAACACAGTTGTTCCCAAGCTGAAAATAACTTCTTTTCTCTATTTGTATTTTTATGTTTATTTTCTCTCTGGTCAGATAGGGCTAATTCTGTGTTTTGTGTGATGGAGCTGTTGATTCGGAGAACTGTGAACAAATATAGATGAAAAAGTCAAAAGCCGTGCTCTGGCAAAGAGGAGAAAGGGCTGGTGATGAATAGCAGAGGATGATTGTTCACTGACAATGCAGACTCTTGGTGGCACACAAGTAGGAGGCTTTCTGTCTATTTTGTGTCACTTTTTTCTTCTTTACTGGCAAACTACTGATCTAGGTTGACCTGTATTTGAAATCACCTGGTGGTACCGACTGTGAAATATGTTTGACATTAGGATGAAGATTACATACTGGCCTCCCACCTTCAGTTTTCCTGTGATTTTCATACAGCCAAGTGCTATCTCATGCTGTTTATTAGGAATCACACTGATATTTTCATTCAAAAGTGTAGTATGACATGCAGAATTAGTAGGGAATGGAATAAAATTTAGTGAGCAAATGTATTTCTTCTAGCCTTCTAGCGGCTCATTGTGGGAAAAGGCCTGCTTATTTCCTGCATCAGTGCAATGACAAGGACAGCAGTCCACTCTGAAAAGCAGCTATATAATATGCTTTCCCTGAGTTTGCAGATTGAGTAGAAAAGAGATAAAAATCCAAATGTGCAGATTACAAAGTCAGCAGGAGAAAATGCCTTCTGACTGTTGTGTACTTTGTCATGAGTATTAATTTGCAGAGAGGATATAAGTTAATATTTCTGTAGTCTGGCATCCGAAACACTTTTTCAGGATGCCAGATTTCTGTGGCCACAAGATCTCTGAGTCTGGACTACTCTGCTCCCCAGATTTCTGGAGTTGGCAGGGCGCGTTCAGCAGAGCACTCTGCTGCAGCAGACAGAGGCATTGTGGGCACAGTGGGCACTGATTTCATTCTCACCCCTCTGACACGTGCTGTGCTCTGGGGAGGACCTCAGGCCCACCCTGTTGCAATGGACTTGTCCAGTGATGCAGATCCATGGCTGCCCTGGCTGCCATCAGCCCAGCCTCAGGCTGCTTGTTCGGGGGCCGTGGACTTGTGCCTCTGAGGCAAGGGCTGCCTGTAGCCCCTGGCTACCATGCCCCTGCCCTCAGCCAGCGGCCCCCTCCCACCCAACCCCAGCAAAATGTTTGGATGCAGCAGTTTGTCTCTTGTTTGTATGGTAAAAGGCTTGTCATTAAAGCATTTCAGTCAGCTGGAAACATTCATTGGCTTGAGCTTCATGCTTAAAAAGAGCTGGCAGCTCTGAACTTGTTGCTATGCTCTGCACAGGCAGTGGCCCTGAATTTCTGCTCACAGTAATGGATACTTGGCTTTTTCTACTTTTCAGCTAAACACATAATTCAGTTGATTCCTGTGGTGTACCCTGAATTTTTGTAGGTCTTTGGATAAGGAAATGGGAAGGAGTCTGGCTTTAATGCCAGGCAGCCCAACATCGAATTGCTGCCGGGTCAAGCATAGGCTTGCTTTGTCTATCCAGTGATGTAAGTTGTTACTGTGATGACCAATAAAGCAAATGAAGGGAGTTCTTAACTAATGACGGCTAGAACAATCAATCCAGAGGTCAGGAACATCATAGAAGAAGCATGCATAGTAGAGTGCAAAACCAGCAGTATCAAAAATATAGGAAAAAACCATATCGAACAGATTGTTTCTTAAGTTCAAAATGTATGAAGAAGTTCAGTTGCTCTAAGGGTTGGCCAGCTGGCCCAAGGACAAGATGTGAACCAAAAAACCATCTGAAGAGAAGACCTGAAGAGAATTTTCCCATCAGTATTACAGTCTGTGGAGGAATACACTGCAGCAAATTGTGCTGCACTTGATGCTAGTTTTGGATCAGCAGTGATTTGAAGTAAATCGCTCTGTAAACGCTGTAAACCATTTGGAGGGAATATTGTGTGTTATCTTGGATACAGCCTTTGTTGCTTTTTGAGTGCAAAGGCCTAGGAGAACATGAAAGTAGTACTCTCTAGAGCTCTGTATCTGTAACTGGCTCTTGGAGCTTTTGGGACATTTGGAGTGGCATTTTTCTCAGTATATATAGAATCTCTTTTACACTTTAAATATGGCTGATACTGATAGTAGTCTGTAGTCTGTTGTACCAATAACTATGTGTCGTGGTTTTAAACCAATAACTAAGAAAATTACTTATTTCTTGCTGTGAGATATGGATTAGAACAAGAGCAAAACAGGCATAAAACTTAAAAGGGAAAAAAGAAAGAAAGTTTATTGACAAACTACAATAAGAACACCAGAATAAACTTCCAGAAAAAACCTTTTCATCCCCTGTCTACCCACTATTCCCTTGTTCACATGACAAAAAGAGACAAAAACTTTGGAACTTTGATGGTTAAAACAGTCCCAATTCTTGCTACAGTCTTTTCACCAGTCTTTATAGAGAAACACAAGTTTCTTTCTGTTAATTTATGGAGTTTCTCACAAGAAAAACTATTTTTTGTTATAGTTTTCCATTGCTCTAATGTTAGCTGCCCAGAGCTGCTGTTATTAGAGCCCACTCCTCCCATTTTCACATCACTCTCAAGTGTGTATGGGACATGAGTCTAGGGATGGGATTTTTAAGGATAAGTTATTCAAAGGCAAAAAGTCTTCTTCATCTGTTTCTGTGAGCTTCACTAGAAAACAGTTTTCTCATTGCCTGTCAAGGCTTCAAATCTTCCAGCACTTCACTGTACCATAATTACTCTACTTTTTTACTCAAAATTTACACTTTGAACACTCTATTCCTCCCTATTTACTGTCATGAATTAAAGGAGTGTTTTCAAGACCTTATTGTCCATGTCCATAGTTTTAACAGAAAGATATTTCAGCTTAATTAAAGCATCTTCTTAATTCTCTACCTTTTCTGAAGCTTCTTTTCTTTCCTGTCACTAGTAGTTTATAAAGTCTCTTTTCATGTTGATCACTCTCTTTTCTCTGTCTGGATAAAAAGATTAATCCGCAAGTCTCATCTGGGAAATGAAAGAGTTAAAATCTTGCCCAGGCTGTTGTAGGTAGTTCTGTGGCCTCGGCCGGTGCAGGAGCTGGAGCCGTCTGCGATGGAAAGCTCCTCATGGCTGCTCTGGAGAGTGCAGTCGCCGCGCCCAGCCCGCTGCAGGCCCAGAGCCCCTCTCCTTCTTCACTCAGCAGTCTCCAGTGAATCCAGCCACAGCAAAAAAAACCTGCAGCCGAGCCAGAGATCGGCTCGGCCCGGCCCGGCCGGAGCCCGGAGAAAACCCCCTCCACAGGGCCCGCATCCCCCGGCCGGGAGACGCTGGGCCCAGCCCAGTCCCCGCCCGGCCGCATGGCCTGGGCAGGGAACGGGAGGTCTGGAGCTCTGCCGCCCTTCCCAGCCAGGAAACAAAGAGAGCCAACAGAGCTCTGGTTTTACACTTTAAGGTAGGGTTCACAAGTTGATCCCACTTTTCAATGGCCTAAACTGCTGTCAATTCTCAGCAATGACCGATAATTGGTCAGGAGAAAAGACTCCAGGCAGTTCCCAGCAACTTAAACTTTCTTAAAGGTAAAGTAACTCCATGACACTATGGTTACTATCTTATTTTATTTTATTCTATTCTTCTTTTATTTTATAATATAACTATAAATAAATAGTATGATATTTTAAGCTTGTGCTATATTACAGAATACAGTATAGTATATGTAGTAGGGATAGTCATATTGGCATGCAATTTATATAATTGTATTAAATGTCATGATTGTTTCTGAATAATGATTGAAGAAAGCATTTTCATATTATTAGCATCTTTGACATCTTGGAACAGTGACTTAAACAGTAAAGCAGAACAAGCTGTGGTTTTGTTGTGGTACATGTTTAGGTATTGATAGAAAAGTGGTCCACAGAAGATGAGGTCAGCTTAAATGACTGTCAGTCTCATATGACTTCTCAGTAGGAATTGTGGGCCAGCTCAAATTCTGTGCCAGACTCCGTAAATTCTGTGACATATTCCTGGTTAAACTTCTATTGTTCTGTGCCCTCTGGTGCTTTCCATTAGTGCAGTGCTGAAAAGTCAGAGTCATCAAACAGAGATCCCTTTGAACAAACAAGAAGTCTGTCCTTCTCCCAGTGAGAATTACTCATAGTAGTTATGAGTGGAAGCATGAAATAAAAGGCAAAGACAGATGGGGAGTTGCAAGGAAACAGTGAAAGAAAATCAGGCATTGAGGACAGTGGTCTCACCTTTCCAGAGCAGCCTACATGCTGTCAACTTAATTTGCAATTATCATAGCAAACAAGATTTAAGAAAGGATTTGAAGGAGGGCAATGAAGTAACTTTGCAGGTGTTGCAGAGTTCTTCCAAAGTGTGAAGTGTAATGGGAGGAAGCATAGAAGTGGTTCACTGAGAATTTAACAAGGGCATAATGAAAAATAACTTGCAGACTAATTGTAAGTTAGCTGCTCAGTACAAAGTGAGAATAATAATGAGAGTGGTCTATGGAACCAATGTGAACTTGCTTTTATTTGACATACCAAAGAAAGAAGTGGAGGCACGGAGAGAAATCACACACTCAGAGCAGCTGCGCTCTGATAAGGTGCTGTGTTTGTCCAGGCCAGAGGACAAGACTTTGAATTCATTTGTTTCTGAGATGATGAGAATCTGGACAAGAGTATTAATTAAGTGCATATTCAAAGATTTTATAAGAGCAATATTATGCATAAAGATTTTTCATATCTGGATTTAATGATCTAAGGATGATTTGGGTTAGAGATAACATTCAGACTGTACACAGTGACTCAGACAGGATCTGGCAGAATGAGTTTGTGGGGGTGGGTAATGAAAACCCCAATTTGTCTATGTGGAGCCTAAGCTGATGCCTGAATTTACAGTATCAGAAATACTGTCTGAGATACCAATTTGAAAAGAATGAGATGGTATTGAAGTAGAAATGCAACATCTAAAGAGGAGATAGTAGTTGACACTGTGTCTATAGATGAGATTATACTAGATAAAAGTTTTAGGAGGAAAAAAGACCAAAAAATTCTTCAGAAAGCACAGAAGAAACCATGAAGTTGTTCATTTGAATGACATCCAGAGCAACAGTTAGGGACATCAGGATACGTCTGTGCCAGGGCAGCCAAAATATCAAAAGTAAAAACTCCTAAACATGAAAAACTATTGGTATGTTTAAAAGGATGAAAAATGAACCCACTTCCTGAGGCCTGAATAACTGCAAATGAAAGAGATTTAAAGAGTTCCATTTACACATTTTGAGTGCAAAAGGTAAAAGCCATAAAGAAAGGAAGAGAAAAACTTCATGCAGCAGTTTAAAGCTACTAAAGAACAACAGGAAAGCAGGAAGATGTACTGGTGGCTAAGGGAAACAAGAGGGCTACTTTTTCCTTTGTGAAAGGAAAAAGTGGTGAGAATGGGAAGAGAATGAAACATCAGTGGGGAAATGAGTCTCTGAAGGACTGGGAAACTCTGAGATGCATGTGGCTTTAAGGAGAGTAGAACAAATAGACAGATTGAGCATAACCATTTTCTGTGCTTCAGTGATGAAGTAGGGAAAGGAAGGGAAAGCAAAGGAAGAAGAAAAAAATAAAATTGTTATTATGTCTTTCTATTATGCCATTATTTCTGCTGGAGAAATAGGCATATGGAAAGAAGAGAAAGGAGGATTTGAGCACTGGAGTTGAAATGACAGTCATGGATGTTATAAATAAATGGTAGAATAAAAGATTTATAACTAGAAAATGGGTAGAACATAATTAATTTGTTGTGAAAAACAGGAGCTTTTCTCAGTGTAGGAAGAGGATGATGATGGTGAGAGGTGGTTCTTAGGTTTAGTGGTGGACTTGGAAGCACTAGGTTAATGGTTGGACTTGATGATCACAAGGATCTTTCCAACCTAAATGCTTGCATGATTCTCAAAATCAAGGCTGAGGTTAGACTAAAGTAAGAGAGAATAACAAATGAAAAATAGATGTGCATGAAAGAGCAGTATTTGAATAATTACTGAAATAAAATGAAGAGTTGTAAGATGTTTATAAGAAATGGCTGCATTAAATGGTTTTGTGGTCTCAAAATATACTCTGCTAAAAATGGGATCCTGTGATTGAGAGTACCTGACAGTCTACTGCATAGCATGTCTTAAAACCTTACATGCCATGAGTTCTTTCCCATTCCAAATGGAAGAGGAAGTTCCGAATTCTAGAGCTTCTAGTTTGAAAGGGTAATTTGCCAGCAGGGCTAGGAGACTGTGTATTGTACTGGAACTGGTTTTCATGATGAATGATAAATCTTTGTGGTTTTTCTTGTGGGTTTCTGACATCTATCTAGGCATAGTAAAAATGAGAAAGTCTCATTTACATGAGAAGTGTGGAATAGGAGGAGTAAAGCAAGGAGAGCAGGGCATTTTCATTATCTCCTTTTCATCATTAGCAAATCAGGGAATGCTAAAAATACAATTAAATACACAGAGAAGGCAATCAGCATGGATTTTCATATTATCACAGCTTTTGTCAGCATGGAATGTCAGATTTTTTTGGGATGCCTGTCTAACACAGTGAAATACCTAGGCAGTACTTCAGTGTAATGATATCTCTAACACTCCTATTTGTGTTTGCTGATGCCAGTAACTTCAAGAAAACACTAGTTTGCTCAGTTTCTAGCTCTTACCCTTCTAAATTTAAAACCCTTCTTATCTTTGTTATTTTCCAAAGAAAGTATACCAGTTTCTATTTGTCTTGTTTGTGCTTCTTATGAAATTTTCTAATAGATGGAAGACTATATTCTCCAGAGTTTCTAAGTCTTCCCTTGAGGAACCCACCATATTACAGAGAAGTTCTAAAATACCAGGCAAGTATTGCAGAAATTTTAAAAATGTCTTTTTCCACACAAATAGTTATTTAACTGATGTATTAAAGTACCAATGACAATTGACATGGAGATGTTTTCCATTTTCAGTTTCCGAATTCAATGAGTAATTTAACTTTATCTCATAATAGAATGCGGAAAGTTAGTTTCTTTCTGAGTCAATGATCAAAATCGATATTCTGGACTGAACTGTCCAATGTGGCACTTGTGATGTGGCATTTACATATGAAATCAGGTTTAAACAATTGCTCATTTTCTTTAAGGAATCTCAAACATAGCTTGAATAGGGAGAGTGATCGTGTTCCAAAAATTACTGTCTCCTACCCTATGTCTGGGAAATATTCTTGTTAAACCACATGAAGAGGGGATACAGTGACAGAATGAAATGTGTAAATTGAATGGTCTACGTGTTCGTAACTACATGTGATTGACATGCTCTCAGTCTGACCCTACTGGGCAGAAATCTAATCAACAGTCCACAAACATAAGAATGATTCAACTTGCCCTTAAATAGACCACAGGAGATGAACAGGTTCTCACAGATTTCTGACAGAGAATGGGCATCTTACTTCTGCATAGGCATGTGCTGCTATCTGTCCAAATTTAAACATCTATCTGGAGCACACTCCCAACATAGCAAGAAGTGGGAGATGTCCATTGTAATGGTAAGTGCAGGATGAACTAGTCTGCAGTGCCTACATGAGCATTCTTTTCCCATTAAATTCCCCACTTAGAACTGATTAGAGTAAGACCAGAGTGAACTCATGGGGATTGCATGACCTGGGGCACGTATCTCAACTCTGTGAGGTTTATTCCCATTTCAATCTGATTAATTAAGCAGTCAGGTGCACAACATCACATTTTCTGATATGACTTGTAACTTCTAGCCTAATGCTTGTCAGAGATTATTGTCACCCAGCACTCAGTATGGTAGTGGGTGAAGAATTTGAAAAACTAAACTTCTGATTTTGATGCATCCCAAAGTTAACTGCTGTTCTATTACAGCTTTGGTAGCTGTTGAGAAAGGATGTACCAGCTAGACATACAGGAAATTTTTGGTGATACGTTTGCCAGGCCACTGAAATGTATGGGCATGTAGTAGACGCTGGATATACTGAAAGGTGATTGCTTTGGTGAGAGACAAACAAAGGAAAACTTCTTCCCAAATTTCTGCTGAAAAAAGCCTCTATTCATTCAAGTTTCCAGACTGTATGCCAAATCCTGCTTGCTCCAGACAATTTTCCATTCACTTACTTGGGAGGACTCTGCATGTGTACAATTGCAGGAGAGTTGATACTTTAGCCCAGATTCAGGTTTTCATCAATATGTGAGTATCTCTGTGCTGCAGTTCCATCAAGATTTTTTGTTTCGCCAGGAAGAAATAATTATTATTATTATTATCTTAATAGCCTCTTGAATATATTTCAACAAACCTCTGTAAGAGTTCTTTATTTAGTGATGTTGATGTCTTTTAGTGATTAAGGAGCAGACCCAAACTGTCAAGGGTACAGAATAATTCCATGGCTTTCAGGAAACTACAGGTCTGTGTGGTTCACACACGAGTGACTAAGCTGTTTGGCAACACCAGGGTAATCAAAGATCCTCGTTATTTTATTATTAAATACTGCTTTGGAGTTTCACTTCAGTCATGACTTTATGTTTTCCTTTTGTCCATCTTTTTCTTATGGAACAGTGGCAGTTGTGGTTTTCCTGTGTATGGGAGGAGAAGCACGTGGCAGTCAGAGATAGGGAATGCCCAGAGGCTGCTGAAGACAGAGGCTGAAGACAGGGTTGATATTGATATATCAGTATATGTTGATAAAGCTTGTTTAAATGGCAGGGGTGCGGGAAAAATGAGTATGCTGAAAAGGCTAGAAGATGTTCAGAACTGTGGGTAGAAGTAGAAACTCTGGGACATGTTTTAATTGATCTGGCAGATACAAATTATGTGAGTTGTGCTAGACAAAAATGACATCTATGCATGTCTATGCAGATAGAATATAATATATGCACTTTAATAAAAGGATTCAAGTGAGAATGGACTTGTTTCCTGGTACAAACATGGTTCAGGTGTGTATGGGGAAAGAACATGTCATCAAACCTTTTACATCTGCCCTGTGTTTTCAGAGGTTCACTGTGCTTTGAACACGGGGTTAGGAAAACATACTTGCTTCTAATGCTGCACAGAGTTAAAGGAGAAACAGTCTGAAGAGACTACAGACTTCAAATAAAAGGCTCAGATAACGCAGCATTTTTTGGAGGTCAAAGAGGTGCAGAGTCCAGATTAAGCACTCTGCAATGTGTAAATGCCATGCCACGTATGTTGGAGTTAGGCTTGAGTGCTGCAGGGGGAAGCTCATGTCTGCATCCTGTTTTGGATGGAATATTGTTTGTTGCAGGAAAGCAATTGCCCAGCCCCAATTGTTTTAGCGATGAGCTGATCGATACCCCATTACTGGATGTAGCAGTTGCTGCAGGAAGTGCACAGAAAATTTTAATGCATGAATTATGCATGCTGTCCTCATTCTTTAGTCTCAGAGCATAGTGACAGAGATTGTAAAGATGACTGGGGTAGTTTCTTGCATAAAGTGACTGCAGTGAAATGCTTCATATTTTCATGCACACAAGCAGCATTGAGTGGGACGGCCTATTTAAGAAGATATAAATCCCTGAGCTTACAGCACGGAATGCTTGATTTGAAAGCTTTGCAGCCATGTACAGAGCCAGTTTTCTTGCTGTCTAAACCTGCTTTCTACTGAAGGTTGGCTGAGGGATGCTAACGGCTGTGCTCTGCTCTGAGGTCACAGTTTGAAGTCCTTTTGTTTTTCTTTTTTTTTTTTTTTTTTTTCCCCTTGTAATTTGCTTTCTGCCGCAGGAGAGGATCTGGGAAGTTTACTGGTATAACCATCCTTGTATTTTTTCAAAGGTGCAAACTTGGAATAGTTACTATGAACAAAAGGACAAGAAGGAATTCACCATCTAAGGTAAAAAGGGGTATTTTTTATTTGTGGATTTGAGTGCAGTAGAGGGAATATGCTGAGACAGGATTATGATGATGCAGTGTGGTTGCATTGACTCAGATACCTGGGCTGGAATGCAGAGTCAGGGTTCTCAGGTGGATATAACTGCAGAGATCCTACTAGTCTGATTATTTTTAAATGGTTGTTTAAATGTTGCTGAGACTAAATATATTGTGTTTGAATCCTGCAGTTTATTCAAGAGTGTACATTTCTGATCAGTTTTTGTCTGCTGTAGATGAGTGTGTTGTGGGGAGGGGCAGGACAGTCACTAAGCTGATCAATATAATAACATGATCTATTTCATTAGAGGTCCTAAGTGAATAATGACAATGAAATCTCATTGACTTTTTTCCTCTTTCTGTAAATTTTCTGTAACATTTGCAAGCTACAGTAAAATGTGTGCCAGGAAAATGCATCCCAGAATCTATTGCTTGTCTGTCATGTAAATAACGAAGATGATCATACTGTTACATTTTGAATAAAAATCTGGGCTTTTATTCAGTGAATAGACAAGCCTGTCCTTACTGTCCTTCAGAAAACTATGCAGTCTTAGAAATTTTACATATAAGTACAGCTATTTCTAATTATGGAATTTGCTGGAAATTTAAAAAAAATTTAAAAGCATTCTACATTTTTAAAATTTGACAGTTTTTGATACATTCAAGAAAATTGTCTAACTAATACAGATGTACAGTAAAGATACCTTTAAAAGAAGATAACTTAAATTTCATTTTTTAAATTAAATTAAATTATTTACCACAGTAAATGTTGAAATATTCTATGTCATTAATATTTTTTGCACGTGTAGATTTTTGTATTTTGGAAAAAGGAGTACAAATGCTTTAGCTTTTGTGTTCAGTAGCTTGAAGACAGAGCTATACTTTCTAAGAGATATATTGTCAGAGAGTATTGAGAAATAGCTAGTTTAATAAACCTGAAAGCTGTGTGTTCTCAAAGAGCAAGGTATTGCCAATAAGCGTTATAGGCATTCACAACAGGATGCTACCCTTCCTTGGGTAAATGCCTTTTTATTTTGAGTTTACACTGTAATTTTACATTTGCATCTAATAAAGCCTGATGGGCCAGTTTTGGATCCCCGAGTCCTTACACCACATTTGCACAGCAACACTTACGGAGCCCTGTCTCAGTGAACACTATGTGTTTGCTTGTTAATTACCAAATAGCTGGAAAAACGCTGCACCAGAGATCAGGCGTAATTGGTATTGCCCGACTGAAAGCAAGCGATCATCGGAGTGAAGCGGCAGTTTTGAACCCGCCGTTGTGTCTGGGAAGGCATTCCTTGTGCGGGAGCCGCACCCCACCTGCTCATGCCCGGGGCTTCTCCCTTTGCCCGCTCCGTGCGCCGGGGAAGGCTCGGGGCCGCGGCCGGGCGGCGGCGGGCAGCGAGCGGCGGGGCCCCGAGCGCGGCCTGCGGGTGCTGAGTCACAGCCCGGCTGGGAGGGGCCGGCTGCCGGCCCCCGGAGCAGCCACCGCAGCGACATCCCGCCTGGGGAGGGAAAACACACCTAGTGGGAAGAGGGGGGGGTAAAAAGCCTTCCTGGCAAAGCCGGCATCTCGCGTGTGCTGAAGGCGAACGCGTTCCTCCCTAGGCGTGCGAGCCCTGGGCCGGGAACGCGGCGGGGAGAGCAGCGAGGAGCTCACATGATACTAACAAGGAAGATGTGTATGATAGCTGGCTGCTCGCACACATGCTAGTCAGTCTTCATTTGCCATGGAGGATTTACTCCATTTTCTGTGCTTCTGCCATGAAACATTACCTGAAATGCGTAATTTGCAGATGAAGCAGGTTTTCGACTGTGAAAATAGATGTAAAAATGAGAATAACTAACAGCAGAAAAAAAACTTCCTAAATTCCTTTCATTCAGTTAATTAGGGAATACCTAACTCCAGTTTTCATGGAAACTAAGTAAATTAATGGGAATGCATATCTCTGAGAGACAATTTCGCATGTGTGCATTTAAGGGTTGCACATTCAAATACTGAATAGGGAACATATGTGATTTACTGAAGTACGGCTCAGCTGTTGCAGTGCTTTGCTACTATATCCAGATGTATCGGTGAATGAACATTGCTTGCCTTCTTTGACTGTCATAAATAAAAAGCATCACAGCCATAATCACAGTGACACGGATCTTATAACAACATTCTCATTTTTTTTCATATTGAAGGTGAGGTATTTAAATTACCTGTTTAATGAGGAAACAGATATATTAATTAAAGGTAAAGAATTGGAAATACAAATATTCTCTAAAAATAATGTCTGGGTTTCCAACACATTTGAGAGGTATCCAGGGCCCATTGAAATTGCCTAGGGACCATGATTATTAGTCGCTTTGGCTGAGATTTTTCAGAGGAGCATACATAAATATTTTAGTCACTGTAGAGCAAACAGCCTGATTAAAAAGAGAGGAAATCAGAGGCAGCCCAGCAACTATTTGCTGTTAATATAGGTAATTTATGAAGAACAGATTTTTGTTGTTGGTGGTGGTAATGTTGTTCTGGTCCACAATCTCCTCAGATAACTGGGTAATTATATAATTTAAAATACCAATAAGTAATCCATAGTGCTGTACAGGGAAAAGGGTCAAGAAGGAACAATCTTGCAAGCATCTTATTAGTAAGGGATATTGTTAGGAAAGAAAACCAGCTTAATGTAGATGGAAGTGTCCATTAATAACATCTTGGAATATTGTCTTTCTTGTTCTCATTATAAAGCCAAAGATTCAATTACAGTACTTGGTATTTTCAAATTGCAACTTTGTAAATTTTAACTGACTTGGACTTAATTATGGAAAATTGTCTTTTGATAAATACATTTACAATCAGACAATTGATGCATGCTACCAAATCTTATTGATTTTGTTCTTGCTTTGGGCTGTAGAGAGATTCATTCAGTTCAGTTAGTGACTGAAGGGGTGACTAGTAGAAAAATCAGGAGCTTTAAGAGCTGATGCTTAGGCATCATGTGAACTCAAGGGAACACATCAGTTCGCACTCCCTGTTGCAGTAAAGTAGCATTGTCATGCTTCTGAGTTATGGCCTTGTGATAAGTAAAAGGACAGTTTTTTTATTTTGCTAGATACTGGTTTTCATTTGTTACTATAAAGGGAAATCAGAATTAATGCATATTAGTAAGAGGAATTAATAACAGGAATTAATGCATATTAAATTATCCTGCAGTTGGTATTGTTCCAAAAGTGGCAAAATACTAGATTAGCTGTAAAGAAATATTTCAGCATGTATCTTTGCAAGCAGGAGAATATTCCTAAATTACTCATAGCACATTAAAAAATGGTTGTTGTTTTTTCGTGTAATTCACTGTATTATAGACTGTTATTAGTAATTTATTTATTTTCACATTTTATCTCATGGTTGAGAAATAATCACTAAGAATAATGAGATTGCTTTTGAATGATTAAATAGGTCTTCAGACACTTAATAATTAGCAATTGTATAAAATAATTTAAAACACATAACGTACAGATACTTTACCAGTGCCTATCAACAGAAAAATATATTTGTATATAATACCTGCTTGCTTAACAAGTCTGTTCCCTAAGTACTGATTTTTCAGCAGTAACTGAGAATCTGCAAGTTTTCCTTCTGTTAGCATTTTCTTGTAGACAGAATTAAAAGGATGACAGAGTTGAACTAAATTTCACTCACTGGTAGCACCAAAAACTCATTTGACTGAGAACTAAAACTTCGCTATCTTATTTGCTGGCAGACATTGTTCACAGTACAGTAATATTTCAGTATATTGGAAATGAGGTCTTTAGTCTCTTAGGAGAAACTGGTAAGAGAAGCCTGTGTCATGGGATTTCTACTGGTAGCATTTTTACTAAAAAAATAGGCTGGTACACCAAAGATTACTTTATAAAAATAATTACTCACCTGCCTGTTGGCTGGAGGCTATAAATTCATTGATTAATGTAGGTCAGTGAAATCACTTAAAATTTTTCAGCTGAGATTCTTGAGCTACATTGCATTCTTTATTTTAAAACTGGGTTTAGTATCTGAAAACTTGGTCAGGTATGTGTACAGTAAAGCACTGGAGGAACAGCATAGCAGAAAACAAGATAGTCATAGACAGCAAAATCTGTTCCTCAAGGTTTGATGTTGGAAGCAAGTGTTCTACATAATATAATGGCAGTGAAATTTGCAGACCTTTCAGCATAGGAAGTTTAAACACAAGCCATTTTTCTGGGTGCTGGAATATGACAACCACAATGTTTGTTCCTGTGCACTCCAGCAACCAGTCTCTCATCCTGAGTCCTTCTTCAAAGGCATGGAAACCGTGATCTTATTTATTAGATAGGAGGCTGTTCCCACTGCACCCTGTTACAGGATGAAATAGATTACCCTTGGGCTGTTTGTTTGCTTCTGTGTGGAGAAACCCAGCAGACTGTAAAAGTGTTGTTGCTGCTCTTGACATCAGATGGATGCCACCAGTTTGACATTTTTGTGTCACCAGACTTCATACTTGTTGTTACTGACCAGAAAATGGTGTTAGAAATGAAATGCAAGATTTCATTGGATTAACTGATTGAAATGAAAAACTTATTAATCGTACATATCTAGTTCTGATAATGATGTTCACTTTCATCCCAGCAGACATTTGGGGAAAGTTTAGGCCATATTTCCTCATAGGAAAACACTGACATTTCAAAAAAATTGAGTCTTTTAACTCATTAGACAGGCAAAATAGTGAGTTTACATGTTAGACACCATCATCAGAAAATGCTTAGAAATTTCAGGACCTTGTATCGAGCCTGTGACAGATTCCAGTTTATGCTCTTCAGGGAAGGCTGAACTGCTCTTATGGACCAGGATACATAGTCTTTCATGGTAGAAAACCAGAACTCTTCCTAAATTTGCTCTTGATTTAAGTTTCCAGGTCTGGA
Organism: Pseudopodoces humilis; assembly: GCF_049639895.1. Taxonomy (NCBI): domain Eukaryota; kingdom Metazoa; phylum Chordata; class Aves; order Passeriformes; family Paridae; genus Pseudopodoces; species Pseudopodoces humilis. The sequence goes on along the minus strand of NC_142204.1, from coordinate 45,435,989 downwards.
AGACTGAGCCCCTTTGAAAATGCTCTTAGTGGGGGATGAGTGGGATTTCATAGCTGCAGGGAATGACTGCAGAGTGGTCACAAATTTGGCTAGTCTTTGTCTTCGTCCTGGGGCAGAGCGTGCTCTTTGATGAGAATATTTCAGGGACAGCCATAGGGAGAAGTCTCAGCCGGGAAACAGCCAAGGGCTGTGAGCTGGAAACTGGCAGACAGCTTTCTCTTGCCAAATAGGACAGAAGTATCAGAAGGATTTCTGCTTTGTTTCACTTTTTTTTTTTTTTTCTTTTAATTCTTTCAGAAAACTTGTTTCTTAGAGTAACTTCAGTCCTTTCTTCTATATTCACATGTAGTTTAATGGGAATGAAAGCAGTAGAAGGTTCCATTGCTGCTGCTTCTGCAGTCTTTCAGTGTGATGCAGAAGGAAGAGGTTGTAGAATGGAAAAGAGGAAGCCATGCAAAGAAAAGAAAGACCTCCAGATTCCCTCAGATCTTATCAGGGTGGTCTGTTTGGAGTGATTGGAAGATTATTTAGGTTGACCTAGGGTTTGAAGCTCTCATAACAAGCAGTTTTATTACGTGAGTACAGTGACGCTTGCTTAGTCACAGTTTTGCCAGCTTCTCATAATAATTTAGGATAGGGTGTTCTCCAACCTGAATGATTCTGTGAATCTAATATCACAAATGAGGAGCACCTGAATTACTGATAGCATTGATTGGTATTGATCAGGTATTTCATTATGAAGAATTACACGTGTACAGAATTTGATTTGTCCAGGCAACACAATAATCTGTTCTATGATTATTACATCTTGTGTGAATCAGACACTTCAAAACAAAGCTCAATATGAATAGAAATAATGGCACAGAAATGTAAGCTCCTCTGCTTCCCTGCACTGAGATTCATGGGGCTCAATATCAACTGGCAATGGCAGCCTCAACACAACACAGTGCTGATTTCCTACCAAGGAAGTAGCTAAGGTTTCAGGCAACCACATTGTCCCTGGAGTCTGTAAGCCAAGCCTAGGAGATCTACCTGAACTGGTTATGAATTACTTGTAGTTCAGGGTCTTCACATTGGCTACTACTGCCAGCACTGATATTCTGATCAGTAGCTTCTGATCTCTTGTCTGCAGCAGTATCATAACTTGGGAGTTATGCAGTTTTTTTTCATAGAAAGGAAGAAAATTTGGGATGTTAACCCTCACAAATGAGTGCTTTTTTATCTTAAGACAGAAAGAAAACCCAATCTTGGCTTTTAAAGGCACTACTACATTTGTGATTGTAATGTAGCATTGTATTGATCATGGCTGTATTTATAGAATTAGTACTGCACTTTGTTTCATTACTGGCTTTATACTCCACTTGAAACAGTGGAAAATACTGGAAAACAGTTATATAGTTCCACTAATATTCCAGAAAAGAATAATAGTTTTGCTATTTACTGGGTTCAAATGCTTTGTCTTTTCCAGAACTGAACATTGCAGTGGAAAGAGGAATGTTCCACCGTTTATCTTTTTAGAACTACTGACATGGTTTTTCCTTTTTTACCCTGATTTAAAGCATCTGTTTGAAAAGTACCTGGGGATGGAAAAGGGAGTATTTGTGCTGCTAGAGTTAGAGAAATACTTGTTAGTTACTAGTCTCCTTAGAGGCTAAAGAATAAAGTGCTATACAGTCCAGAGGTGTGTGAGTTCCAGTGGCAGCAGGTGGGGCTTTTTCCCCTTTTACACCACCCTAATTAGAGGAGCCACATGATGGCTCCCTGCACACACTGTGTGCATGGAGTCCATTTAATCTGCTGAGACAGCCTGCTATAGGCATTGAAACATGTTCATCAAAGCCAAGGTACCAGGAGAAAAACCAGTACTTCAGTTCCTGCTGAGTTTCTCTCCTTCCTTCCTCCTCCTTTCTCAACTCCTCATCCTTAACCTCCTGACCTATCTTTCTGCTCTGCCTCCTCTGCTTCCCTGTCCCAGGAGTCATGTAGTGAGAACACCTCAAACCCCAAAGCACCCCAAGCATCAGTTCTGGGGGCGGGGCACATCATCCTTCCTTTTGACCTTTGAGCATAAGCTCTTCATCCTCTTACTAGGCAGCTCCAACACATGGGGAAAGCATGTTACCCCCTCCTCTCTTCCTGTCCTCCTAGCCTGCATAGCTGCTCTGAAATCTACAGGCAGCTTTCTCATCGGAAAAGTTAAACTTTGCTAATTAGTAATTTGACACCAATGATGTATTATACTCTCCTGTGTATTTTCTCTTCATGGTTTTAGTAGTAAGAAGCATGGAAAAATCCAGAAAAAGAAATTTATCATTCAGTCTATTTTTAGCATCCCGAGGGTTTCACATGTACTGTATGAAATTGTAGTTTATTGATTAATTCACTAAATAGGCAAGAGTTCTCATCCTGATGGCAGTGCACAAGCAGCTGCAACCCACAACACAGCTTCAGAATTGAGAAAAAATTAATTTATAAGGAAAACCATGTAAATAAAGTTTTTCTAAGGAGGCTTTATGTCATCTCATGATCCTGGTAAAACAAGAAAATGCAACAATTTTCTGCACTTGGAATACTCCATTGCTGGGCATTTCTGCCTGCCAAGAGAAGGATACTTCTCCTTTCATGCCCAGGGATTGGTTTTTGTAAGCATGGCTTTAGCCATACCTGCAGAGATGGGGGCAGGATCTGCCTCAAAAATAACAGCTCACTGCTGAATGCAGGGCACTGATTTCTGCCTTTTCCAGCTGTACTTCAGTTAAGTCCTCCAGATTTGCTTGTTTCCTGAGGTGGGACTAACACTGATAGCAGCAGAGGACATACATGTGTATTTTACAAAAAGTTTCTGACTCTTGTACACTGGAGCATTTAATTCCTGAATTTTACCCATATAGAGCAAATCATTCTCATATTTGTTTTAGATATTTTAGTGGTCTTCAGTTTATATACAGGAAGCACCTAAGAGAAATACTTGATTAATCATATATAATTTTCTATATTCAAATTATTAATATCTAGTCTAATTAGTTCTTTGGTATTGCTAAGAGAAGAAAGCCTGATGTGACATTGCAAGAAATATAGAACTGGAAGAATTTTGTTGTGAAGTGTGATAACCAGACTTTTGAAAACAAATGAAATTGCATAGATCTAAAGTATGTCTTTAGCCTTGGAAGCAGATGGGTGAGTGGGGTGAGGGGGGCATGAAGAGTGTGCAGAAGGAAATGACTGTCGCTGTTTCTTGTAATTATTTCATTCAAATCTTGCTCTGTAGTGAGAAAAGCTTCAGAATAAGTGAAAGAAAGTATTTTTTATTTAAGGAACTATTAAACTTTCTGTGTTACTGCTACAGGGTGTATAGGTGCAAAATGTTCTTACACAGGCTGAGAAAGTGATGAGACAAATTTGCAGAGGAGCAATCCATTAAAGACTATTAGGCAGAAAGGTGGTAACTCTGATGCGGAAAATTCCAAAATCCTCAAGTTCTGTAAGGACAGGGTGTTTTGAGGAAGTATGGGGTAGCACCCTGGCCAGATTTTCTGGGGCCCTGTTATGGGCAGGATTGGCAGATTAGATTAGTCTCTGGTGTTACTTTGCATGTTGTTCTCAGGTGTTTAGGTGTGGGTTCTGCCAGCGGTGTGGGCGGCGGCCAAACAAGCTGTGGTGTGTGGTGCTGTGGACGTTCTGGGCAGTAGAACTGTCCATATGCAGCTGATCACAGGCATTGGGATGCAGCCAAACTCCTCAGGACCTTCTGGGTTGTGTCATGAGCCAAAACTACAGTTCAAAATCAGGAGGCTACTATTCCTGGTATTGGTGCTAGTTTCTTCAGAGGATGTGTACCTTCTGTCACTTACTAGTACATTTACAGAGCAGCATCATCTTTGTAATTTTGAGGTTAGCATTTTGGATACTTTTTTGTTTGTTTGTTTTAATGCTTCGTTTGCTATAATCTTATAGAATAAGTAATGAAAAATCCTTCTAGACATTGCATGTTCTGTAAAATAAAGGCATGTTTGCACATGGAGTCAGATAAAGTAAACCAGTCCAAATTGAAATGGACACAGACACACTTGGGTGTGAAAGTACTGCTTACATATACTGCAGGAGCTATAGTGAAGCTGTATCTAGGACCACATACTAAGACAGAAACACTCTTCTCCTGTTCCCCCAACATCTTCTCCTTCGGATCTCTGCTTGGAACACATTTAAAAATAAAACAGACTACCTTGATTTGCACCTGGAATCTAGTCATTAATAAGGTAACACTTGCAAGAAGGAGATGCTGAACAGTTGAGTACCATCTGGCATAAAATATAGAACCCTCTTACCTGTTATTTCTGTTAGAAAGATCTGCCTGAGCTACAGCAACCAGAAGTCCATTGGTAGCCTGGTAACAATCCAGACCATGAAGATTTTTAAAATTTTTTGTTGAGAAAAAAGAGTACCATTATTTTCCAGTCTAGTAAAGAACCTTTGCCAAGGACTTAATCTAAGTAAGCATTTGGTAGTATTCAGAAAACTGGTAGTGTTGGTTATTTTTCTGCCATCATTCCTACAGAGTATCTATACCTATCTGAGACACCCAGGACTGGCTTGTCACACAGAATATTTTGGGTGAAAGTTGATACAGTTCAGAGTTTTTGGGGAGCCTAATGCAAGGCCTTGAGGAGGGCTGTACTGGACCAGACCTAGTCCAGCATGAACAGTCTTGTTCAGTCTAGTGCTTGAACAGTCACTAACAACAAATACTTCCCCTGCTTTACCTTCCAGATTCCAGCCTTCAGCTACTTAGAGAATCCCTGATCCAGAGCCAGCTGGTGGGTGTTCAGTAGTCTCTGATTAACCCGTCCACCAGGAATTTGTTTAATCTCTTTTTGAACTGGTTTCTCTCTTCAAATGCTCAGAAAAGCATTCTCAAAACACTTCTCTCTGCACTTGTAATATGTTCTTGTTTTCAATCCAATGGGAGTTTAGAAAATTCTGTCAAAGCTACCTCAAACAGGGAAAATATGAAGATAAAAGATCTCAAAACTAGAAATATGTGCTTTCACAGAGAAACTTCATTCTCTTAAGTGCCACAATGTGTCTTGATGCTATAATGTGCTTCCTCTTTGCTCCCCAGAGTGGAGATGAGTGCTGTGCTTTAGTACTTTTCAAGGTGACTCTTTAGGAGTTTTTCTCTTTTACTGTATCTCTGCTGTGCCTGCAGACACTTCACAGGTGACTTTATTTTCTTAATTCTGGCCTGCATCTTACCATGAGTTATAAAATTCCTTATACTGTCAGCTATTTTTAATGGAGACTGGGGGAGAAGAAGCAAATGTATTCTGTTCATTTCTGTGCTTTCCATGTTTGTTTTCTCTCTTAGCCTGAAAGAAGTATGGACAACTGAGACCTATATAAATGTTATTATTTTGCACTAATAATTTTTTATGAAATTCTGTTTAAAAGTTAAAGTTATTATGAGACTTAAGAGAAAACCTCCAGATATCTTTCTTCAGGGGTGAAAGGAAACATTTAATGCTATAGTTTCCATTTGTAGTGGCCTTCTATGCTAAGCCTGATTTTTGCACTCATCCAAAACCTTTCACTTATATTAAATGAAATTTCAGCCACAACTTTGATGAAAGAGGTACTTCAAGTGATTGACAGCAGTGGTTCTCAGACCAAATGAGTAAATGGCAAAATGAGACTGGTCACTAGAGGTTGTCAGTTGTGTAACAAGACCATTGCCTGCCCAGTGGCCTGGTGCTGTGAATTGAGTCATTAGATGTATGTACCATGTAACTGTACAGTGCAATCCTTCCTCCTTCCTGAGTGAGGATTTGTCACGGGGAATAAATACAAGGATTGAGCTCTGATCTTGGTTGTAATGAAGGACAAATCAAAAATGCTAAGCTCTTGATTTACTCAAGTTCATCAAGTTTAATGTGAGAATAGAAATGCTTCATTCTTTCTATGTTTATTAAACTTCTTTCTTTGAAATAAAATGTTTGGGAAGCTCTAGTTTAGTTTTTGTTGCATGCAGAACAGCAGCTTTTGGGCCTTCACTGGGAGTCTTATGACTTTACTGTACCACAGATGATAGCTGGGTCCTTGATTTTAAAGACTTTCTCAAGCACTGGGAGATGTCAGAACTCTTCCTGTGAATATTCTATAACCTTAGTCAGTATTTCTTTCTGTGTGGAGCTCAGCTGATTATGGTTACATATAACTCACTCACTGTACCTAATTATTCAGAGACACTTCTGCAGTAATGTGTGTGCTGGAGCATATCAGATAGAGTATATAAACCAATGTCTTAGGTGTATATGTTCATGGAAGACAAAACACTGAATAAATAAATAAATGAAATTTTCATTTATTCATAATAATTTATAAATAATGACTAAGTAAAATATAAGGGGAAGAAGTCATGTCTTTGGGAAACAGATTGAAATGAGGAATTTCTACGATTAATTGCAAGTTTTAAAGTGATTGTTAAATTTCAGAGTGTGGTCATTTCACTGACTTGATCCAATTCCTGTTCTGTCATTAATGAATACTGAGTAGTTGGATTTAAAAAAAAAAACTTCTACTTAGTCACTTAATGTTTTTTTTAGTCACAGGACAGATACCCAGTTTTGCAGGTTGCAAACTCAGTTAGATGTGCTGTGGGGCCACACCTGGCAGGCAGCTGTGGCCCGTGGTGTGACTAGAGTGAGAGACTCTGGGAATGCCACCAGGGTCTGGAATAGCCAGAGGATCTGAAGGATGGTAAGGTCAATGCCCTCTTCATTATCAAACCATATGACATGCTTGCATATGACTTTTGAGTGAATAAAACCAAAATGCATCTTCAAGTTGTGTTTGTTTGATCTCATATAAAAAATGTAACTAGAAATTCTCAGTAGCTGAGGTTGAGAATGGTGTGGTGTAAAGTCACAGCCATTTTTTAAGGTGAGGGTTTGCTTACAAGCAAACTCTGTTACAAAGTGTGAAGCAAATTGCCTCATCTAAATTCTTCCCCTGTATTCCAGTAAGGATTGCTTATTGGTTCAAATGTATTAAAAAAAGTAAAAAAACCCTAAAAATAGAAATTAATTAATGTTTTTTCTTTGACAGTTCAGAAACAGCTCAAATTAGGTAACAACTGGCTAATTTTAAAATTATTCATATTTTGATAGCTTGAGGTAAATTAAAACTTTAAGAGTAGCTTTAAGGTTTTTCCTGCTAATTTCTGTAAATAATATTCTTAATATATACAGCATTCATGCAATGTAGAGCAGTCTACTTAAAATGCACTCAATTGATTTTTATAAGTTATTTATTATGAGGCTGAGAACTAAATGCAGAACATATTTAAGGCTTTATACCCTGAGAATCACAATTTTTTCTCTTTTAATTTCTTTTGATGTATAGGTAATAGAACTTGGGCTGATTTCATATTCAGCAAGCAATGTTCTTCTTTCTCTCCCCAGAAAGAGTGAAGGATGTGATTTATGCACTATGATTAAACATCATTTTCTCCAGAACTTCATTTTAAAATGATGTTTAGATTGTAAATTATCTAAATAAAATTAAAAAAAGAAAAAAGATGTTGAAATGAAAATTAAGTATTTTCTCTAAGGAGACCAGCAGTAAAACCACTGAAAAACTTCTTTTGTTGTCTTTTCCAATAAATGGTTAACTGCAAATATTGTTATTTTTTTAGTTCAAAATTTGCTACTAATAGAAGAAGAATAACTGTAAATCAATTGATTAACAATTCCTTCTCATAAGCCATCACTTAACTACTTTGCAGTGGCCTATTACATCATCTAGATAAATTTTCTAATGTTATGTTAGGTTGTCCTGCATGCTTGCTTGAATTCCTGTCAACTTTGAGCTACTTGTTATTAACAGTTACTTAGAATAAAAAGTTAAGAGTATGAGAATTTGATTTTTTGAATCAGAGAAAGAAATAACTGGGCTAGAGGGACTTGAAGGATTTGCAATGGACATTAGGAAGTAAGTCATAGTATACAGATGAATCTTAGTCTGGATTTCAGTTTAAAATAATAGCACAGGAAAAAAAAAGAAAATTAATTTCAGTGCTTCAGTGGCATGCAATTCTCTTTAAATAATTTCATTTTAATATTAGTCCTAGCAACTGTAAATTGCAGTAGTCAGAGGGGCTTTTTCATGGTAACTTTTATTCCTTATTAAACATTAATAGAAAAATTAATTTCTGACATTGAATCAAACTATGATACTTAACAGATTTAAATAATAAATGAGTGATGAATTAGATCAGAGATCTAATCAGAGAATAGGCAAGTCAGTCTTTTTTATTTTACATCATCTAGATCTGTATACACAATTTCTCACATATATGTGTAACACATGCTTGAGTCATTGAAAGACTGCCTTCATTTTCTGTCTTACTTTTTAATGAAATGTTTTCTGATTTTAATGAAATGTGCTCAGATTGATTAGACTTTTTTAAAAGGAGCTCAGAAAATTACAGAAGTCTCATGAGATGTAGGAACTCAATTATTTGGGGTTGAATTATTTTGTTACACAAACCAGAGAAGTTTGCAAAGTGTTTTTAACTTCATCTGCTAAATTCACAGGTCATATTAAAAGAAAAACCTTTATTTTGTTTTAAACCATGATTAAAAAAAATTTTAAGGACCTCTAAGAGAATTTCTCTAGCAAGCTCTAGTGCAAAACAAAGTAACAGATTAATCTAGCATTGAAAGTACTGCTTAAAAAAATCTCACTGGATCTACAGGTGAATATTGTGAAAAGCCAAGCCCAGTTTGCCCTGCTCAAGCAGACTCATAATTAAAACAGACACGTTCAGAGAGCATCACAAGCAGAGTATGAAAAAAGAAGTGGATAAGACAAGAGCAGAGAGAAGTTTAATTCAAAACAAATGAAAACATTAGATTACAGCTGCCAGATGCTCCATGCAGGAGCAGGGTGAGGACAAAAAAGAGCTTCAGGCATTTGGGATCTCCTCCAACCCATCTGTTTTATATGAATATTAGTTAGTGCTTAGACATTAAGTATTAGGCCATTCCTACACCACGTATCACAGCCGGGCACAGCAGTATACCACAGGAAGCTGGCAGTGCAGTGATGCCAGACCCTGGGCTTGTCTGTGTGTCTTCTGAGTGCTTCAGGCTTTTGCAGATCTGCCATGCTTTAGACTACATCAGTTCCCTAGGTTGGAGTCCAGCTGGGGCTGCATCCCCAAATTGCAGAGTCTCCAGTGATTGTCTGCAAGTAGGTGCTTGGATGAGGGTACTTTCCTCTCTGATCTCAAGTTATATAATGCATCAGTATATTTTTCCCAAAATTGCAGCCTGGATGGGTTAGAAATTGCTGTAAGAGTTATCTATACAGATGCTTGATATTAAAACTTAATGGAATTAAAAAAACGTTACAGAACTTAACTAAGTTGCCCAATTGTCCCTGCTCAGTTGACCAAGGGAAGCCAGCTGATGTAGTCTTTTTGGATCTCAGTAAAAGCTTTCAATACCTCCTCTCACAGGATCCTTCTGGATAAAATATCGAGCTGGATAAACACTTTATGTAATGGGTGAGCAACTGGCTCATGGTTTGGGTGCGAAGGGTTACAGTGAATGGGGTGACATCAGGCTGGCGACTAGTAATCAGTGGCATTCCAGAGGGCATTTTAGGGCCAGTGCTCTTCAAAATCTTCATAAATAACTTGAATGTGCAAAGATATATTAAATAGGTTTGCTGATGACACTAAATTGTGAGGACCTGGTGATTCTGTCAGAGGCAGAGAGGCCCTGCAGAGAGGCCTCAACAAATTAGAGAGCTGGACAATCACCAGTTGTGTGAAGTTCAACAAAGACAAGTGCCAGATTCTGCAACTGGGATGAGGCAACCCTGGATGTACAGACTGGGGAATGAGATTTTGAAGAGCAACACCGCAGAAAGGTGCCTGGGGGTCCTGGTTGAGGGCAAATTGAATGTGAGCCAGCAGTGCCCTGGCAGCCAGGAGGGCCAACCCTGTCTTGGGGAGCATCAGGCACAGCATGGCCAGCCGGGCAAGGGAGGGGATTGTCCTGCTCTGCTCTGAGCTGGGGCAGCCTCACCTCGAGTGCCAGGGCCAGTTCTGAGTGCCACAATATAAGAAAAATTTAAGTGATTAAAAAGCATCCAGGGGAAAGCTATAAAGATGGTGAAGGGCCTTGCGGGGAAGTCATACAAGTGGCTGAGGTCACTTGCTGTGTTCAGCCTGGAGGAGACTGAGGGAAGGCCTCATTGCAGTCTGCAACTACTTCATGAATGGAAGAGGAGGGGCAGATACTGATCTCAGTGGTGACGAGTGACAGGACTTGAGGGAATAGTCTAAAGCTGTGTCGGGGGAGGTTTAGGTTAAACATTAGAAAAATATTCTTTACCCAGAGGGTAGTTGAGTACTAGAACAGGCTCCCCAGGGAACTGGTCCCAGCACCAATCCCTGACAGAGTGCAAGAAGTGTCTGGACAGCACTCTCAGGCACATGCTGTGACTCTTCGTGATGGTCCTGTGCTGGGCCAGGAGTTGGATTTGATGATTTTTTTAGGGGATCCTTTCAAATCAGGGTATTCTATGTTTCTATTTTATAATAATAAGACAAAGATTCATTTTTTTTTACACATAAATCTAGTGATATTGCCAAAAGCACACAGTAAAGTATAGGATCATATAAAATTAGAAAATGGATAGATTGGAAGTGTTAAATATCAAATGGAAGCCTTCCAGCAATGGGTGTCTTGAAGATAAATGTCAGTGGATTTGCTTTGTCACCTTTGGACCTTTTGAGGTTGGAGCACTGCCTCTGAGATGGTATTTATATCATTTGCAGCTTCAAGAAGCAAGAAACCATTCTGAGCCTTTAAAGACAGCTTCTCAAATCCTTAAGTAAACTTGATTAAGCTTTCAGAAATGCTGACAAGCTAATTCCATTCAACTCCAAATGGATATGTAGATTCATGACATTAAAATGTAAGTACATTTTATGTAAAATACCATATTTGAATTTTTAACCTACCTTTAAGAACCCAGGTTTACTGAAACAGGAACTACAAGTTATACCTGACACTGGATCACATAGGAGCTCTCCCGTTAGAGCAGTGCAGGCATTCCTGCTTTGCTTGTGCCCAATTACAGAATCACAGAGTCAAGTAGGCTGAAAAAGACCTGAGATCATTGAGTATAACCTATGACCAAACACCACCATGTCAACTTGACCATGGCACTGAGTGTCGTGTCCAGTCTTTCCTTAAATACCTGCAGGAATGGTGATTCCACCACCTTCTTGCACAGTCCATTCCAATGTCTAATTACCCCTTCTGTGAAGAAATTCATCCTAATGTCCAACCTAAACCTGCCCTGGCACAGTTTAAGACTAAGCCCTCTTCTACAGCTGGTTGTCTGGGAGAAGAGTCCAACCCCCACCTGTCCGTAGCCTCCTTTCAAGTTGTTGCAGAGAGAATAAAGTCACCCCAGCCTCCTTTTCTCCAAGATAAATAACCCCAGCTCCCTTGACTGCTCCTTGTAAGACACAAGATCCAGACCCTTAACCAACTCCATTTCTCTTCTCTGGATGCGCTCCAGCACCTCAATGCCTTTCCTGCAGTGAGGGGCCTGGAATGGGACACAGGATTTGAGTTCTGGCCTCCCCAGTGCTGAGTACAGGGGGATAATCACTGCCCTGCCCTGCTGGCCACACTAGTCCTGATACAGGCCAGGATGCCATTGGCCTTCTTGGCCGTGTGGGCACACCCTGGCTCATGTTCAGCTGCTGTCAACCAGCACCTCCAGGCCCCTTTTTTCTCAGCAACTTTACAGCCACTCTGCTGCCTGAGGTTGTTGTGACCCAAGAGCAGGACCTGACTCTTTGTCTTGTTCAGCCTTGTGCCACTGGTCTCAGTCCATCAATCCAGCTTGTCCGGGTCCCTTTGCAGGGCCTTCCTATCCTTCAGCAGATCAACACACTGACCCAGCTTGTCCACAAATTTGCCAATGGTAGATTCAATCCCCTCACATAGATCATCAAAAAAGATCAATGTTTCCATACACTAATTATCTTCTTAGACAACCCTTCTTAACACAAGTATTTTTGCCTCTGGTCTTTTTTCAAAGTGGAAATAAATTTGTGTTTATGTGATAATTAGGGGACTGAGAAACCTTTTTTTTTCTTTACAAAGATCTGAATGATAAAATGACTGATTTCAGATGGAATGATAGACGTTTGGTTCGTGTGGGCTTTTAACAGAAGAAATTACCTTCATTGTCCTGCAAATCCATTTGATTTAGTTATTGGCTTTGAAATTACCCGATTGAAGAGTGTTCTTTTTTCCCTCCTCTGAAAACCAAAATATGTGTCTTAGAAAATTGTTTTCTGTAGATGGCTAATTTTTTTAGAAAGTTGTTTTCCATGGAGGACTAATATTTTTGTGAGTGTGTACCAAAGGCCTGTCCTTCTTCATTTGTGTGGACTGTCACACAAACCTCATGCATCCAAAGAGTAATTGCAGTTGCCTTACTGTACATATGCAGCCATCCTTATTCCTGTGGTAATGTCTGGAGTTCTGTAACGAAGCTGTGACCCTGTTGTTCCCAGCTTGATTCTCCATTTACTTGTGAAATCAATCACAGGATGGAGTTCTGGAGAGGACACAGCGTCTCACACAGCCAGCATTTGGTCACAATGCTAGAAATTTTAGCTTATGGTGAATACACAAGTGTGTATTGAGTTCAGTTTGTTTTGTCATTTTAGTACAGAGTGAACAGGGGAGAGTACAAAAATATTCTGTCTTGAAAGGAAATTGTGTTAGGTAGTCCTCTAAGCTTGCAGGGAAATATGTATTCCAGTGCGATTGTGGCTAGACTAAGAGGCCTGGTTATCCTGGCTTTTCTTGACACTGACATTTGAGTGTTTTACTGTTCATAAAGAGGTTTTATAGCATGTATGTGTGTATAATATATATATATATATTTAGGTACTATAAAATAGCTATAAAATAGCACCTAACTTCTATGCAGTACTTGTGCAAAATCATGCATCTGGCTGAGGCAGCAGTTTGACATAACAAGCAAAGTAAAGTCAAAGAAGCCACCTCTGAAAAAGCTCATATTTTGTAATAGAAAAATGGAAGGAAAACAAAAAACTGCTGCTTATTTCTTTTGGATGCAAAGGGGCATGTATATAAGATTTTACTGGTTTGTATACAGAGTACATGCTATCAAAACTGTGAGGAAACAGGAATTATGTAAGATTTTAAAACATTCTATCTATCTGGCATAGTATTTTCTCATCAGGACTTTGAAATAACATATTAAGAAGGAAGAGTATAAAAAAAATTCTAAAATTTTGCATAATGTACTCCTACAATATTCTGTCTATCCCCAGAAGTTTGTTACTTTGGGAATTCCCAAATCACAGCTGCCATCTTTGGGCTTAATTTTGTTTTAGATATTTCTGTATTGCTTGATAGTGTAATTGCTTTTAAATTAATTCAAAAAAACTTGATATCCTTACATAATCAGTAGTGAGATCCACAGTACACATGCCTACTGTGGAATGAGCTTTGATAGCAATCGCCAGATTTTCCTTTTTCACTGTAAAGGCATGTACACAAACTAAGTTTCTTCTGAGGAAACTGATGTGAAACTTGTGCTTCACATGCATCTCTATTTTAAATGAATATTCTCATTGGGACACATTGCATGAGTAACCTGTTCCTCAAGAGACTCTGCAAGCAGGATATATGTGCTTTGGGAATTCAAATTTATTACTTAGTGTATGCAGTAGATAGAACAAAAAAGCTACAGAATATCACTCTCAAAAAGATGTTTCATGTGCCCTGATGTTCCACAGTGGGCATCAGCCGTGTGGGGAAATGATGATTTATTATCTTCCTGAGTTGCCATCTTCCAAGTCCTGTTTTTTACTCTTGTGGTTTTAAACCTTGGGGGTTTAAAACCTAAACCTTAAAAGTCTAACAGTTCTAAACCATTATGTTTTCCTTATGAACTGTTGTGATGCTGTGTTTTACCTTCTCAACAATAACACCTCTTTCTGCACTTTTCTTACCTCACATTAACTGTAGGTTACATAGTGTTTTACATTTTCCTGTCACTCTTCATGGATAAACTGGAGCAGCGGCTGCACAGCTGGGCTGTGCTGAGTCTGGCACCACAGACAGCTGAGTCCTCAGCTGAGGGTACACGGCCAGGGCTCAGTTGTGCCACCACACTAGAGCTGGGCGGAAGTGGAACACCAGAAGTGCAGGTGGTGTGATCTGTGAGGTCCCTGGTGCTGCTTCCTCCTCACTGCTCCTGGAGTCTGTGCAGGGTCTGTCACTGGTACCCTTCCACCTCGTGTTTTGGAGTGGAGGAGAATGAAAATCCCAGAAATGTTTGAAGCACCTAAGCATCTATAGGATGGCATCATGACATTTTCTTGTGAGGTTTCTGTTTCTTTCCTAGTAATACTTAATCAGCTTTGAGGTTTTTTTCACTGTTAATGAGCAATAAGTTGATTATCTTGCTGGCTTCCTCAAAGAACTTCAGCAGAAATGGGAGGGATGGTTGCCTGCTAATTAATGCAACTAATCTTCCCTGGTATATCAAACTTAACAAATACTAGAATTTGTATGCATTTCAGAGTTACCATTCCACTGAAGATTTATTTTTTTTAAAAATAATTGCTTCTTTCTCTCATAACATACATAAATATGCTAATTTCTTTGCAGTTTTATTTATTTTTTTTTCACAAAACCCAATACCGTTACATTCTGTGTTCGATTCTTAACAATTAACTTACTCTTACTAAACATGTAGCATCAATGACTGCAAAAGAATATAGGACACTTAAGGAATATAAAAATGCTGTGGTTTTTAGTCTGTGCACAAAGAACTATTACAGAGGAATACTTCTTAGTAACTAAATTTCAGTTGTGTCTTAACTACTAAACATATCTGATGTAAAATAATATATTTTACTGCACTTTTATTAATTACAGTGGTAAATTTCTTAGACATAATGCATATATATGAAATATGGTCTATCAGATCAATTAGGATGCTTAATCATGAGTCTCAAGTTATTTATTCTGAGCCCACAAACAATGCAGTAGATTTTGAGCTTTTACAAAGCTACAGTATTTTGTGGCCTCAATTTACAAAACACTAGACAAAACTGTTTTTAAAAAAAGAAAGTATGTTTTAAATTATTAATTGTAACATTATGTAATTAAAAACATAAAACTTAAGTGGAAAGCAATAAAAACAAATTATTATCATTTATTTTACTTCCCCTACTTCTTTCTGTGGACATCGGAGCAGCTGTAATTACTGTATGCAAGCATTTATGCTTGCCAGGGAAAAGCTAAATACATGTAATTGATAGCAACAGCTCAGTTTCTCAAGTGAGGAGAATGAGTGCTTGTGCTTACATCCAGTAATTTCAGCCAGTTTTCTCTTCCCAGTTTGCAGCAAGTGACCTTGCCATGGCTTCAAGGAAAGATAGCTGTTTTCTTCATGAGCTGGAGGAGGTAGAAAGCAGATAAATCCAAAAGAATGTGAAGCTTATGAGAATTGAAGTGACCATTTTCTAAATGAGAAAGCAGAAGCTAATGGCTCACTGTGTCTGAGTAATATCTCTCTATCTGTGCATGCTGAATTTCACTTGGATTGTAGCCTGTTGTCTATCTGAAAGACAGACACCTGAAAGAATGTGACCTAGATGTAGGGAGAGGATTCCTGCATGTAATATGGCACATTCTCTCCAGTTCCTTGGAATAGCAAGGCACTAATATGTATTCTCCTTAAAAAATTTTTTCCAGGTTGCAGATCAACAAGAATGTTCATACTGGCTTAGCTCCAGTGATTTGATAAGGAAAATTGTTTGTTCTTGTCAAAATTGTTGTTTAGCATTAGCCAGGTAGACGCCTGTGATATGGGTATTTGGTACATTGTACAAATGTATGGGTGGCTGTGCAGATGCAGGAGTTTGGGTGGATCTTGTCAGAGCAGCACTTTTGTTTGCAGTTTGTGCAGATATTCACCAAGTCTTGTGTTTGCTGCCCCAGTGTGAGCTGGTTCCAGTGGCAGTGTATGTTTGTGTGAGGAGAGGCTGCTTCCATTCAGGAGCTTAGAAAAGCTGAGGCATTGCTTGAGTAGTAGAAGCAGATGAAAAATACATGTCGTAGGATCATTTTTCTATGTGGATTACTATTCTTACTTGATTATTCTGTATGGTTTCTCCTGGTAGGCTGTATGTGACATCTGTGGATATATGACAGTGTGAGGCTTCTTTGTCCATCAAAGCAAGTTCATGCAGGGTATTTGCAGAGCTCATTTAAAGCTGCCCATTAGAGTTAGCATACTTAACACTTCTTTTCTGCTCAACATGGTGTAGCTGCATGACATAGTTAAGTTGAACTCAAAATTATTATTCTCAGCTTGTAGTAAGCTTAGAAGACTGCTGCTACTGCTAAGAGGCAGAGAAGAGTTGAAAAGTCTGAAGGCTTTTTAGTTTTTTCCACCCATATGAGTTTCCTCTGGTTGTGAAACTACAATTGCCTCTATCTAGAACTCATCATAGCTACAACTGGACCCAAGTCTTGTTCCTTTTGACTCCTGCTGAAAACTGGATTGTTATTTTTGGAGACAACTCGTGCTAAAATGTGGAGGAGGTTGAGTGCTAATGGCTGATTTAGACCCTGTTTTTCTGTATGTGCAGTTACTTTTCCCAGTGTTCATCACTTGATATTATCAGACCTAATATCAGATTATGAATTTCATCTGCTATTTTACCATTTTACCTTCAGTAACTTGGTATCATGATCTCCTGTCATTCTTCACAGATAGCTTAGATCTTGCTGTCTTGAAGAGTATTCTGTCTTCAGCATTCTTTATCATCTCAGTGTTGTGCCCTCTGTCGTCACCTTTATGGATCTGCTGCACTGCAAAATATCTCTCTCTGGTACCCTTGTTCCATTGTCAAAACCAACCCATTATGTCTACATTTTTTTCCCCTTATTTTCTACTTATTATCTATAAAAAGAGATTCTTGCAGGAAACAATATTTTCCAGGGGAGTACCCTGTTAGCTGTGGGTAGAGGCTATATGTAGGTCTCCAGTGTTCTTTGCTTTGTGGGATTCTGGGTTTGCATCCTTCACAGAGCCAATCAGCAGAGAAGGATGCTTTATACAACACTTACATGATTAGGCTGGCTTTTCCCCTTCTTTCTGGATTTGCCAGTGGACTACAGTAAATAATCAGAAGAGCAAAAATACCGTTTACACAATAGCTATATCATTTTGGGTGAAAGGAAGCTTGTATCATGACTGAATTCCAAAGAAAAATAACAGTAGATGCATAAATTTTGGTGGTTTCCAGCTTTAACTTTTGGGATCCATCTATTGCAAAAACCTGCTGTTTAGATTTGTGCTAAGTGTGTATCACATTTTACCTGGCCAGTAAAATTCATGGTGTGATAGAACATGAAGAAGCTAGCACACAATAAGGAAATTTTCAATTCTGTATTTAGCAGACAGAAGAGTAAGTACAACAGATGATACTCCAGAAGGCCTGCTGTACCTACTTTAAAGGAAAACAAAACATGATGTTAGGATTAGGATAATTGCAGCAGTATGGTTGCTAGCTATAAAATTATATTTTCTTAATTTCTTCAAGTATTATAGAGGCTTACTGAGTAATTTCCTATTCTGGAGTAAATTGGAGAAATGATAAAAGGGAAAAGCAACTGAAATAAAAAGTGTTAACATGACAGTTTTTCGAACTCCCAGCACTGCCATTTCCAAGCTGTACAGCCTGATAAATGTGTGTTCAGCAGCTTATTGTAGAAGCACCAGTGACATCCGGTGGTGGCATTCAGTTAGACAGCTCCCAATCTGCTGATTTATAAGTTACCCAAAGATCTTTAATACTCAGCTATTTGAAGATGGCAGTTTGGGATTTACGTCCTGACCCAATTCATCTTATCTTTGTTTTATACTTTTCATTTTGGAAGAACAGGATTTCTTTTACTGCTGCATTGACAATGAGATTCAATGACTGTCTCCAGCTGGTGTTGCCTTTTTTGTTGCTCTGCATGATATCCTAATTGACATAGAATTGTGGAATCTGCTTGCGATTACACACTGTATACTTTAGCAAAAGAGTCTAGGATCATTAAGATTGTATAGCTGACTTCCTGCAGTGCCTATTAGGGATGAACTCATGTTTATGTGTAGTGTTGACAACAGAAGCTGAAACCATATATCCTTCTACTTTACATAAGAGAAATTGTAAATCTCAGCTGGCTAGAAACAGTTATTCCTGTATTAAATTTCTCTTCAGGTTTTTAACAGGTTGTTCTCAATTTGGTCTCTTGGTACTCAGCATTCGCACAAGACAAATGCAGTTAGGATGTTAATTGTCACACTTAGTAGATGAAAATTTCATGGCAGTAACAACTGTCTAGCATTCAGCTGCCATCTAGGTGTATTATATCAATTATGAGTGATTAGTTTTTAAATGCTTACATTTTCAAAAATAATTTCGTGAAAACAGTTTGTGAGGTTGCTCTTTCCTGTTGGAGATGTCAATGAGAGTAGTTAAAGTATCTTATTGTTGTTAGGTCTTTTTACTACTATCAGTGGACTTGGGAATATTGGATTGTAGTAGGGCTTTGCATATATAAAAACCTGAAAGTAGCCTCTTCAACAGAAGTTATATTGCTTTATTTGTATTTCCCCCTGAGGCACAATCTTACATGAAGAGACCAGTTCTGCAAAGTGAGAAATCATGTATTTATTCCCATTTTTCAGCTTCATTATTTTGTTGAATGCTGTATTCTTTTTTGAGAGGGACCATAACTGAGACTGTGTAGAGACAGACATGCTATGTATCAAAGATAAATCTGGAAACTAGACCCTGTCACTAAATCAGAAGTGGTTTCAAAACTGTGCTCTTTATAAGCACATTTTCTGACTCTTTTCAGATTTGCTCCTAAAAGGAATAGAAGATACAGAGCCTGTCATTCTTTAATATGTCAAAGTGTTAGGAGCCAGGGACCAGGCTCATCACACCTAACTGACCATCTATCTTCAGCAGTAAGTGCACATCTTTCCAGACCTTTAGGAGAAGCCATGAGATTTACAGTTTGTCCCTTTACCTTTAAGCTTCTTCAGCAAGAAGTAAAAGGGCTTTAATAGAGAGCCTATGCTACTTAAATAACATTCTGAGCTCTACAGTTTGTTACTATAGTGTATGTTACTTTTTTTTCACACAGACCCTTAAGGAAATTTCTGTTTTATAATAATTAATTACTGATGTACCTTTTGCTGGTCTTCAGTCCCATTTCTCTCAAATATTTGCAAATGTCTCTCCATAAAAGAGGTATTTGCCCAAGAGTTAGACTCTACTGAAATTACTGTTTGTACCAAAATTATTTACAGAAACACATGAATGTACTGTTGGATACTGCTGAGAAATTACAGCAAAGCAGTTACTGAAAATCAAAGTAATCAAAGAAGTAGACTCCATGCTCCACTTCTGGAACTGTTCATTTTCCAGCTTAAATGAAAAAAGCTCTGTACAAATCAATTTTTAGCCATGACTCAGTCCTCAAATTCAGTCTAAATTATTATGCTTAAGGATCGCTGTAAGGTGCCAATTTTGTGAAACTGTGCCAGTGATAATAAAATGGAATAAACGTCCAAATGTGAATAGCTGTAAGATAATAAAGCTGAGGCAGTGAAGGATTGGAGGTGCTTTCAGCTAGTTACGTAGTGAAATTTCATACCATTTACAGTAAAACCTTAGTCTAAACCATGTAAACCATGTAAAAGAGTCCCATCGTAGGAAACTCCATTGCAATTATCTGATGTTGCTGACTACAGCAGATGAGATGCTTTGCCAATTGTCTTCTCTTCTTCAGAACACAGTAGAAAGGGATTATGGTGGAACTGCCATCAGTGTTTCCTCTACTGCTTTTACACTACTTGGGACTTCTGTTTCTAGTACTGTCTAGCACTTTTCATAATTTTCCCCTTCATGCTTATAGCATATTTAAAAGCAAAAACTGCTTGTAGAAAGCATTGCTAAGGCCCACCAAATCGCAGTAGATGGGCATGGGCAGACTTTTGCCATCACTGAACAACTCAATGTGCTGGAAAGTGTGAACTTTGCTGGAAATGCCTGATTATCTTAACCTTAAGGTCCAGCAAAAACACTATCACCATCAGTTCTGATGTACTTTCACAGCAAAGTGGACTACAGAGTCATTGCAACTGTTTCCACCATGATAAGAAGCAGGTTATACCAAAACAGGTGTTATAAGGCATTCTCTGTCCCTTATTGGAGATGGGCAGCCTCCTGGATTTTGTTCCTGTAGAAAATGTCCTTTCATGACAACACCCTTTATTGGCTCTGAATTGCTGCAGTCAGTTGCTGGCAGAACAGTGAGAACTGTCTCCTGGAAGTTAAGTATTTGAGGAGGGCACAGCGCAGTCAGGGCTTGGCAGCTATGACAGGCTAAGTCCAGTTACTTCACCCTGAGTTTGTCGACTATAAAATATTTCTTCTCTCTGATTGTCAGAGACCAGAACAAAACAGATTGTAGGATCTAGCTTCCATCACTAGTGTCTCCTTATTTAGTTTGGGGTTTTTTTGGCATTTGTAATGCAGATGATCCTCCTGAACTGAATGTTAATTTATTGCTGCAAAAACTATAGTTTTGAGAGGCAATTTGTGGGTTTGTGTGAGTCTTTCCTTGCACTGACAAAAGGTATATTTGTCTTCAGGCAATTTTTCTTTGAGGAGGTACAAGACCTCGTACACATCATGAAGTGGATAGAGTTCAGATTTAATCCCATGATGGAATTTTATTTTAAATTGTAGAGATGGACCTTTTTATTGTGCTTTTTAAAAATAAGCAGTTGCTTTGCTGTGATATTTAAAAAGGAAGCGTGTGGGAAATCCTTCATTACAGGTTGAATGACAAAGAAAAGTTAGAATCTCAGAAGGGAACTAGAAGGCCGTGTACCAGTTATCTATTCAAAAATAGTTTTTTTTCTTTTACTACCTTACTATCAAATAAAAGTTTGTGTTAATGTGGTTACTTTCCATAGAAAGCAGTTGTCCATGTCTTCAGGCCTGATTTGGTGTCAAAGAAGGAACATAGTGGTGGTGGTGATACATAGGATGATAATACAAAGAACACTGAGATACAGAACAGTGACTGCTGAGTTTTTAGGTGTTCCTGGAAAGATAGGAACTGTAGCAGGATTTTTAAAGTGACATCACACTTCAAAGAAAAATACAGTATGTGGGAAGATTTTTGTTCAGTCTAAGCCACGTAGAAGACTGCAGCTTTGGAAACAAGAAGAAGCAGAACCATTGAATGAATCTGCACCTGAATTTCTGTGTGGATTTCTTTCTTGAACTAAGTACTAAAACTGTTTATGAATGGTTTAAAATTATTTGTTTATTAAGTACAAGTATTATTCTAATTCCTCAATGTATGGAAACCATAGGATTATTTGGTAGATAGTTTCTATCAGTGTGTGCAGAATAATGGCAATTAAGTGTTGGCAGAACATCAGCTAAAAGAGGATAGACTTTTCTCACCACTATTGTTATCCCTTCTTTTTTTAAACTTGTAAAAAAAAGAATAATTCTGGTTTTTATGATGAGTAAAGGTAGAATGCTTTTAACATTTTCATGGTTGAATAAAATGATGGAATTTTTACAAGCAAGATGAGCATTAAACTAGCAAAACTCAATTAATTTTGATTAATCTTTTATTGTACATCTGTGTTTTCCTTTTTTATTTTATATGTACTTTCACAGGCAGTTCAGTAGCAGGGTTGTCATCAAATGTCTTACGTACTAGCAGTAGACAACATGGATATCTCCAAAATTAACTTTTGAGCAACTACCTTAGTGATAAAAATCATCTTCACTTATTAAAGATTGGTAGTTCAAAACAGACTAGTAAAGATTGAAGTGTTGCAGAAGAAAATAAAGTGTGTGAATTGGCTTTGTTTTGCTGTAACATTCTGAAACTGGGACAAACAAACTTGGCATTTGGGCATTGGAAGTAAGCAGTCTCCAGTTGCTTTCATGACATAGGAAACTTGCCACACGATTACAAAAGCATGGATAATGCTTCAGTGATCATCCTGGAGTTCTTCTCTGGCTTTACAAATGGAACTTGAAGTTTGGCTGGAGATGAACTGTAATAATCCTTTGGATGCTTAGAGAGAGCACAGTAAAGTTTTAAACTCTCAATTTCATTTAATTTCCTGCAGATATGCAAAGTATAGAAATGTCTCAAGGTTATGAAAGCTAGCCAGTTTTCATCTTAACTTAAATGTAATAAGCTATTTAAATTGTTGGATACAATAAATTCAAAATGTCTTTCCTTGACCTCATCATGTCTGATGCAAATTGTTACATTCTATAAAAATTACCTATTCAGTGTCTCTTTCCCCTTGTGTACAAGCTCAGCTCTTTGTGTGCTTTCAGAAGGAGGTGATGCAATTTCTCAGGGCCCGGAAGAGCAGGCTGCTCGGCAGGGGAAGGCACTGCGTGAGCCAAGGCTGGGCCAGTGTCCTCAATGACACCAGAACCATTTGTGCTGCCCACACGCATCACCTCATTACAGTCCCCATTTACATACTCAGCCTGCTGCAACAGCCTTCCCCACTCACCTTTCATAGACACAGACACATGCAAACATGCAGATCCTTCCATTCCTTATGACTGAAACCATACTCGGTACATGTACTTGTATATAGACGTACACCTCGCTATTTATAACTGAATAAGAAGAGCAGAGGAGGTCCAGTGATGGAAATCAGGAAACAGGCAAGAGTCTGGATTGCCAGTCTGGACTGAAGTCAGCAAAACAAGGTCTGGGCACAGGTGTCTGCAGCATTTCTCTGGCAAGAGCCCGAATGCAGCATAGCCCCCAGCCCAAGGGTCAGCACATGTGTAGTGGAGGCCTCGGGGAGGCTTCTCACAGCCCATTCTCATAACTGGGTTAGGGACCCATGGAGTGTGTTCAGAGAGGTGTGCAAAATACAAAGATAGAGTTCAAGAACAGCACAAGTCACTTCTATCAAGGACATTCCCAGAATCTGTGGTAAGCATTTTTTTTTAGCATGACATGGAATCAGACCAGCTCCATCTGTTTGAGCAACTCACCCTACTCTTCTTAATGACAAACTTGGCACAGTGAGGTGTGTTGAGTCCTCAAGCCCCCAGTCAACATTTTATAAACATAAACATGGGTCAAGTAAAGTTTTGAGATTTAAGGGAGGCTGTACTTACAGTTTATTTGATATTAATATAATCTTATGAACTTTGATATACATTGATAAAACAGAATCTTGAATCACATCTGAAAATATGTGAATTTGAACAACTTTCCAATTTGTACCAAATACTCTGTATAGATCCCAGTTATAAAAACAATAGATATTTGTCTTCTTTCCATGTAGCCTGCACCCCTATCCCAAGAACATAATGCTTTTAAGACAATTTTCAGGTTTTTTATTATTTATTTTTATTTGGAAATTTGTAACTCTTTAGTTTACTGCTTAGTATACTTAGTAGTATACCAGGTTTACTTAGCATACTCATTTACTACTAGACACGTAGTACTGCTCAGTACCAGCTCTTCTTTTTCAATTCTACTGGTAATTTCCTGTCTAGAGGTAGACAGAAGCACACATTATTATTTCCCCCATTTTGTGACAGTGAGTGAGTGCTAGCCCTGTGTTTCTGTGCTAGAGAATATGAGTACTGAGACAACCTTGTCTTTTTACCTGAAATTAAGTTTTAGGGATAGTTTCTGAAAAGTGTTTTCAGATCTGATAAAGAGCAATTTTTATTTTTTTCTAATAAAACATTTTGAAAAAAGCTGATAGGCTTCTTTGTGGTAGAAAGGAGGATACCAGACATGTCAGGAGCTGCAAATGTTTAAAGTTCCCTGAACTGCTTCTGTGTAATCTGGGTAATATAAGCCACTCCCTCCTGATAGAAGTTCTCTGTGTAGGAATCCACAAATCTGCTGTTATTTACTGTTGGATGCAGTGGCAGGAAGCTCGGTGGGATGCCAGGTGAATGACAGGACCCTGAGCAGCTGATGAGTTTCCTAGCATTTGACCCTTGTGCAGGCAAGCCTCCAGTGGCACCACTCATTTCCTTTCCCAAAGGACTCATATTTTATACCCATTCCAATGTGAAGATAAGAGCTGGAAGCAAATTTGTGATTTTCAATTACGCTTCTCTCCACTTTTACATATATATTAAATCAAATCAAACACCTTACACTATGAATTATGAAACCAGCAACACCATATGTACGGGCATGCTTTCTGCAAACTCTGAAGGAAAGAAACGTGTAGGTATTTTGTTAGGACTGCCACTCATTAAACAGTCTCTAAATTAGTTTGCTCTAAGCTTTAACATATAGTAAAATTGCATCTGTGAGAGAGATCTTTGTCATCTTCCCTGGGTGTCATTATTTACCCAGCAGAGTTGCTGGGGGACAATTTAGGAGCAAGCTTTAGAGTAGGAGGTGTCATATGCTGAGACTCAGGACCATGCAGCGGCCAGCTTCATAATAAAGTTGTATCCTTCTACTAAACCCACGTTTATGGGATAGCAGGAAACAACTCTAGTTTGGCACAAGGCAATGTAAAGCAAATCTTGGGAAACCTTTGCAGGAAATGAACTGTATCTAATCCAGTTTGATATAGTAGGCAGCATATTATTAAGCCAAATCACTGTGTTTATCCCTTTTTTCTTTACACCCTTGTCCCTGAGGCCAGTACCCTTCCCTCCTCTGATGAAGCTGAAGTGTATTGAAATTGGAAGGATGAGAAAGTCTTCCCTCTGTCTCCTCCCCTTCTTCCACCCATGCTGTCTCTCAAGTTCATGCCAGTACTTACTGCTGAATAAGACGCAGCACTCCATTAAAACCCAAATCACTGAAATAATGAACTGTAAAAACTTGCCAGGGGCAAAGTGTGTTTTGTTAAGATACCAGAAAAGATCCACAGGGGCCTGGTCTTTGCATTTACTCTGATCAAATGAAAAAGCAAGGAAAACAACACAACTACTAGGAGGCTATCCTAATTTTATTTTGAGACTGCTCATATTTTCAGCATTGAATCCACTTTTCCTTTTCACCCAGTTGTGTTGGTTTTTTTCCTTTCATTTTTTTGTCATATTCTGTCATGTTTCTTCTTCCTTGTTTTTCTTTTTGAGTGATTCTGGTCAGCTGAAATGGTAATTGGCTCCCTGACAGGCCAGCTTAACGATCTGCAATTTATTTTTGCCTGTCACCTGTTGAAAAAGGACAGAAGATTCCTTCTCTGCCAAGAGAGGAGTCCATTAGTGATACAAAAGCAGCAGCTGCATCACGGCAGGGATGCACAGTAGTTATATACATCACTTACTCTTTATCTGCTACAGGACATTGGGACAGATTGTTGCCTGTAATTCTGTACCTATGAAAAATAGAGTCCATACAGTGCTTAAAATAATCTGCTTTCTATTTTAACTCTTGAAATGACATCTCTTATGCCACAAAGCATTCTAGAAAAATTATTTAAATACAAACAGAAAATTGTAACAGCTAAAACATACTTCAAGTACAGTGCTGCGCTGTTTCTATTTTTATGTTGTATAACCTTATCCAGAAGGTGTAGTAGCACAGTGGTGAATTACGTGGCTTCTCAGGACGCTTTCAAAATCTGTGATTCGCTTAGACTGGCTTGTCTGAGAATTCAGGTTATAGTCCAAAGCCATAATGGTCTTATTCATGCAGAAAAATCAGCAGTCAAGGTATTCATCATTTCTTTCCTTATTCTCCACATGTTACATTGAAGCTAGAGACATTGCAAATATAAACGATTGTGTTGTATTTCAGCTTTCATTAAAGAAGGGAAAACTGATAAAAACTGTGATATTCATAAGTGGATTACAGCCAAGAAATCTGAAGAATGCTGCGGTCACTTCTTAAGCCTCCTTTATTCTGTTCTTTTATGCACCACCACACTGACCTTTGGCAGGATGCTCCCTACGGAGACAGGTTATTTTCAATCTGCTAGCCTTCTTTAGGCTTTGCCAAGGGCTGGTAGTAATGGGGTTTCAGACATCCTTTCCAGTCTTGGAATTTCATACAGCCTTTTTCTTTGCTTTTACTCCTTTCTAAAAAAATACTTTGTGTCCGGGTCACATGGTAACATTAGCAGTGCATGCAGTGCAGTGTGTTGAACTAATTGCCAATTAAATTATAGGGAAGGCCAAGATCTAACAGAAAATCATTGTGCACAGTTCATTAACTGCATTTCACAGAACCGAAAGCATGCCACATGATTTTTAAAAACAGGTTTAAAGAATGAACAGTTTCTTCCTTAATGCTGAATAGCTGCCATGCAGAACAGAATGGAAATATAGGCAGACAAGCAGTTCCTGGGGTTTTCAGTTCCTCCCCCTCCCTGAGGTAGATATCTGTACAATCCAGACATTTCTGTGGATTAGTTTATCATCTCCATGAGGTGAATTTCTTTAGAAAAGACATGGGGAGTCTTTGAGATAATCAGTATCTATGTGTAAATATTCTTCTCTGATATTCAATTACAGTGAAATAGGAAATATTCAGTAAGATTGAGGTAAGCACTGCAGATGCCTTTCAGGCAGATTTTAAAATATTTGAGTGGCTTCATAGAAAAATCATAAGAATAATGGAAGTATTTGAAAGCATGCCCTACCATATGGGGCGAATACCATAGAGTATTTAACTTACAAGGACTCAACTATTACCTAAAAGCAATTGTAAAGTACTACAATTGGAGGAAGCTTTTGTTTAGTAACTAAAGGTACAAAAAGGCTGGTTCTTGATGCTACTGGTTCCTGGCGGTAGACAGATGCAGACAAGAAATTGAATGGATTTACATGTGTTTATCTGAATGTACTTGAAATTAGGCAAAAATGGCCAAGACCATTTTATAGTGAATGTCATCATGCAGCACGTACAGGATGGCCAGAGTATCAGACCCAGAATGGATTTAGGAGGGGTGGGTTGTGTTTGACCAACTTGGTCTCCTTTTATGACCAGGTGACCTGCGTGGTGGGTGCAGGAAAGGCTGTGGATGTTGTCTATTTGGACTTGAGCAAGGCCTTTGGCACTGTCTCCCACAGCACACTCCTGGAACAGCTGGTAGCCCATGGCTTGGACAGGAGCACTCTGTGCTGGGTTAGGAACTGGCCGGATGGTCTGGCCCAGAGAGTGGTGGTGAATGGTGCTGCATCCAGCTGGGGACCAGTCACCAGTGGTGTCCCTCAGGGGTCTGTGCTGGGGCCTGTTCTGTTCAATATTTCTATTGATGAAATAGATGAGGGAATTGAGTCTTTCATTAGTAAATTTGCAGACGACACTAAGCTGGGAGCATGTGTTGGTCTGTTGGAAGGTAGGAGGAGGGCTCTGCAGAGAGACCTGGAATGGCTGGATGGGTGGGCAGAGTCCAGTAAGATGACGTTTATTAAGTCCAAGTGCCGAGTCTTGCATTTTGGCCCCAATAACCCTCTGCAACGTTATAGTCTGGGGACAGTGGCTGGACAGCAGCCAGGCAAAAAGGGACCTGGGGGTGCTGGTGACAGCAGCTGAACATGAGCCAGCAGCAGTGTGCCTTGGTGGCCAAGAGGGCCAGTGGCTCCTGGTCTGTATCAGGAATGGTGTGGCCAGCAGGAGCAGGGAGGCCATTCTTCCCCTGTACTCAGCACTGGTGAGGCCACACCTGGAGTGCTGTGTCCAGTTCTGGGCCCTCAGTTTGGGAAGGATGTTGAGATGCTTGAGCGCATCCAGAGGAGACAACGAGGCTGGTGAGGGGCTTGAAACACAAACCCTATGAGGAGTGGCTGAGGGAACTGGGGTTGTTTAGCCTGGAGAAAAGGAGACTCAGAGGTGACCTTATCACTCTCTACAACTCCTGAAAGGTGGTTGTGGTCAGGTGGGGGTTGGTCTCTTTCTCCAGACAGCAACTGACAGAATGAGAGGACACAGTCTCATGCTGCATAAAGGGAAATTTAGGTTGGATATTAGGAAAAAGTTTTTCACGGAAAGAGTGACAAAGTACTGGAATGGTCTGCCCGGGGAGGTGGTGGAGTCACCATCCCTGGATGTGTTTAAAAAAAGACTGGATATGGCACTCAGTGCCATGGTCTAGTTGAGGTGTTAGGGCATGGGTTGGACTCGATGATCTTGAAGGTCTCTTCCAACCTAGAGATTCTGTGATTGTGTGAAAAGCGAAAAATGAGACATAAGAAGTGAATTGTGTTTGGGGAAAGAGTGGGAGTATAGAAGATAGATAGAGTGAGCAGCATTTCATCTTAAATACCGTAATATGAAGTTTCAGTGTTAAATTAATTGGTGGAAATGGGTAAAATGTTTAGGAAAAAAAGAGGAAAGAGAGAGCACCCAAAAATATTTGAAAAATAATTTAAAATTATATTTTTAATAATAGATATAGAAATCAGTCTTTAAAATCTTTGCCTGTACATTTGAAGTATCAAGTTAAAAGTTTCTCAATGCTCTTTTACATATGGTCTATGGCATTAATTTAAAATATACCATGAAGCTTTTTTTTTTAAGAGAGAACCAGTGAGATCTATCCATAATACATGGAGGTCTGTTTCTTTATCTTGCTGCTGATGAAATGATGAGTGTGCTGGTTATAAAGATTTTTTTTCTTGCAGGTAATTTATTTCTATGCAAATGGGACATCTTTCGCCATAATTCATAACCCAATAACATCTCCAGACCTTTAATAATTGTTGTAGCTATTATCAAGAAGTTTTTCTTTTACAGTCATTTCTTTCTATATTTTTGATCTCTTGATCACAGCTTTGTTTGTAGCTACCACAGATGTTTGTAGTACTCAGAAAAGAAGTAGATCGGAGTATTTTTAATTGCTAGGAGCAATAAAAGTTGCTGCTCACTGAAAAATAATCTACTTTGAACCTCACTGGAGCATGACACTTTATTTTCTGGACTCATTTTCACTTTCCTTTGTGGAAATCACTAAAAGGAGGTGCTATAAAATGGTGTTTGGAACAGGGAACAAGGCTTGTCAGTCTGAAAGGATCCCACTCTGGGGAAACACCATGCCAGAACATCATCATCTGCCTTATATCTGCAGCTCGAGGTCTTGAAAGGCAGTGAGAGCTCTGTCAGTGAGTTTCAGCCAGCTGCCTCAGTGTTGGTACTTGCTGCCTTGCAAGAAAGTGTTTAGTACTTACTGGAGACTTCAAGTACTAGGAATGTCTCTGTATGCCGTGCTACAATTTTGCAATACATCCCATCTAAATCATTCCAGAATCAAATTCCAGATTTTTAGTTTTATTATGTCTTTCTCAGGAATATAGCAGTACCCTTTTGTCTCCCATATTTTCAAGACATACTTATGTATCTGTAACCAGGATATTCCCCACTCATCTCTTTGGTATGCCAGACAGGTTGAACAAGCAAAATTCTTGCCATATGGAATTTTCTCCACTCCTTTTGTATAAATTTTTGTATATTTTACATCTCTCCATGCTCTTTAAATAAATATCACCCAGCATCACAATTATTGGTAGTGTTCACAAATGAGTCATGCTAGTTCCAATCAAATTTGCTTATTTCTAACAAGCAAATTCCCATGATAATTGTATTTTTCAGTCATTTAATCCCTAAGGGTCATGCAGTTCTTTTAGGCATAGCATTGTCCTGGAAACCTCAGTAAAATTGCTTGTCCACTGTATCCCTTAAATGTTTTTCAGAGTTGTTGCTGTCCAGAGAGCACCCATTCTGGTTTATGACCTCCATAATTTATTCCTTTTTGCACTGAATGCCTTGATTTTCTAAGCATGGAAGAACACTGGCTGCTTTGTACTTACTGATAATTGTGTTTTTTTAAAAAACAGACTTTTTTTTCATTTGCAATTATACCATGAGTGAATTTACATTTACTTCCAAATGACAAGTATTACCAAGCTGAACAGGTCAAAAACCTCCTCTGAAATGTAATTTCTTTTTCCATGTCTTTCCTTTGGCACTATTACATGGGAAAGACCCAAGACTTCAGAGCTTTGCTTGTACCTTACAGTTGTGTGCCTGCCTGGCAGCACAAACATCAGTACAGGTCTGAAAGGGAAGACATGAGAAAGAAAGTTTGCTGTGTCAAAATGACCCTGAAACATAGCCTCAGAAAGATATACTTTAAAGTCTCTTCTTGAATTGAAGGAAACTTTCACAATGCCTTCTATAAGAGTTGTTAACAAGGGCTGTCAGACTTCTTCCACCTGAGTGTTACTGTAAGATCTAACCTGTGTCTGTTGGGAATTAGGAAGAGATTCAACATAGGAAATGAAAAATTAAATGTGCAAAATAAATAACAAAAGGTTGGCTATTCAAACACAAAACAACTGTTTAGAACCATCTTCAAGGTATATATTGTTTTAAATACAAAGGTATTCAAAATATCTTCAAAATATATACGGATTTGATTCAAATTCATTAATTTTTTTTCACAACAGCAGATAATCACTTTCAGATAACCCTCTTCAGAATTTATTTTAATTTATTATTATGTGTTTGCATTTTATTTTAGATAAATGGTTGCAATAAAATGTATGAGACACTGGATGAGTCACATTTATTTTAAAACATAATGAGGTCCAAGAGCTCCTGATATTAGTCACTTACGACCCTCATCTGACCATTTCTCACTGTATTTGATTCAGATGCATTTGGTGTTCATTGTGTTCACATTCTTTTCAAGATAAATTCAAATTGCCAAGCACAAACATTTTTTTAAAAAGAATACTAATGAAATGTTAGAAGAAATAATCTTTAGATATGCCATGAAGCATAAAATGGTGGTGTTAACAGGAGCTCTTAATGAAATTATCTGACACATTATATGTTATTGATACAGCGCTATAATACTTTGTGAATAGTAAACTTGTCCACAAGTGACTGTTTCCTTCAAACTGTATACATCAAGACAAAGGAAGGTTGATGGTAAGCAAAGGAATTAAATTCTCCTTATTTTTTCTTCTCAATCTAATTGCTTTTCTTCTGGTAAGACATGTAGACAATATGAAGTCACACAATTTACTGAAGAATATAGCAGGGTGTCTTAAATAATTTCACGTGTAATCTCAGATATCAAAGATGAGAGCAGACATGAAGAGAATTTTTATTTTTGTCTGTATAAAAAAAATCTGTTCTTGACCATGTTATAGTAGTCACAGACAAAGGAGAGTTTGCCCATGTAAACCAGGAAAAGTCTAGCTTTTATTCAATTGTCATGTACAAGAAAGGGGTATATTAATGTACATTATTTCCCAGTTCTTCGGTACATGATCTGTTAAGGGGGTCTCATGCGTCAATGTTTGCTGCATGTATTCTGAACCTCATCTTTTCATAACAGTCTGATAACACTTTATTCCCATGGAGACCCTAACCTTTGTCCTGGGGTCTTAAACAATTGTGTTATTTCCTTTGTTCCCCGGTGCTTCTACTTAAATCCTTCAGTGCCAATATGCCATACTGACAAAGGATTGCTCCTGTTGTTGTCATGTTTCTGCTGAGGAGTACAAAGAATGATCTGCAGAAGTTGGGACTTGAGATCATGCTTTGGTTCATAAATACTGAAATGTTAGCTCTTCAAAATTGCCCTTGCATTTCTGTGTTTGCTATAAAAGGAAAGTGAGATTACAGCATTAAAATAAATTACCAAAGCAAATAGTAATGTAAGATGGTATATCTAAGATATAGATCTATCCATAAGATATATAATACTGACTTATTATGAAATTTCAGTGTCTTACAAAAGGATTTTTCTGTTATACCATCAGCACAGAAGCTATCTGTGCTGTGACATAGAGGTACTCTGTAGCTAGTCTCTTACAAGAAGAAAAAGGTGAGTTTTAATTGTGTATATCAAATATTTTGTAGTAATTTCTTCCACTGGAAGATTTTTTTCATATTGGTACTGTAATGGAAATTATAATTTTTTTTTTTACCAAATGAAGGTAAATACCCCAGAGAATGCTACAGAACAAACATTGTACATTGTACATTTAAAAGATGATTTATTGTAATATTTTGAGAACTGGAAATACTAAATGGCTAAATTTGTGTTGCTATAATGATTCATTTGACAGATGCATTAGCAGACCACAGAATGTGATATGCAGCAATTCTGGGTAGCTACTAATAGCATCATCCTTCACATAGCCTTTTAATATATTCTTACACATGCTGAACTGTGTTCTCATACCTCTGTCAGTATGAAAGCACAGAGATTCCAATGAACATAATGATGCTATTTAATTCTTGGTATTGCTTACTGTGAGTAACACTTTGTCTGTTCTCTTGCCATTTCAGCTGTACATCTGGGGATAGTTTTATCAAATTTTTTTACAAATAAATTGAATGTGAAAAGTATCTTACATGCCTCTCCATTTAAATTAGATCAATTAAGAAAAGTTGGGCACTTTGGGGAAAAGGTCAAGAAAGAAGGACATGGGCAGGCATTATAGAAAGTATGTGTAAAAGTTAATGGATTAAAGCCTCTATAAATTGTTTCCTTGAAAGACATTAAGTGTGGATGTTTCTAATTTGTAGATCCACCAGCATATCATCAGAGATATTAGAATATATGCTGATTACTTTGCCTTTACTGGGTAGAACAATGTCTGCTGGTGATTATATGCTTTTCTTGTTCTTAGGTAATGGGTTTCTTGCCCTTCAATTGTGGTATGAGACAATGAAAAATCAGAATGTTAATATTGTGTGAATGCTTAACAGTACAGTTTGAATGACCAGCCTTACTTTCTGAACAGTTCTGGTCACATATAACCCCCAGATAAAGCTAAATAATTGGAAAAAAAAAAAAAAGTTCTATTTTTTTATCCAGAAGTTGGAAATCAAGAATTACAAAGTATTGCAGCCTGTGGTCCCTTGTCTACCTGCCACCACTCAGTCCTCTGACACATTTTGTTGTCTTCTGCTGCTGCCACCATAGGGACCTGGGCTCCTGGTCCCGTCCCAGTGGTGGGCGCCTGTTTGTCTATTCACACACATGCACACAGAATAGAGACCTGCCACCCAGAGGAGTCACAACCAGACCCTTTTGTCCCATTGTCTGTCCATTTTCCCATCTATTTTGTTCCTTGACCTTCCTTGATTTAATCTAAGTGCAATCATGAGATCAAGATTCTGAACAGCTTTGAGAAAATATGATTTCTTATGTCAGGTGTAGTGGTTTTGGCACAGCGATTTCCAAAGGCTGTTCTGATGGTGCATATCCCTGTATCCCTCCTTGCTGACTAAGTGTTAAGAGAGATTTCTGTACCTCCTGTGTGCCTCTGTGACTCTACTGGCACTGGTAGATAACTCACATATGAAAAGTATCAACTGACAATTAGGAGGCAAGAAACTGAGCTTTCAAAACTAAGCTTTCTCCCCAAAAATCTGAAGACTACAAAAAAATGAAAGTTGTAGGTCATGAAATCAATAGAATGAAACCATTACTTGTCTGCTAAAATCTTCAGAGTACAGCTAAGCCTACCTCATGAGTATGTATCCTTGAAAAGTAGTCTTTAAAACAGAGGAGCTTTGAGACGGTCATGGCAGCTAAAACCTATAAAAAACACCAATGGATCTCACCAACATCTGTTCTGAAATGTGTAAGCTTAAAACCAAAAAGGCACAAATAATGTATTGTTCCAAAATCCACCAGCAAGTTTTAGTAAACATTGAATTGATTCTCCTTTTTTCTCCTTTTTGCAGCTGCTAGTCTGATTCAAACTGTTTATTCATAGGATGAAAGAGATGTTTTTAAGTATTCTCAACAGTTCCAAGTGATTGATGTAAATTTAAAAAATGCTACTCTGATGTCAAGAGAGTTGCTAGGAAACATGCATTTTGAAGATGAAATCTCCCACTGAGCTTGTCTTTGGCTGTATAATAAGAAGTATTTTATAGACTATCCTGAGTTACAGATTATATGGATAAACTGCTACATTTTTATGTATATAAATACATCTGCTGTGAACTTATTGTATATACATGATTCATTCCAGTATCTCCATTTACTGATGAATAACAAGGTATTTCTAAGTTCAAGAAAATGTGAAAATTTAATGAAAATGCCAAGAACATGATATTTTTATACAGTCTTCATTTCATTTTTCTGAAACATGAAAAATCTGGTTTTTCTTAGAAATCTCTTTAATATTTAATTTCAATATGGTATTCTCATTAATATGTTTTTTTCTTTTATAAACTTTAACAAAATTTAAGGCTCAAAAAAATAACAGCAATTATACACTTAATTTTTCTGGAGAATTAATGTGTATTGTCCCTTAAAGTTATTGGCCAAAGTAATCTAAAAATCTGTGTTATCATGAAGGAATACCCAGTTTTAGTAATAGATATTTATTTGTATTCATGGCTGATGTTTTTTTGTGCTGACTTTAGAGACTTTGTTTGTTTGGTTTGGTTACCCAGGAGTCAAATTTCAAATGCTTAGTCTTGAAGATACAAGAGGAAGGTACTCATACATATGGGAGCAGAGTAATACACTGTTCTGTGAGATGCTCAGGACTTGAAAGGAGGTTTATTAATTTTTGTTGCTGAAATATTTTACCAGACAGTCTTTAAGCAGCAAATGCCTTACAGCAAGCTTTCGGAAAAGTGAGTAATGCCTGTGTGTTATGACAGTTCTAAGTGACCTCTTTCATATTTATTACCTTAGAGAGCAACCAGTTGCTGATAAATCAAATAGTGTGAATAGGGACTGTCTGTCTGACCCTTAATTGCTGATGTGATAATTAAAGACAGTGCATAAGTACCACTAAGCATCATCTGAAAGTATTTCAAAATGATGTTTCTGCAGCTGACTTAAGAAAAGTAACTAAACTGTATTAATGATTAATAGTAAAGATGAGTTGTTGAATTTACCACAGATTAGAAGATGCCTAATGTTCCTGAAAATATGTGTTTATAACAGTATTACCAAATGACCCTTCGTCACGTAGGTGTTGGTTAACTGCAGGCTGAGACAGATGTGTGGCTGCTCTAAGGCCCTTGTAGGGAAGAGAATTAATGTTGATTCGTAATGAATTGGTGGATGCAAATAACAAAAATAAGACTGTCGCTGAAGGACACGATGTATTGAGGATTCCCCAGATAATCGGACACAGGCCAGCTGCTTCATCATGAGGCAAAAGCCTTTATTGTGGGGTTTTCTTAACCCTTATATCCTTCTCCAACCAGGTCACCCTGATTGGTAGAGGGAAGAACACCTCTCTCATCCCATTGGTGGGATAAGAGAGAACACACCAAGAACATCTGTTCAGTATTGTTTTGAGAAATATAATCTATTTACAATAAAACAGTCCTTGAGAGAAAACTGTTCCCAGGAACTTTTTCCCTGGGAAACAGATGAGCCCCTGATAGGCTGAAACTCTCTCAGGCTCAGAAATCATGTCGACATAAGACTTATTATTAGTTGTGTGAACTGTGAGAAAGAGACAAAACAGAAATAATGAAAATGGGAATGATGATACAGCTTGTGTTTGTGCATTCTTTCTCAAGTGCAGGAGCCTGCATTTGCCTTCATTGAATTTCAGACATTTCTTCTCTGTCCTTCTCTCCAACCTGCTGAGACCCTTCTGAAGGGCTCACAGCACTCTGGGGTATCAGCCCCCCTGTCAGGTTTGTGTTGTCAGTGAACAGACTGAGGATGCATCTTTATGCAAGTCGTTGATGAATACATTAAACCATACTGGGCCCAGTACTGAACCTTGGGGGACACTAGTGACAGGAGTCTAACTAAACCCTGTGCTACTTATTATGACACTATGGCATCTGCTGTTCAGCCAGTTCTCAATCCACCTCGCTGTCCACTGATCCAGCCTGAACTTCCAGAGTTTTCCTATGAGGATGTTGTGCAAGACAGTGTTGCAAACCTTGATGAAGTAGAGCTAGAAAATACCCACTGCTCTCCCCTCATTCATCAAGGCAGTTGTTTTATTGTAGAAGGCAATAAGATTGGTCAAACATTATTTTCCTTCCCAGAATCTTTGTTGCCTACTCCTAATTGCCTTCTTGTCATCTATGTGGATAGAGATGGCCTGCAGAATGAGGCACTACATCAGCTTTCCAAGGACTGAGGTGAGGCTGACTTTTTTGAAGACTGGGGTGGCTTTGCTTTCTTCCAGTCCTTAGGGACCATTTCTGATCACCACAACCTTTCAAAGATGATTTCAAGCAGCCTTGTTAGGGTGTCCATCAACACTTTTTGAGCATCCTCTTGTAACCAGTGTTCCCACTACATTTAGTAATGGACTCACATTTTATCCTTTGTTTTACTTTAGTTATTGGTGCAGTTGAAGAATTGCTTCTTGTCTTCCATGTCATCTTTGTTCACATTTAATTCCAGATTACCTCCAAGATACTGATTCTTAGTATTTCCAAATCAGTGTTTATTAAGCAAAATCACAGATCTGGCTGAGTTATCCAACTCAAGCAAGTGATAGAATCACTTGCTAATTTAGCCTGTTAAAATATATTAATAAACCGATTCTTGGTTGTTTTGTTTTGTTTTGTTTTGTTTTATTATTGGTCACTTAGCACCTGTAAGCAGTTAAAAATCCCTGAGTTGTTGGAGGGGAAGGATTAGACTGCAAGTTGCTCCAACTTTGTGCTTTTTTGTTATGTCATTGCATATTGTCCTTGAAATTGTAAATTCTGTTCAAGAAGAGTATCTTACTTATGGGCTATCAAACTGATGTGCTTTTTATCTGGATTTCATTCATGTGAAAGGGAGAGTGTAGCTATATTCTTTGTTTAGGATGAAGTGGAAAATATTAGAAGAATGACTGTTAGTGATGGACTGTTTGGGCCAGTGGGCAGTATTGTGAGTGGTGGATTTGAGATTCCATTTCCACTAGAACAAATCTGTCAAAAACAAAGATTATAATTATAGAAATCATAAGGAAGTGAAGTATTTCTACAAGGCTTTATGAAGGGAACTAAAGTCACTTTTGGACTCCTAAGTGAGAGCTAGCTAACACCTAAAATCTTCTGCAGATGCAGCAATGCTGTAAGAGCAGGGTTAGCTTGGAACTTTGCTTACAGCAATCCCAGACCACTGGAATGAAACAAATCTGTGCAATAGCAAGGATCTTGACTGTCATCACTTTTCCAGTAATAGAGAAAGCTATAAATTCTAGTGGCTAAATTATTGGCTTCAGAAGTAAATTGGATTGTGTGTGGGTGATGATTGAGAAGCCAGAGTTATGAACAAGATTCAGTGTCCTTTTTAATGTCATGTAGATTGTCAGAACTCATTCATTGATCACAAAATTAATTTGCAAAGGACAAAATAGCAGAAAAGGACAAAAAGCGCTAAAATAAATAATATGCAGTGCACACAATAGATTTTTTTTAAATTAAAATGCTTTGTGGTATTTCTACACACTGAGCAACTACTAAGATTTGTGAGGAGTTACTTATAGAAGAAAATGCAACTCTGTTAAGAAAATAAAGATGAGGAGCAATTACATGCTTACAAAAATCACTGAAAGAGTCTGAAGTAAAAACAAATACAAAACACTGATTAGGCTGAAGTATTGTCTGACTCCTAAAAGACTTTGATTATAACTTGCCACTGTGTTAATTTGCAAGTGAATTATTGCAATTATATATATTCATTTTTTTGAAAAAGGGTAAAGAACCACATATTTCCACTAGATTGTTGTATCTATTTACTGTTTAATCTGGACAGAATCTCTATCAATTCTAGAACTTGAATGTCTGTAATTATCATAATACCAGGAAATGTGGATCACAGCAGGCATCTCAGTTTACCTCTTCTAGCTAAGTGTACCATGCCAGAGCTCCTAAACACTTTGTTCTGCCCCCTCACTTCCCCTTCAGCACTTGGAGCTCCTGACTGGAGCCTGGAGTGGATGTCAGGGGCTGATACAGTAATCACAGTGTTCCCACACTGAAAGCCTTACCAGAGCAAGGTTCAGGAAGGCTCTTCCATGGTAAATGTTGAGATTTACTGACAGAAGCATCTGGTAATTCTCGTACATCTTTATCTACCTATATCTCCTTCACTTTCCCTCTACTGCCCCTTTTGGGTTGGTTTATTGCTTCCATCTTCCACAGATCACTTACGTGTCTCACATGACATCTCTTCCCTCTGTAGTGTTGAGATCTTTACCTTGTCTCTTCACCCCTTCAACATCCTCTACTGTTGCTCTGCTGTCCTTTGTCTATCCCTATCCCTTCTTGATTTCAAATCTGGTAGATTATGTACCTTATTTTTACTGCCTTTGATCTTGAAAATCTTTATTCAAATTACTTAAATTACCTGCTGTTTGTAATTTCTTTTTGTGTCTACCCTATAAATGCTTTATGTCCTTGCAGAATGATGATGTCATCTGCATGCTTGGATTTAGCAGGGAAGTGATGGAAAACACTGTCTACTTCCATAGCTGTAAAATAGGTGTCTTTTTCTCTTTAAAAAATGCCACAGTGCACTGAAGATCTGAAGAAAGCCACACAGGATATGGCAGAAAATGTAGACATTTCCCTAATTTGCATTTTGGGAAATTGGGAAAAGAATCCTTACAATTGGATATAGAGAGACAGGTTTAGCCTTGTGTCCTGGGAACACCTCTCATGCTAATGAAGCAACACGAGACACTGCAAGCTTACAGAAACACTCTGACAGGTCCCTGTGTTCAAAATTGAGCGTGCTTACCATTCAGCTGCCAATGCCCCACTTTTTTCCACCTCCTCTGGGAGGATTGCACTCCAGACAGCTCACCAGAACCTGTTTTTTTTTTTTAATCTAGCAAAGGCTCTGTAGTGGTGAGTGGCTCTTGGGAAACTGAACAGTCCAAAGGGACTTAAGTGTGTTAATGAGCATTAGTTAGTATTTAAATATGACATGGTTGCAGTTAAATGCCTGCTCGTTTATTACATATTTTTCAAATGGCTTACTTTTTTGCTAAAATTTTGATGCTTTATTTGGAAGAAGAAAGATTGTGTACTGTGCAGACTGAAGGAAGTATGTCTAGGTATGTAGTCACTCAGCTTTTTCAGAGAAGAGTGACTCTGCTGATCATTTGTTCAGGAATGATTTTTAATTAGGCAGCAATGTCCTTCTCACTCTGCAAAGAAAAAAAAAGTTGAGAGCTGTAAAGCAAAAGTAGATCATGCTGCCTGAGCACTGCAGCCCACGGTGCTGCCTGCGGCACCAGTGCTGCTAGCTCAGATGTGCTGGACGACTCCTTGGGCGGCTGGGTGGGAACACCGTGCACAGCTCCAGCACCTCACACACACAGCGATAACCTGTGTGCTGTCTCATCTTGTAGCAGCCA
The DNA here is from genome assembly GCF_049639895.1 of Pseudopodoces humilis. Classification (NCBI taxonomy): domain Eukaryota; kingdom Metazoa; phylum Chordata; class Aves; order Passeriformes; family Paridae; genus Pseudopodoces; species Pseudopodoces humilis. Next base: position 45,396,520 of record NC_142204.1, on the reverse strand, counting down.
GTTCTGCCAAAATTCAGCAGAGCGATGTGAAACAGCTTCTCACCCACAAGCTGAGATGAATCAGGAGGGATGGCTGTGCTATATATACAGAACCCACTCAGCTGAAACAAGTGAGAGTAGGGAAAGGATTTAAATCCTGGCAGGGTAGATATTTTTGTCTCTGAATAAAATGAAGTATTTATAGCATTTACTGACACAATTTTTATTTACTGCAATTGAAGCCATTGTTCAAACCAGTTTTTTTTTTTCTTTTCTGAGCCAGCAAAAAAGGATTTTTTGAGAACTAGAGAACATTGTATATTCCCAAAATTGAACCTAAATTCCGATGAAGAGAGGGAGGAGGGATCTTCCATCTATGACTATAATTCAGAGAACACAGTGCTCTTAACAGTCTCCTCTATCAATACACTTGAACACAGTTATTATCACCATGAGCTGCTGTGTAATTACCGTTGTTCCCTAAAGGGTTCCTCTTTCTTTGCTATTTAATTATTTCAGCATAACTATGCAATTTACTCATGTCATTTGGAAACAAATGTTTCAGGGAAGGCAGTGTTTTATCACAAGGATGTCATAGTCAGGGCATGGCTGCTATAAAAGTATACAAAGTCATTTCTTGGTCTAACCCACCACTGTCTTCTGGATGAATCATACAGACACAGCAGTTCATACGTCGGTCAAGGCCAATGCCTGAAACAGTTGTGGATATCATTTGTGTGACAGACTCTCAAGAAACTTTAGTGCCAACAGAAGTGGGAAGGTAAAGATGTTTAGTAAATTTTTCTCCTTGGATCCAGCTACACTAAGCATATGTGTTGCCAATGTAAGAGCCTTTTTCTAGGGAATATTTCTAAATAAATCTCAGTTCTGGGGAATCACTGTTTAACTCTTGTCTGTTTTGCTGAGCTCAGTTTTCATATAACAGCCATAATTGTAGGGTCATGTAGCTTTTAACTTTTTATTAAGGATTTATTCTGCTAAAAAAAAAAAAAAAGGAAAAAATGTGACATGCAACAGCTCCTGTAATTTCTGAGCTGGAAGATTTTCTTGTGGTATTTCTTGTAATTTTCCTGCAGTTAGAGTTTATCAAAACACTCCTGAAACTCTGTTCTAAGGAAGTTCATTGTTGAGGCATGTTCAAATGAGCATTTTAGCATTATTCTGAGAAAGAGGGGACAAGTAAAAGGCCCCGACGGCCAAGCCACTACAGCAGGCATGTCTGGCAGCAGCTCAGATGAGAAGCTCACTGTAATATGGGCAGGATTTATCCCAACCATACTTAGGAAGTCAAGTGTATTTGTACTTGTGCTTTGTAATTTAAAATTGCTCCTTTCTTGGTGTTGGAGGTGGGAAACAGGGCAGTTTCAAAACAAGACCTAAGATATCTGGATTTTAGAAATGAACAATTTAGTAAAAATTTTGATGTGAAAAGGGAAAGAGTCATGGTAAAATGTGGACATCTCTGTCAGAGTCATCAACTCCTGGCATGGGGGCCTGGAAAGCAGGAGCGTTGAGATTACACCTTGCAAAAAGTGAGGGTGCAATATTAAAATCATAAAATCTTTTAGGTTGGAAAAGATCTCTTGAGATCATTGAGTCCAGCTGCTAACCCAGAACTGCTCAAATCTACCACTAAACAATGTCCCAAATCTACAAGTCTTTTTTAGCATGCACCGTGTCCTGGGATGTGTATTACTGAAAGGTGTTTAAGTATGTATAAGCATATTTTATTATGAAATAGTAACAAAATGAATATACTGAGGAGACTGGATGATATCAGCATGTGCCTGAGATACAATATTCTGTCACTAATAAACTGTGAGCCTTGCTTTGTGTGAAGTTCTTAACGAGTGCTAGAGCAGATCCAATCAAGAAGTAAGACCAAGGTGTGATGGATGTAAAGGGTGTATTTATATATTCATGACAAAAAAATCCATCAAAAAAGCCTAGAGAATTGCACACTGTAAACATGATGACACTTTTCCCTAAAGAAATAGATAATAGTCCCCATCAAAAAAGAAAAACTTGCAAAATATTCTGATTGAATGTAGTAACAAATCTTACAGAAGTGTCTGAAAAATAATTTAGAAAATCTTAGATTATTCAAAAGAAGCTGCATGCTTTTTTAGTTTGGTTTTAGTATATATACAGGCAGAGTTTTTCCCTATGGAAGAGAGAAACCTTTGAAAACAATGTTGCAATAATGATTATATTCAGTATTTTAAAGGAAACTCATAAAAAATAAAACCACCTTTGTGAAGGACCATTTATTGCATAGTAAAAGTTTAAAATAGTGATATACTAGACAAAATTAATCTGAAAGAGATGCATGAACTTCAGTTTCACTGTGGTCTTCTTTTTACAGACTTTGAAGTCATGAATTGAAATGTAGTATTTACTGAGATGGAGGATAGAATCCAGAAGTGTAAAAAAGGATGTTCAGTTTCAATATTTACCATATTATACTATCACCAGAAAATCTCAGTACTCTGAAACAGAGAGCTTTCTGAATAATAGAGATAATTTATTTAATCCAGAAATTCTGATGATACAACTATTATTCAAAAGATTCTCTCCTATATTAACTCTAAAGTATTCAGTTTAGTCACATAATCTGCCAGGCCAAATATGATATGAGATAAAACCTTATGTCAGAATTATTCACTCTCTCTTCTTTCTCTATAACAGGCATTTTTAGTTCTCTGAGTGATGGTATTGCAATGCACAATTCCTTTTGAGATAATGGCAGAACAGAAGATATCCATTTGTTTTTTCATCTATCATCTTATTATACCTTGTTTTGTCTACTCCCTGGCAGGTAAGATGATCTCCTGTGTTAATTCATTTAAGTAACTGTTGTTTTATGTGTTTCAAGGACAATCAGAATGTTTGTATGGCTTTATTTTATTTGTGCAGGTACACCAAATTACTTAATGTGAACAATTAAACTGTCAGGAAGCATATTTATTAGACTGCCTGCCATAGTAAAAAGTTTGGAAAAAGACAGATAGGGACTTTAAATTTGGCGTTCTCTAATTTGATATACAGAATTAAATCTTTTTCTAAATTGTAAAAAGTATATAAATTGCCTGTTGTGCACAGATTATCAACATGTTTAGAATAATGAAAAACAAAATTCTATATTATTGACACCATCTCGTAATTTTTCAGAAGCCCAGTGTAGTGGTAGTTTTCATAATACAGTAGGGCAGTTCTGCATATTCTGACTTCAATTTATTATTGAAAATTACAACATTTTTCATAAGTAGAGGTGGGGCATAGATAATAAAACATTCTGGAGTCATATTTATAGCATCTGCATTTAGAGAAATGTTTGCAATTGAAATTCTAGTTCTATTTTGAGAGATAGAGGGAGGTCTGTGAAAAGGCAAAATTCCAACTGTTCCTAACAACTTTGAGATTTGTAAAGCTTGTTTCAGATTTCCATGCCAATTTAAATGAATGCTGGGTTTTACTTGCTGGCATGAATTTTAGGCTAGCATAAACAGAGCATGCACAAAATATTGACCAATATTTGAAAAGTGCCAACATTGTGTACTAATGTTTTGGTTCACTTCAAGGTAGGCTTTAGATCCTTCCCTACTTTGAAGGTCACAGACTTGCTTGATCTGGGATATCATTTCAGGCATTGCCTCAATTCCACTACCATGAGACTGCATTCCTTTTTACTGAGTCAAAAAATCTGATTTATATTGTGACATAAGCTCATTGCTTTTAAGAAATTAGTCCAGAGCTCACAGGGATGATTTCTGGTTTAGCAGAAACATTATTTTATTCTGTAGTTTTGAATGCTGTTCTATACTCCATGTCTGAGTTGGATGGAGGATTTACTGATGACTAATAAAAATCAATACCTTCACAATATATTTGCTGTGTATTTCAAGAGGTTTTTTTCGTTAAGATATGAGGCTTGCTGATAGTACCAAAATTAAAACTTTAAACTCACCAATTTAATTCAATACTGTCCTTTTCCTGAAAGAATAAAAATAATAACGAAAAAGACTGTGAAGTGCTATCAGTAATGTTACACACATGATTTTGCTGTGGACCTGTTGACATCAAACAAAACCTGCAGTAGCCAAACAAGTGCTGGATACTGGTTGATAAAAGAGCTGAGTCAATCAAGGTGAAAAAATGTTCAGGTAATTTCTTGACAGGCAGAATCAAATTATTAATGTTATTGTGTATTCTGCACATAACTGTTGTGCCCGTTAGCCAAAAAAACCTTGGCACCAGAACATAGCTGCTGGCAAGTGCCTGAGAATTGGATTGGAAGGTGAGTGCCATGAGGGTCACAACAAAGTGACATAGAAGAACAAAGGGGCTATCGTGACACTGCGTGCAGCCTGAGTACACACACTGTCATAGCAAGGCTTGTTTGATCTCTCACTGGACTGCTCTTGGCACTGTTAGATTCCACAAGATAGGAGCCATTGGTGTGAAGGATTGTGTATCCAGGGCAGGTTCTAATAGTGCTGTTACTGCTCAAAGAATTTTCCTATTTTCTCTCATGGTATGGAATAAATACTTGCTTGCATTTTACATCAAAAGCCAAAGTTAAGACTTGTGACCATCTCTAAAGGTATGGCACCGCCCTCCAATGTGGAAGATTCCTAGTTTCATATAATCAGAGTGTGTTTGTTACAGCCAGTGTATTACTGCAAGGCTGAGTTGTGCACACGCTCTCTGCTCCTGGACTTGCTCTATTTTGCATAAATCATTAAATAACCTTTTGAGTGGAGAGAAAATCTGCTTCTATCATCTAGGGTTTATGGCACCCATCTAGGTTATATAAATCTGGTGCTGCAGTCTTTACTCAGCCTCAGCACTTGAATCTTGCTGGAGGCTTTCTCATTTCAAATGGGTGTGAGAGCTGCTGGCAGTTAGTCTTAGCAAATTTTCCTTTTGAATATATTTCTTGGCAATGAAAATGCCATTGTATCCAGAAAATATGTATCTGCAGTAACCAAGATGAAATGTAACGGGTTGCTTGGAAGTGTTCTATGTGGTTAAAAAGTGAAAGATACTGAAGAGAAGGAAGGAGCACAAGTAGAGTGTTCAAGTTAAGTTCTAGGAGGTGTTCTTTCACACATGATATCAAGGGGAATTCTGGCAGTGTCAACAGTAAGGGAGAATATGTAACCTGGGGACAGTTTTTGAGTAAAGATCATGAGTTCTCATTTAAATAGAAAGACAGACCACATTCCAGAGTGAAGAGACCAGTTAACTGGAAGCAGATGTTGAAAGCAGAGTATTTAAGAAGTTGTTTTAGCACCTTTTAACAAAACACACTTTCTCTGGAAGTATATTTGTCTCCTCTTGCCTTCTGTGGTGCTGGATCCACAATTCTAGGTGGTTCTAATCTGTAAATTGCCTTCGGCAAACTCATCTGGGACTCTGTAGTGTAGTTTTGCGGTCTGTGCTCCCTAAACAGACTAACTATGATATTAACTGCTCTGGACCCTGGAAACTGATAGCTTGCAGATACATTGTGTTTTGAGATGCCTTACCCTATGGGTGTCCCCAAGTTCAAAGATATCAGCCAAAAAACCTGAAAGTATTCAGAATTCATGTACTTGGCTGAGTGTTAAGAGCTTTCAGACTTTAACAGCTAGAAGGATTTGGGAAACAGAGAGCTGGCAAGCTGAAGCTGCACTGACTTGAGATGTTCAGAATTGGGCCTGAAGTGATGACAGGTATTCTGAGACTCTATAAGTTGAAGGGTTTTATTTGTTTTCAAATTGTTCTTCTTCTCACTGCAGGAAATTCTAAAAAAATTTCCCCAAGTGAAACACAATTTTTTAAGAAATTTAAAGTTTACTTTGGAGTTTGCACCTTAATTTTTTTAGCCAGTTCTATTTTGTGGTAATCAAAGGCAGAAATTGAGAACTGTTGCATTGACTGTCCATTTCTCATCAGTGGTGAATGTGCACTTACTTAACTGGAGGGAAGCAAAGATTTTATGAATCAGTGCATCAGAGGTATAGGCAGAGATCATCTTCTGCAATGAGACAGGAGCAGTATTTGTTTTCCAGGTAAACTAGTGCTTGAAATGTAGTCTTGCAGATATAAACCAGTGAAAAAGCCATAAATAATTTGGTCTTCAGCTTACTGAAAGAACAGACAGCTGTTACAAGGGTTGCTTTTCAGAGTGCGCTTTGAGTAGTGCAAGGTAAATGAGAGCAGCAAATCACTCCTCAGGGAACATGTCAGTGATTGTCAGTCCACTGCCAAAAAAGTTATTTGATGCCTATTACTGATAATATTTGACTCTTCTTCACTTCCCCCTGACATTTCTCCAGTGCTCTTCCAAGTTGCCTTTGACTCCCCATTAGATTCCTGTCCTGTTGCTAGGTCTGAATTTCAAACTTTTCTGTTATCCACTACTTTCCATATAAATCATTGAACTAAAGTGTATCTTCACTTGGGATAATAACCTATCACCAAAAGAATTAAGACTGTTTTTCAGCTACAGCTTGTTTTGTTCTTGCAAAAGACTAATCAAAAGCTGCAAAGACCCTGTATTTTATTGTGCTTAATGAATAGTAGATTACATTTGGCTTTGAAAGGAATCCATAGTGAAAAATGTCCCTCTGATGATTTATTTCTCATAAAACTGTTCTACTTTTTGCTTTGGGATTTGATAGTGAGAAGCCAGACAGTATCTATGAGTTTAGGTCAGATCATGCCTTAAAAGGCAGCTTGTCGCTCTAGTAAACTATTCTGAATTGTGCAAAATGAGGCAATAGTCCAGGGGTAAAAATGTCAAAAGCCCTTCTGCTTTTTAGGCTACAAAATTTCCAAAAATCACAAGGAACTGAAACTGTAGAGAAGGCTGGTGAAACAAGAAAGCCAATAAGATGCAGAGCCGCTCAGTGCAAGGCAGTTATTTTAATGAGTACATGGGGATGCTGTTAGACAGCATGCTGAATTTCTGAGTGTATTTCTGGTATTTCATGTGCACCAGGAGGGCTTGTGCAGGGAGATTGTGCAGAATAACTAATGCACTTTAGCTTCAACCCTAATTTGCTGGTCACTGGTTTTCCCATGGGATCAACATGTTGGGCTCTTCAGTCACTTTTGAAGTAACACTTAGATTTTCAAGGAAGAGCCACCTAAAAATTTAAATATTGAATAGGAAAATGGGGATGTGTTTAAAATACATTAATTGGTATTGGCTGACATTCCTCTTAGCATTATGAGAAGACAAGAAAACTGTACCCTGTTAGGCACAAGTGGAGAAACTTGCTCTGCCAGGGGCTGGAGCTTTTCATACTTGAAACTTGTTATAAAGGAGAAACTACATCATTAACTATGTGGCTTTTCAATGTCCTCACTGGCACATAGGATATAGAAATAAATCTCTTGCTTCTTTGGGTCCAGAAAGATAGAGGCAGCCTTCCCCAAAACAGTCTTTCATATCATATGAAGTGAGAGTGCTGGAGTGGTTACCTTTTCTGTTTGAGTGCTGGCTGGCTCTTGGTAAATGATCTCCCTTTAGCCTCTTGATGACTTACATTTATGATGTGCCCCTCTCTTCTCCATCATCATGATGCTACATTATGAAGTGTTTTAACATGAACACATCACTGCATCAGCACATAAGCTTCCCATGAATGCCAAGTACAACTTTCCCCACATGATTGAGAGAAGTAGATAAAACAATCAAGCCCCCAAACCTTAAATTATTCATGCTTGGACATTTTCCAGAATAGTAGGTTCAAGAAGGCATTTCTGAAGTAAGGACTAGAATCTACATTATTTAAAGCTTTTTATCACAGCATACAGAATTATTCACATTCTCTAAGAGAGATAATTTTCTTTCAAAAAAACAGAAGTGGATGAATATACTTGATATACTTAATGTTTACCTTGTCTGTCTTAACCCTGCTTGGATCTTAGAAGACTATTTCATGCTACTGTCAAGTGCTTGGCACTCATAAATAAATAACCATAATGTGTTTGGTGATCACAGTGCTCAGAAATGTGGAAGTGCACTGCTTATGTTCCTGCACACCTGGTAGAGATACTTTGGCTCATTCCCAGGCCATCTTGTTTCTGAGCATGAGCTTCTCAGACACCAGTGGATCCTCATTTCTCTAACATATTGAAAACAGTACAAGATCTACTTCTAAATATCAAATGGTTTCTGGTCTTGCAAGACTAATGCAGGGCCTGACAGCTTAGTTAAACTGATAATGAATGACTCCAAGGCTCTTACGTTCAGCATCCTTTAGCACTCAAGGTTAATCTAGCCATGCACCATGTTAACAGATCTTTGTCCCTCTCTCATGTTAAAATATGTAACTGGATACAACACTTTTGAGTAGATCAATATTCACACCCAACGACTGTCTCAGGCAGGCACTTTTGGCAATATTAAGTGCCAGAGAAATAGATAGGTGCACAGGAAGCAGAAATAAAAGAGGACTCATTAGAAAATGTCACAGAGAATGGATGACAGGACCACCTTCCATAGGGAAAGATTCCTGTACAGGATCCATAATCTCATCACTTGAGAAAAGATTTTCTTGACCTTTGCACAAACTTCCTAATACATTTTAGCACTATTTAAAGGTCTGAGACTTGTTTTCAGTATTCACTGAAGAGTGCCTCCAATAGTCAGGTGATAGCTTCTGCTCCAGTTTAAAATACAAATCACAAGAAATTTACCCATAACATAGGGCACTGTTTGAGAGGTCATATAGTCCATCCTCTTGTCTAAAGCAGGACCCAAACATAGGAAATGTGCTCTTCATCACATCCTCAGTTTGCCTAATATATCCATTTTCTTCTTCTTTCTCTACTTCTCTTTTTCATGTAGGAACAACTTCAGTGAGCTGGTGGTTTTCTTTGTACTCTTAGTCTTCCCTTCGTCACCCTCCAAACTTTGTCACAGTCATGGTACTTCACTTAAAGTGTGAACATTTCTAGCAGATCTTTTCATGACCCCTTTCTCTTCTCTTTTCTCCTATGTACTGTTTCATATTATTGGTCCATGCTCACCTTGTGTCTGAGAATGAAAGGTTTATTGTTTGCCATACCTGAAATTCAGTGTGCACATCTTATTCTGCTCAGACAGATACCTGAAACCAAATTCATAATAGATTTCATCAGAAGTGCCTTTATAAAGCACATTTGATAGGTGTGAGAAGCAGGAGTTCACTCAGTATAATTAATAGCGCTGGCAGCATTAAAAATGCATGCCATGAAATGCCTAAGTGCTCTGTAACATTATTTGAGTCCTAAGGTGAAGAGTCAGCTGCATATGATATGTCTATTTGCTGCTAGAGGCTGTTGATATTCTGTATTCATATTTAAGCACTGCACAGAACATGCCATCAGGTTTCTGGTTTAGTCATTCCAGTCTCTGAGCAAGTACATGAATCTTGACTTTGCGGTCTGAAATTAGTTCTTCTTTTGGTCTAGCAGTATGTAGAATTTTACATTGTGTTGTGCTTTAAAATATGGAAAAAAAGCAGACCATTGTTCAAGAGCTCTGCCTTTCTAGCTGTTCTTCTTTGCTTCTTTGAAACAATTCTCATTACATTAATTAATTTTTTTTAAATTAAATTGCCTGACCATATATCTCACAGCGTAACAGTGTCTTCTGTACTTGCTGCTGTCCTCAAGGGAAATGGTGACTTTTCTTCCCCAGATTTGAAGTTGAAAGGGAACTTGCTTTTTATCTGCAGTCTTTTTCTAGTGCTGTAATCCAGTGTCCATCTATGAACAGGGAATTTAGAAACAATAAAAAAGATATCTGCAGAAAGAGTGTTTTATGCATATGTAGTATTTTTATACTGGTATAATTCACATTCCTTACGTATATAGAGAGACTCTTCTTTTATAGGTTTCCTAAAAACTGTCTAATTTAGTCTAAAATGTTTTAGGACCAAACTTTAGGACTTCTAAGGGAATGAGTACAAAGTCATCATTTGATTAAAGAACATTAATACTTTACATTGCCAGTTTATTTACTTATCTGAGAAGGTTTTTTTAACTTACAATATATGTAGCAAATTTTTATAGTCAGCACAGATACTACTGCAAAAAGTTAGGATTTTTCCATCCATAACCATTGCTTTTGAGTTAAATTATTCAGCCATCTCTGAAGATCTTATTAGTTAAAAATTAAGTTTATTTTTTGTTTCCCTTGTATTAGAAGATTCTTGCAGTCATTTTACGAGTCTCTGGCATCTCTAGGATTTGGGGCAAGGCTCTGAACTTGAAGGAAAAGCGAACCTGTTAGCAGTCATGTACACCTTTGTTCTCCCATGAATTTGTTTACAAGTGTCCATACTGTTAATTCAGTCTCGGTAGAGACCTCTGAGAATTAGACAAGTATGTTGTCTCAAAATTTTATCTATATGGAGCATCCACTGCCTCCTCAGAGAGTCATTCTGTACCTAGAATGCATATTTGACATTTTTGCAGGGAAAAAAAACCCAGTTACATCCTAGATTTACTAAGAATTTTCCTAGAATATTCCACCTTTGCCCTTAGTCTTGCTTCTTAGACCCCAAAGAGCAACCTTGTATGCTTGGAGGAGATAAAGGAGAAGAGAGTGCAGCAGGGGTCGGCAGACCCTACCAACTTTACAACAGCATCCACAAATGAAGGATAAAGATTACAAACCACAGTTTGTGTTCAAACCTATTTTACATTTATTCACCTTTAAATGCTTGACTTTGCAAGTCATTTTTTCAGTGTAGGACCTTTTAAAAAATTGTATTTTGGAGTGTAGAGGCTAATACATACCTCCGCTTAAAAGGAAAGACAGGTGTGATATAGAAACAACGTAATTTTTGGCTTTGATACCAAACATAAGGTGGTTTTTTTGGTCTGATGTAAAAAAAGATTCTTTCTGAATACATAAAATCATTGCAGATGGTTAGGTTATAAGATAAGGAATACCTATGAGTAGTTGTTTTGGATGTGGACTTTTTTGATCAGAATTTTTTCTTTTCAGTTAAGTAAGTTGGTCTCACTGTATTTCTAAGGGACGTATCTTCAGTTCCTAGTTATCTCTACATTTGGCCTAAACAGTGACTAATAATTTCATCGGGGAGGCACAAAAGGTAGTATTAGAGGAACAGAATGTGAGTTACTTTGGTTCTCAGAAGGCAGGAGTCAGTGAAGGACAGACAGCACTTTTGTTACCCATACCGCTCCAGTTTTGCTGAAGCACACAGAATTTAACTTCGGGTGAGTCACTATTTTGCCTTCACATTTTGATTCTTGAATGTGGGATGCAAGTTTGTCTTCAGTTTGACTGCTAGTTAAAAAGTGATTAATTTGAAACTGTTCTATTTTCAGAGGAAGGAAACAAAGGTTATGGACCTGTTTTTGAAGAGCAACCTATTGATACCATCTATCCAGAAGAATCTTCAGATGGACAAGTTTCAATGAACTGCAGAGCTCGAGCAGTTCCTTTTCCTACTTACAGGTAACATCTCCTGTTTTGATTTTCAGATCTTGCATGTTTGATTCAGCAGCTATTTCAGATTGTGTTATTAAATGATTTACTGTCTTACAAGGTTGCAGCAAAGTCTTCAAGGCAGGAAAAAATGGGGAGATATGCAATTTTTGAGAAAGACTCAAACTTGATTTGATTTGCCAAAATGTTTAATCAGTGTTAAATACACAATATTATGTTAAATATTTTCAGCTTTTGAAGGAAACACTGATCCATATGTAAACTAAAAAAAAAGTGACCATTAAAAAAAAAGAAGAGAACTCTGCATATTTTGGTACATCTTCAATAGTGAATGAACAGGTGGTATGTGTGTTATCATTGTCAAATACTAATGCCTAACCTTACCTTATGAAAAAAGAAAATATTTATGGGGAAATGATTTGATGATCTTTAAATGTATTAAAGTTTCAGCTTTGCGATTTGTGCACAGGAACCAGGCAGGTCCTTTCTAAGGTAACGGGCTCCCTCTTGTGGGCGCAGTAATAGACACAAATATAAATCATGAGTCCTGGTACCCACTCCGTGGTTTTTAACATTCCTTTAAACGAGTAGAAATCGATCGGAACTGGGCCGCCAATTAACGTCTTAATTTCTTAAGTGAAAATTACCGTAATTCACTGTATTGGGTGTGAGGTTTTACTGTAACTAAGGGAAGAGTGTCCAGCAATTTACTGAAGTAGCAGTAAATAGGTCTTAAATGAAGCATGCCACAGTTTTTGCACTGACTTTACTGGCACGTTATGTTTTATAAAACATTTTCATTATCTGAAGCAGGTTTAAAAAAGTCTCTCATTACTCCATACTTTAAAAGTGCAGAGGGAGTATATTTTTTATGCAGTCTGGCCTTATATATTTATTTGAGATAGGTTTAAAATCCATGTGATTGGTGGCAGCTCATTCACACTCATCACAAGTATCTCTTACTGCTTGGCGAACAACTATGTTTTAACAAACTAAGTTACATCTCTAAGAAGGAAGAACTGACACTGTTATGTTTAAAAGATTTCTGGCCTTCAAATCTGTGCCTTTTGCTGAAAGAAAACTTAAAACTTGTATAGAAGTATATTAATAACTTCCTGCATAGTTTGTCAGAATTTATAAGTTATTTTTCACATCATGTTTTTTTACCAGGTTTGCTTTTTGGGGCCAAATCTTACATCTGGTTTTTCTTTTTTAATAGGTGGAAACTCAACAACTGGGATATTGATTTAACAAAGGAGCGCTACAGTATGGTGGGAGGCAGACTCATTATCAGTAATCCAGAGAAATCAAGGGATGCTGGAAAATACGTTTGTGTAGTGTCAAATGAGTTTGGAACTGTCAGAAGCAGTGAAGCCACTCTGAGTTTTGGATGTAAGCCATTGTTTATATCAGAATATAGAAAAATTATGATTAGCTAGGAATGCCCAATGTTTTACACTGCAGTGTATTCTGCTAACGTGTGCTGTATATGTATTATTCTGTAAAAACAGCACCTTAAGTGCCTTAGTCTGCAGAGATTGACACAAACTAACTTTGTAAGCATTTTATATTTAGCATTCAGCTGACATAACATTACAACCTTCCCAGTGAGTTATTGTTGAATTATTAATTGAAGAGACTCATGGAGCCAGATCTGGAGATAATAATGTCCAGACTCTTTTAAAAACATGGTAGGACCTGAGGGGAAATAGTCACAGATGAAAGACTCAAGTGAGGGCATATGGTGATGAGGTGTAGTGCAAACACAACTGCAGGAGGAATGAACAGCACTTGATAGTAAAGTATGCCCTCACTCCTAGGCTACAATGAAAAAAACCTTCTGGGGGAAATTTCTGTCAGCTTCTGACAGTCAGGAGCTAGTCTTGTGAAGACATGTACATGTACAGAACTGCATATCACCAAATACATGAATTGTTAAAAAGTGATGTACTAAATGAAGAGTAATGCAAAATTTTATGGACTTAAGACAGTGTTTGGGATTTTTGTTTGATTTTGCTTTAAGTTACCTTCTCCCCAGATATATTTTATCATCAGAGGGCAAAAGAGGGAATCCCCCAAAAAAGGAATCCACTCTAACTGGGGTCCATTCACAAAGCCCTGGGTGCCCTGACACTGAGGGTTTGGTGCCCCTTGTCTTTAATCAGCCTCCATAAGTAGAATTCATTCCTTGCTGTGTAAGATCAAACATGTACTGAAAAGTTCAGCTTTCTGATAGTTGTGAGAATGTGGGACCACAAATACTAGAGAAAGTCAGAAGCTGTGATGAGCTGGTGCATCAAATCATCGTTGATAAGTCTTAGTCTGTATTTACCTAGTGTATCTTCTAGAAAAAAATTGAAGGCCAGGTTGTTATGTCCTTTTGATGGAGAAAACATCAACACTCCATTTATGGAATATTTATTTATACCTCAACCAGGCTTCAGTCGTGTCAGTCCCGAATAGTCAATAGGATAGAAAAATTAAACCAATAAACCTAATACATGAAAAAAATAGAACCAAAACAGTCTGAGGCATGTTTCCAGAGCCTTCCGGTTCACTTGCTGCATGAGCTGAATGTTGATAGTGTACTGAAAAATTATGCTGAACAGAACCCTAATATACAATATTTCAATATGTAAACTAAAATAGGGCAAAGAGGTAAGGAATAGTGAAAAGATATCTGAAAACTGATACATATCTGTTAAAAAAAGCACCTGCTTTCATTCTTCTATATACTGTTGTATTTCTTCCTTTCTCCTTTTTAATGATCATCTATAAAAACATTTCTTTCTACAATCACTGTTTCTAAAGAACTGAATATAGTTGCTAAAATTATTATAAAAAATGTCTGATCTTTAGTGTATTTTTTTTCTTTTGCTTATGCATAAACTGACTGAAAAATGTCAACCATCATTTAGAAGAGTTCAAAAGTTTTGACCAGCTGTAATTTTGTTTTGCTGTCAAGTTTACTGAAATTGTGGAACAAAACCCACGTTCTCTCATATACTTTGTCAATTAGTCCATCTGAGAATACTGTACATACTTTATAGATGCAGTGCCTTGAAACTCATTAAAATATTTTAAACCTAACTACTCTTAGGGATAAGGTCTGCATCACTTTTTTCCTTCCCCTGGCATTTACAATTATGATGACAAAAATAATGTGAAATAAAAAATAATTTGGTAATGACAAATAAGCAAAACTGGCATTAGGGGTCAACAAGTTTCTATTTGCTATGTATTGATGCATTTCTATACTAATTTCTACAGGACTGAAAGTAATGATAATAATAAAAAGTTACTGTATTTAAAAACCCTATTCTCCTCCCCTTGCTTTTTTAAAAATTAGATCTGGATCCCTTTCCACCTGAGGAACGTTATGAGGTTAAAGTGCGAGAAGGTGTTGGAGCAGTGCTTCTTTGTGAGCCTCCTTACCACTACCCAGGTAATTCAGCTAAAAGTGCTTCATTTTCAATGTCTCAAGAGTAAAAGATAAATAAATATTTATTTTTGCAAGTGACCTCTCTATTTACTCAAACAGTAACTTTTGTGCTGCTTGAGAAGCACCACTTAGGTTAGGTTTCTGTTTTGAATGTGTTTGTCATTGACCATATGTTGCCCATTCATTCCACCTAGTAAAGTCACCTCAACTGCTATGATCATGGGCTTCTATTGAAATCATGGAACAGCAGAAGCACCCCCAGAGAGTCAGAGATGAGCTTATTTATTCTCTGGAAGCGACTTTTTCTCATCATTAGCTACTGAAGAGCTCTGCAGGGATCATACGTGTAATCTCAAGCATCTGGAGTTCCATCATGAGATATGAAATCGGCTGTTAGCATCTCTTCCACCTTGTAAAATGGAATAATGATTTAGTTGTCATGTTCAGTTTAAGCATTGCAAGGAACTGAAGAAGGGAGACATATTACTAGTTAAAATATTCTAAGTTTTTGTCTAAATCATAAGACTGGTGAAAATTTCCCAGCTTCTTAGATGCGTAAGGTCAAGACCCAGCTGCCTCTCCCATCCCATCCCATCCCATCCCATCCCATCCCATCCCATCCCATCCCGTCCCGTCCCGTCCCGTCCCGTCCCGTCCCGTCCCATCCCGTCCCGTCCCATCCCATCCCATCCCATCCCATCCCATCCCGTCCCGTCCCGTCCCGTCCCGTCCCGTCCCATCCCATCCCATCCCATCCCATCCCATCCCATCCCATCCCATCCCATCCCATCCCACTCCATCCCACTCCAGTTCCTGTGGGATGGCTGTGCCCAGGACAAGGTGTGCACAGGTCCCCAGTAGCCTGCACTGACAGCAGCAGTGCCCCAGTGTTCAGTGTAGACAGGAATGAGCTGGCTGCTGACACAGTAATATAAATGTAAATCGATATGTAAAAATAAATATACACATAAAGATGTATAAATTTCTCTCACATAGTTGCCTCTCCAAAAAAAATATCTATAACCTAGAAATCAGACTCTATTTATATGCAGACAGTATTGTTTGGTTTAAGTAGCTGATAGTATTGGGTTTTAATATTGACTAAAATATTTTCCTCCAGATGACCTCAGTTATCGCTGGCTTCTAAATGAGTTCCCAGTGTTCATTGCTTTGGATAAACGACGATTTGTGTCACAGACAAATGGCAATCTCTACATTGCAAATGTGGAAGCATCAGATAAGGGCAATTACTCATGTTTTGTGTCCAGCCCTTCGATAACAAAGAGTGTATTCAGTAAATTTATTCCACTTATTCCGCAATCTGATCGTAAGTATTTATTGGAAATACTATGCAGAGCATTTTAACTGTTTGTATTATAATTTTCCTAGTTCATACCTAGTTTTCTTTCTGTAAGGGGAATTATATGGCAAGTTATAATGGCTACTGCACAATGTTACTTGATATTTCAGATGCAAAACTATAAATCATTCCCATCCACAGTGCAAACTTACTGAAAGAAATCTCCATGGATTAATTCTCAAATTTCTTTCCAAATCACTGAGAACAGAGTTCTTATTCCCAGAATTCCCATTTCTTTTATGTGATAAGCCCCTGATCTTATCCCAAAATCTTCAATATCTTTTCTAGTCTTGGCATTGGTTCAAAGGAGTATGGCTGTAAAGCAGAAACTTCATGTAAGTGTTGATGAGCAGCTTCAGGATTTACCTTTTTCCCCCCAGAAAATCCCCCGTGAAAGAGGATAATCCTTTTCCCTTGATGAAACTTCCTATCCAACGGTGGCCTAAGAGCTTTGTGTCTCACGGTCAATCTCCTAAAACACCTCTGTGGCTTTGTGTTACTGGATTATTTGTCACCATTTCTTCAGGAGAACTGCATGTTTTCCAAATAGGAACCAAATTCCCTTTGCCACTTCAGACTGTCAGTCACTAAATTCTCATAAATTGATTATCAATTTTTCAGTGACCCTTTTATCTGTACAGTTTTGCATATTACTGATTGAATGCATATAATTTTAAATTAATGATCTTTGACCAAATATTCTGGTATTCACACTGCCATCTTCATCTAGAGCTGCAAGAGGGTTCCTACAGGGATTGATAGTAGGGAAATTTGATTACATTTACATCCCTGTGCACTCATTAAACTGCAGATGTGCTTGCTCTAGCTCCTTCATACCCTTACTGAGATAAAATTGAGCTTAAATTCAAAATAATTCAAAATATTATATCAAGTAAAAAACCCGTGGAAAACAGACAGGTTTTTGTCTACCCACACACAGAGTCCATCATCATGCTTCAAATGCAAATAGAAATTCTGGAAAAAATGTTAGGATTTGTCATCCAGAGAAAGATAACTAGTTGCTGAGTAAAACAATTATGCCTTACTAGTAAAAGTCCAGTGCTTAGTCAGACTTTATGAATTGACAGGCTACTTATTCAGGGTAAAGAAGAATTTTGTCTGGAATATTAATAGAAGTTTTATTGAATTGTGGAAATTTTAATAGCTGTATAACTTTCTGACATGCCTTTTCTTAGAATTTTTTTTTTTTTTTATATTAGGAGCAAAAGTATATCCTGCTGATATCAAGGTGAAGTTCAAGGACACGTATGCTCTCCTGGGGCAAAATGTGACACTGGAGTGTTTTGCTCTTGGAAAGTAAGTGTGTTTTAAAGTTATTGTACAGCACGAATTGCTTTCACATTTCAGGGAGTGAAAATACATATTTCATGATCAAATGCTCTTTTTGTAGTCTGCAATTTAACCGCCAGTTCTTGAACACGCTGATTTGTACTTTACTGTACCTTTTCAAGTCCGGTTCCTGAACTCAGATGGAGTAAATACCTTGAACCCTTGCCAGCCTCTGCTGAGATAAGCATGTCTGGTGCAGTTCTTAAAATCTTCAATATTCAGTATGAAGATGAAGGACTTTATGAGTGTGAAGCTGAAAACTATAAAGGAAAAGATAAACATCAAGCAAGAGTTTATGTACAAGGTAGGAAGAACAATTTTATTCTTGATGATATGTGTTGCTTTACTTATGTTGGAAATATCTGTTTTCACAGTTGATGTCAGTGTTGATTCATACTATCATACTCACACACTGCTGTTCAAGTTAATAGAGCAGCATCAAAAATCTTGCATTAAATGTCAGGCATGATATTTATGTATTAATTGGAAGATTACTCAATTCGTCTGGTTATGATAACTGGTAGATACAGTTGACAGTTCTGCGTTAGCATACTTAAGTATAATGTAAATTAAATTAATTATAGTACTCGAAGTGAAAGAACTTCTGGGAATAAAAGACACCATTAGGTTTGTTAGGATTTCTTGTTCTCTTCATTTTGTTTGTGTTTTCTGTCTTAGCTCTCTGTCTTATTAGCTATGCACAGTTCTTTATTCCTCCTTCGTCACTTGCCTTTATGCATTTGGTTAAATTAGGTAACCAATTGCTCATAATGAAATCATCCCAAGTAACTTGGCTTCTTGTCTGAGGTTTATGCCACGAAATCATGACATGAATAGGTCACACATAACATCTGAACCACCCTCAGAAGATTTATGTCTCTTTCATTGGCTGTACAGATTTCTGAGTTGGGATCCTCAGTTAAGTGCTAGAACTCAGAATTAGTGTGGGAAAATTGTTACTGCTTATAATAAGTAAAGCTAATAAATTGGTTTGTTTGCTTAGCAAATGCAAATATACTGGACTGTTTTCAATATTAATTTCATACATATACTCTTTGGACCATGAGAATAATTTCTTGGAGATCCCTTCAGTACGTACAGTTTTGCACAATTTCATGTCATTTAACAATCATTTTCACAGTGCTACTGAGTAATTTCCACACTGAATAATCTACAGATCAATATACATGGTAATATCTTATGTCTTTTGTCATTCAGGAACTATTACTTCAATTCCATATTTTCTTCTCATAAAAAATAGTTTGAAGCTTTTTTTGAATCTATGTTGTAAGACAAAACAAAACAAAAAAATACCTTATTTCTTTTTTGTGCCGGTGCGTTGCTGAGTTATCATTTGAGAGGCCTGTTTAAATATCATGGAAAAAGCAGTGGAATTAATACAAAATAATGCTAATTAAATCTGTATGTGCTGTATTTACAATGTCATATGTATTTTATTCTGCAGCTGCTCCTGAGTGGGTAGAACATATCAATGACACAGAAAGGGATATAGGCAGTGACCTGTACTGGCCTTGTGTAGCTACGGGCAAACCTATTCCATCAATTAGGTGGCTGAAGAATGGTGCCTCGGTGAGTGTATTGATGTAGGTAACACAGGCTTGAGTGCTTTGCTCATGGAAACAGTTTTTTGAAGCATGCATTATTAAAAGGTTAAAGGAAAATTAATTACAATGGTCCAAATATTTGCTGTTGCGACTTGCATGAGGCATTAAATCTATTTTTTAAAGTTGCATCTCAGTATTCATTTATTTCTTCAGGCTATTTAGTATTCAGCTTTGAATTATGAACTTAACTTTTGACCACATGTTTAGGAGGTGGATATCCCTTTTTCTCCAGGCCTGTTTAAGTAAAATGCTCTTCACTCTGGATAAAAAATGTCTATCAGCTTCATTTTAAAATTAATCCTTTTTACCACATTAAACATGAATGTCTCTTTAAAAATATGTCAAAATAGTCATACATATGACAATAAAGATAATTTTTTAAATTATCAGTAGTCTTTCTATATCCTGTATTTTCTCACATTTATTTCTAGACACAGAGTGTTGCAAATGTTTAGGTGATGTTTAAAAGACTTTTAAAGAAGTACTATTTGATAGTTTAATTCTATTACATTGGATATTTGGTTTAGATAAAGTAGATTTTCTGTCCTAGAACCGTGGAATCACAGAATGGTTTGTGTTGGAAGATGTCTTAAAAATTGTTTAGTTCCAACCCTCTAGCCATGGGCAGGGGTACCTTTCACCAGCCCTGGTTGCTCAGAACTCCTTCCAGCCTGCCCTTGAACAATTCCTGGGATGAGACATTCACAACTTCTCTGAGAAAAACCTATTCAGGCATTTCAACAGTATAATCAAAGTCTATTGCTTATACTATATGAGAAGCCATTAAAAAAGAAGAGAATACAAGGCACAATGCAGCTCTGCATCTACTGAGCTGTGGTGACCCTTATCTTGGCAAACAAACAAAAAAAGACAGTGAGGCAGCTTGGCTTTTGACTGTATATCTTAAGAAAAATGTATGATGTTGGAGGGAAAACAGAGATATCACCATCTCCTATATATGTGGAGGTGGCTTAAACCAGGGAAAAACAATGTTTTTGTCTAGCTTTGGTAGTTCTTGCAGACAAATAATTTAACAAGTGAGTTACTTGCTGGTCCCCACTGAACTTGGCTTTCACTAACAAAGTCTGCATACTGGATTGCAGAACGCAGTGGGTAAGTCTCCAGTAATACACCAGATTATGCTGTGTGTTACTATGATAAGATGATTTCCAAATGGAAGATAGCAGAAATACGTTAATTGCCTTGAAAATATAATTTGTTTCTAAATCAGATAACTAGTAATTAGGCATTTCATTTAGTGCACAACAAAGATTCCTTGTATAAAATCTGATTAAAACATCTTCACATTAAACAGTCAGATAAATGTTTCTTTTAATTTCTCTTTTCAGCTAAGTACTATTCTCTTAATCTTCCACTGCTCCATGCACTCCAATGTACTTACATACAAGAGTTAAAGCTTTCAGCTTGATTTTCACATAAAAAACAGAATACATTAACATGATCTTTCAAAAACTGATTGACATCGGTTTGTAATTTACAAAATATCCCACCTTAACTAGCTATTTTGATTGACTGTTTTTTTCTTTTTCTACTAAAACAAAGTAATAAAAAATAATTTGTACTATCTCCCAGAGGAATCTCCTGAAAAACTCCCATCTCACTGGGACTTGATTTGGCTTTTTCCTGTAACAATGATGTAACAACAGAAAGTACTAGCCAGTAAGCATGGCATAACAAAGCTTATGGGCATAAAATTAATTTAATTCCTTGTTTCTTATTTCTGAATCAGTAGTGTTTGCACTGATATGATAACAGGGGACTAGAGAGTAAATTTATCTACTGACACTCACCTAGGCCTTTTCCAGAAACTTAAGTATTGAATGACAATGAATCTTTCTTTAAAAGAAGGTGAACCCAATGTCACTGAAAAAGGGGAAGGGGTGGAGGGGGGGGGGGCGGAAAGAAAGAATGTGGATGGGTGTGGATTCTTCAGCTGATGTAGTTTATGTTAATATCTTGTTATTTTTTCAATTCTGTGTTTTAGTTCCGGAAAGGTGAACTAAGAATGCAAAGTCTGACCTTTGACGATGCCGGCATGTACCAGTGCATAGCAGAAAACATGCACGGAATTATTTACGCAAATGCTGAACTGAAGATTGTGGGTCAGTGGGACTATTTCTCTATTTACTATTTCAGGGTTGAGTAAGACAGAAGTAAACATATTTGCAAATACTCTTTGGTAACAGATTCCTGTGAGGATGAAGTTAAGGACTCTCACTCAGTCTAGGTGAGGTGGAGTTTATTTGAGCTCTCTAGCTGGTTTTTGACAACTTGAGGAATAAATTTTCCAGCTTGTGGGGCATGTTTTCTGTTTGTATTTATAATACTTGTTCCCTGCTGTTCCTCCTCAGAGGAACTCATAGTGCTGAAGTTATATGAAGCACACAGAGTTGCAGCCTACATTTTTAAGCTTGCAAAACTGGTTAAGGAGCATTTTCATTTTTGCTAATCCCAACCCATTGCACAACAGTGCTTCATTCTACACTGTTCTTCCATTGCTATGTACTCACTACCAGCTTGGTTTACGCAAAATGAGCACTTTTTATATGTGCATTTTCAAAATCCAGTGTTGGATATTCATCAGAGTTTTGCTCTGTACTTCTGTAATGAAATAATAGCCTTATTTCCTCAGGCTGTGCACACACTTTCTGGCATGATTAAAGATGCCAAGATGCAAAATAATTAAAAGCTTTTTTTCTTTTATTTGGTTTCAAATAAAGAGCAAGTTAATAAGCAGGGATCTGTCTCAGAGACATAAGTGTGGTGCTCATGACAGTCACGTCTCAATATTCTTGTACATCTGAGAGTGCACCTAAAACCAGCTGGCCAAACAAAACCACAAAGAATAAAGGCACAATTTTAGTTTGTAGAGAGGATTAAAACCACTGAAAAGTAAACCAAACTATTCTTTGGAATTATGATTGAGTGAACAACTTGTTAAAGAAATTTATCTCCAGGAATCTGAATTTTATTAGGGCTGATCAAAAGGCCTTTTTTAAAGGGAGGAACTTTCAGTGGACTTTGATCTTGTTAGATTAAACTCAGATGAAAGTTCAGAAATCAATAGAAAGAAACCTCTTGTGTTACACAGCACAGAACTATGTAATGATATTTTGTGTTTTTTGTAGATCACCCTGTACTTCCCAGTGCATCTCTGTATCATTAATATTTTTCCACTAGTCTGAATAATGAACATTTGTAAACAATTCAGTAGTTCTTTCATTTGTTGTATGTTGCAAACAAATTCTGTTTTGCACTAAAACCACTAACAGTAGTATTTGTGTTAATTTTTGCTTTCAGCTTCACCTCCTACTTTTGAACTGAACCCTATGAAGAAGAAAATCCTAGCAGCTAAAGGAGGCCGTGTAATCATTGAATGCAAGCCCAAAGCTGCTCCTAAGCCAAAATTCTCCTGGAGCAAAGGAACAGAATTGCTTGTAAATGGGAGCCGGTTAGTATGGACTGTTAGTGAATCCTTTGAGCCTTAAAAATGTAACCTTATGTATCTATCTAGGATGATACTCCATTTTGCAGACTTCAGGAACAGGGGAATGTACAGCTCCATGAAAATAGTATGCCAAAATGTTGCTGGCAGTATGGATTCAAAGAGTTAGCAGGATATCCAACTTTACCCAGTCTGTTTTAAGAATTGAATTGTACCATAAAACTCTAAGAAAAATACTTGAATGAGTACAAGTGAATAGAAGTACATTCTCTTGTTACAGCAATCTGAGACATCTAATCATGCCACAGTCTCTTTAAATATTTTTTACTGCAGGCATGCTTATAAATCCAGTAATTAGATGTGAGCTTTCAAATTATGTTTGTGGTTTTTTCTTTCACTTACTACAGTTCTACAGGAAGCATTGCTTTCTAATATAAAATCTAATTTCTTTTAGTGTATTTTTTACACTTTCCATAGCATACGTATCTGGGATGATGGGAGCCTGGAAATTATCAATGTCACAAAGCTGGATGAAGGTCGCTACACTTGTTTTGCAGAAAATAACCGAGGAAAAGCCAATAGTACTGGTGTTCTAGAAATGACAGGTAAGCCTCAGAATTGCATTAGTTTGTTATGGGTAGAATCCCTTAATTCAAAATGACTAATTTTTGTTCCAGAATTGCACTACTTTTTCAAGCTGTTCTACATCTTTCTAATTTAATTGCTCATTAACAATGAATTGATGTTTTTAAAGCATATTGCTCAGTTGAAACTGGGTATGTTTGCATCAGTTCTAACACTGTATCTCAATTTTCAGGGTTGATTTTTCCATAACAGATTGCTAAACAAGATACATTAAATCAACATATTTTAATGTGTTCACTCTATTTGGTAGCTTAGCACTCATGATAAGGTGTAATTCTGGGGCCATGACTCACAGTAATATGCTGACCTTTCTTAGTGGTTTTTTGTTTTGTTTTGTTTTGTTTTGTTTTGTTTTGTTTTGTTTTGTTTTGTTTTGTTTTGTTTTGTAGGGGTTTTGGTTTGGTTTAGTTGGGTTTGGTTTGGTTTGGTTTGGTTTAATTTGTTTGTTTTGGTGGTGGTTTTGGTGTTGTGATGATGGTGGTTGTGGTGGTATAAGTATGTTTGAGACAGCATTGCTGTTAAAGAAATAGGTATGAAATTTGTGAGATAAGGCATATATCCATATTATTGCACTTCTAAATTATCTTCCTTTATTAGTATTTTTATGTACGGTTTGAGTATTGATACACTTAAGTGTGTGTTTTAAATCTGATGTCAAATAACTAAATAATGGACAGCATTCTGTAACACCTACATCTATCAAGTACCACTGACAGTGGAAGAGACATTTGTCAAATAGGTTTTTAATCTCTGTACCAGAATCATGCTGGATGTGACAGCTCAATGCTAATGTGCTAACGTAAGAATTAGTCTGTAGCATCATATGAAAGCAATTTTCTGGCTGATAGATTCCAAATTTATTGTACCAAATGAAATGTAAAACTGTATTTTGATGTTTGCAGTTATTTTTTATGTTCTGCTGCTTCATATATCTTAATATTACCCTCAGGCATTTAATTATTTTGAAAGTTTATGTAAATAAATATATCCAGCCCCTTAATTGTTATATCTTCTAAAATCAGAAAGAATATTTGCATACTAAATTCGTGCAGTGAAACAAAAACCAATATGTACTTATAGACTAGTATAAAGAAATTTTAAATTTTGAAAACTTCTGCTCTGATTCCTCTAAAAATGAACACCAAGAGTAAAAGACATCACAGCAGAAACAGAAAGGTCAGTTGACTTATTTCAAAATCATTTTCATATTGTGGGCAATGATGAGGGCTGGTGAAGAATGCTTTGAAACTGGCATTCCCTAGCACATTGTATGGCCCATAAAACTTATCAGACATTGCACACATAGGAAATTAAAAAGTTAAATCTGATTCTGACAGGTGCTGCAAACTCTGATGGCTTTTCCCAGATGCTGTTCATTCCCTGCCACTGGCCCACTCTTTCAGCAGCTTTTTAGAGTGATGCTAGTACTGGTGGAGCACACATTCCACCACACTGGAATGGAGATAGTATCCTAAGCACGTGTCCATGTGTAAGGCCCTGGAGACCAGGTGTTAACAGGTTGCTCCAGTGTACTATGAGATGCTCCATACAGCAGGCAGCAGTAGTTGTGCCATCCTCATAGTCTCGGTACTAAGCAGGTTTTAGATTACTAGGGTAGGATCTAGTGAAAGATTTCTTTCTGAGACAGATTGATAAAGTACTGGGTTTGCTGAGGATATTTTCTTTTTCCGTGTAAGATGGAATGGAGTGTGCTCCTTGGAGGAGGCTCAAGCCTAGGTTTTAACTAGTGGCAATAATTCTCATGGCTATTGTCTTCCAACTTTTGATACCCTACTACCACTGTCATATTGGTGGGACAGATATTACATGTCATAGCATAAGGAAGCTATTCTGTGGCTTTTTGTTTTATGATAATAATTGTAAGAAAGGGGAAAAGTCTCATTGATCCAGTGAGTTCCTTCCAGAATAGTTGCTAATTTGCTATATGAGTTTCATGTATGTGAGCTTGAGCAAGTGTCATGAGATGTCCGCTTTCTTTTTTGTTCCTGTAATAATGAGACATTGCTGAGGAATGCACATATTTTTTTTTTTTTTTGTATTGTTTTCTCTTCTTTTTCACATGTAGCTATTTACACAATTTGTTATGCATCTATTATATTGCTTCTCAGTAGATAAATTAAGATCACAATACCTGCAATGCTCTAATGAAAATGTGACTTGGCCTAACCACGTAGAACTTTTCATTCATTAAAGAGACAAGTTTTAAAACATTGGAAATATTGTAATTGAAACAAGAAACACAACACCAGTCACGTAAGATTCATCATGTGTCTTCTTTCTACTTAAGACATAGTTAATGAATAAAAATAGTTGTAATTTAACTCAGAGATTTAAACAGCTAAAAAGAAGTCAGGTATTTTAGGTGTAAAATGTTTTCTTTGTTGTCTTCAGTTTGGTCCTTTGAAATGTAGTTGTATGAATAACATGTAAACCAGACTTTGAGGGAGTGGCTTTATGTATGATCAAACAGTTATGGAGCTGAGCTTATATTTGAATAAACATTTATTTATTGGACTTTGCCATGTTTGTCTTTAACTTCACAGAAGCTACAAGGATTACTTTAGCTCCATTGAATGTTGATGTCACCGTTGGAGAGAATGCTACCATGCAATGCATTGCATCCCATGATCCCACATTAGACCTGACATTTATTTGGTCTCTAAATGGCTTTGTAATAGATTTTGAGAAAGAACACGAACATTATGAACGGAATGTTATGGTAAGATACTATAGATCCTTATTTAATACATAAAAACCTATTTTTCTTTGTCATTAATAGCTGCCGTTTCTGTGTTGGTTTGGGTCCAATAGGCCAAGAACATAAAATAGAATTACAATTCAGACACCTTACAGATAAATAGACACTTGCAGGCAGACACCTGAAATCATATATCTAAACTGATGTAAGTGTTTTAGTACCACAGAGAAATCCCACTCTGATTATTAGTGAAAATAGCTGGTAAGTAGATAGCCTGATTGTAAACAGGGTGCAAATTACCTCAAAAAAAGTTTGCATATGCCTTCGTTTTTACTAAACCATGTTTTTCTCATCAACATTTCTGGAATTTGGCACAAAACTGGGACAGATGGTGGGTAGGAGTCATACAGTCTGTAAACACTGATGAAGAACAGTTTATGTGAAGGCTAAACAAGTTAATACAAAGGCACTCATTTTGGCACATAGAACAATCATAGTTCCTTTTTATTTGCATGTATGGTTATGTTTTTAGAGTCTTCTATCAGATTTATTTAAAATTAATATCTCTATTAGAAATCCTTTCTTGTTATGTCTAATCACATGCTGATTTGCCTAATATTCAGAAACCTCCAAGTGGTTGCCTACTTGTGTAAATATTTATTCTGTTATTCTGGATTTAAGTTATACAGTTATACATTTAGATACCTGGGGTTTTTTTGTGCTCCTAAAAGAAACTGTGGCTATGGAAAGAAAAGGTTGTTGATGGTAGCTGTAGTGTCTGGGAACACCAGGGACCACGTTTAGCTTTAGCTTTGTGTTCAAAATGATGTACCAGTGCCTCATAGGCTGGTAATACTATCTGATTTTCCATGGACCAAGAGATTCCTTTTTTTAATTTTAGTATCTGTTTATGTCCATGTGAAAAGATGTGTAAAGTGTGACTATTTTTAGTCTGATTTAGAACAAAACACCCCTTTGAGGAGTCAAGAGTTGCCTCAACCCGCTCATTTGCTGAGTTGTAAGATGTAGTTAAGAAGCCACGCAGCTCTTTCAGTGAGAGAACATGTCCAACAAGCCAGCAGAAGTATGCTAAGATCAGCTGATAAACATTGAAACCCAAAGACATACACCTGTTTATGTAATAAATCTCCTGGAAGTCTATGTCCACACTCAGTAGCAGGGTAGTAAGTAGTCTGCAGTGTCTTTTGTATTGCCTCAGGAATTAATAAGTATGCAGTTATTCTCCATACACTGGCATCTTTCAAAACATTTCTAGCAGGCGGCTATTAAGTCACACTTTTGACAGGTCTTTATTCTACTCTGGTAATTACTGCATAGGAATAACTTGGAAAAGCTTGAATTGCCTCCTAATTGCATTAGTTTGTCCTTAAAGGCTGGAATGAGTCTGAATATCAGACAAAATAAGAGCTTAAAGAGTAAAGCCCCAGTAAACTTCTTGTAAAAGAGCAAATAAAATCAGTCTGTGTCAGATTTTATTTAGTTGATTGCTTTTAGCTACATGACAGATGTCACACAAAGAAATTTGTTCCGTAGAACAGAAAAACAGACTGAAAGTGTTGATGAATCTGTTATTTTGGTGTGGAAAGAAGGTAAAAATGGTTTTATCAGAAGAGTTTGTGGTGCAAGAGAAAGGAACCTGATCTTTCTCCATCTGTAGGTCATGTGTTGAGCATGTTAAACAAAAATTTTTATATCACTGATATATACTTTTGGGGTTTCCTCCAAATAATGAAAATAGAAATAAACGACTTGTGGTTTTTTGTTTTTGTTTTTTTTTTTTCTTTTAGGAGAAAATAATACCAACTTTAGGACACTTTCTAGCAAAGCTTTTCAAGTTGACAAATATGGGACCAAATAAGGCTTTCAGAAAATGTGTAATTCTCTTAGAACATTGATACTATTTAGTTTCCAGCTACCTGTTTCATCTTCCACATACCCAGTGGTCCTGGACTTCTTGGTCTCAAAATTCTGATTATCTCCACAATATTTTAGACCCTTTATTTTAGACCCTTTATTAAAGTGCTTCATTTCAAAACCAAATTACCCTAACTTTTCCAGACTACCTTGGTCTCTACAAGCTTTCTATGGTCTGCACAGGGGGGAAAAGAGGTGCTTCTATTCATCTGGGTGGTGAATCTTGTCCTGGAATATTTCCTTTTTCAATAGATTATAGGTATGGATCCTTCACAGGATTCAAAAGCTGAATAGCTGTTAATTCACTTAGACCCTAAAAATTAAGTAGTTTAGATCTAAATATCAATTAATTTACTTGTCAGTGTATAACTAACCCCAGAAGAATATCCTCCTTTCTGAAAGATATTTCTTGGTTTGTTTTGCTTGTTTGATCTGCCAATACTGGTAGAAATTCTTTTAGCCGAGGCATCTTCTTGTTTTACATTCCTAAGCCTTAATTCTGGGCTTTCAAATACAAAGCAAGTGCAAATAGTCTTTGTTGCTCTTCCACAGGCACCTTGGTCTTTATTTGGGACAGAGGGGACAGTAGGATTGCATTTGAAGTCTGCATTTGTAGGTATTAGATGGTTCAGTACTTAAGTAATAACAAATGCAGAATTTTTAACAAATTCAGCAAATCCAATGCAATGGTTTATGTAGGATATAATTAAGAGGAATATGCACTTTCTGTATTTGTTATTGTATTGCTGCATTAAGGGTCCTTTTTCTTCCTGGGTGAGCAAAGGGATTTTCTCTTTTCTCCTGCCACTTTCCCTGGCAGTTCTGAGCTGAAGTCACTGGGTGGCAGGTTTGCTCAGGCTTTCTAGGATGAAAAGGGTGAGCTGGTTTACACTTGTCAGGAGCAGCCCAAACTGCCGAGCTTGAAATGTGCTCACCAGCATTTCACAAACACAAAAGGAAAAAATATTCTACTGTGAATATGAAGATAAATATTATACTGTGAATAAAGGTATGTGAAGCATGTGCTCTGTGCTGTGATTTCCTGTTGATGAAGGATCCTCATCTATCCCTCTGATAATATCACTATTCATTTATGTGACTATACAGATCAAGTTGCTGAAACTTAAGTTGCTGAAACTTGATAGAGCCACAGTATTTCAGTTCTCAAAATAATACTATTATTTTTGTCATATAGACATAATGAAATGCTAATTAAATTCAGATAAACACCTGCATAATTCTCCTTTCTTTAAGTGCAAGCTTTGGTATCTCAATTATTGCTTAAGGCAAAGCTAATTTGCATTACATTAGTATTCAAATTAATTTCTCAAAAGGACATTTGTCAGTTCTGTTTCATTTCCTGTGACAGCAGTATGTAAAGGGGAAAAAAAGAAAAAAAAATTGGCTTGCTTCCACAGAGTCAAATGGATTCTTCAAAATCTTACTATTAAATAGATTACTTTTAACTTTTTGTACGGTTGCTCCTCTGATTATTTGATTGAGGAACTAAACATTAGCACATCTTTTCAAGTCCCAAAAAGATACAGCTCTTCAAGTGATCTGGAAAACTCAAATGTTTTTTGTTTGTTGTTTATAGTTCTGCTTTTTGTCATTTATTTTTAAAGATTGAAAAGATTACTTTTAAGATATTTATATTAAAAAATACATACAGTATCCAAGTAAGAACATTCCTTTAAGTTCATTAAAAAAAAAAAGTATTTTTTTAATACTTATGGGTTCCACTAGTCCATTTGTATGGATAGTCAAGAACAGGAACTCCATAATTTAACTGGTTCAAGTCAGAAACTTGTACATAGACTTAGGAAGAGTTCAAATTTAGGTTGTGGTTGTCTTAGTGACATAATGACACAAATACGTTTTAAAATGCTTTCCATACCAGCAGTATTTCTGTTTGCTACATTATTTATTAGTTGTCTTTAGCGATATCAGTGAACCTGAAACCCTGATACTTTTATCACCATTTTATCTTTAATAAGTTAAATTGAATTGCTGTGCAAGGGTTTGGGAAGTTGATAAGCCTACAAATAACTTTCTTCTTTAAATATTCAAAGAAAGAGTGAGTGGTGATGGAAAGATACAGTAAAGCCAGGTGCGAATTTTGTCATAGAGACAACTGACTTGTAACCTCCTTACCTTTTCTCATAGAAAGGGGCATTTCTCAAGCTGATGCTGACAGACCTCAGTGTAATGACGGTTACAGAGCAGGAATTAAGACCTGCTGAATCCACACTGACTCTGAAGTGTGAATTCTGAGTTTGCAGTGTTCTCTCCAGGGACATGGCACAAAGGCAGACAAATACATTCATCGTAGAATTTGTAGGACCCATAGCTCAAGCTCTATTCAGCTTTGAAGTAGCTTCTGAATCCAAGGTGTCTGTGCATAACCAGCTCTGAATCCCTGCAGCTATCTTGTGGTTAACCTGCAGTAGTGCAGACTTCTCTGAATACTGAAAAGCTTGCTTTTTTTCTTATGCAAATATTATTCCTCTTACTTTATCTCTCTTTGAAGTACAGAAAGCTTTACAGTCTTCCAGGATGACATTTATAATATTCTGGGCATACACGACCAGACAGGTACTTTTCATTTAAGTGCAGCACACATGGAATAGCCTGTTTCTTTGTTTAATTGTTAAAGGTGGTTAGTCCAGATACCAAAATGAACACTGCAGATTTCTGAAAGAGGTGAGATGAATTCTAGATTGGAGACAGTGTTTGTCAGAGCACTTTGTTTGTTTCTTCTCCAAAACTGATTGTTTTGTAGACAACAAAGAACAAGTTGAACTATAAAAATCAGATTAGAGGACTAGAGATTTATAGCTGCCTGCTTTATGTACATTATTTTAAATTGCAGTTCATTGGCTGGACATGGATTGACAAAGTTATTCTACTGCATGCTCCTGCTTCAAAAGATTTCCATGGAGACATTTAGTTTTATTTTTTATATCTGTATTCCAACCCAAACTATTCTATGATTCAACTGTTACCTGCAGCAGAAAATATACAAGGATTTTAATTTCCATTTTTCTTCATTACTTTCCTTGGTAATCCTCCTTGTGGAGTGTTTAGTCTAGCTCCAGCTGTAGACTAGGAAATTAATAGAAAGTTGGTTCAAGAGAACTGAACAATTGGAGTAATTTATTTAGATAGAATCACAGAATAATGTGACCTTTAAGAACATTGAGTCTAACTGTTAACAGCACTGTGAAGTCCACCTCTAAACCATGTCTCTAAGTGCCACATCTACACATCTAAATACCTCCAGGGTTGATAATTCAACCACTTCCCAGGGTAGCCTGTTCCAATGCCTGACAACCCTTTCCATGGATAATTTTTTCCCTTGTTATTTGTTTTTTGTTATTTGGGAGAAGATACCCCCACATCAGTATTCAGGTAGTTGTAAAGAGTGATAAGGTCCCACCTCAGCCTCTTCTCCAGGCTGAACACCTCCAGTTCCCTCAGCTGCTCCCCATCACGCTTGTGCTCCAGCCCAGTCACCATCCTTTGTTGCCCTTCTCTGGACTTGCTCCAGCACATCAATGTCTTTCTTGCTTTGAGTGACCCAAAACTGGGCACAGTATTGAAGTGCCTATTCACCAGTGCTGAGTGCAGAGGGACAATCCCTGCCCTGGTCCTGCTGGCCACACTGCTCCTGATACAGACCAGGTGCCAGTGACCTTCTCGGCCACCTGGGCACACGCTGGCTCATGTTCAGCTGCTGTCACCAGCACCCCCAGGTCCTTTTCCACTGTGCCACTTTCCAGCCACTCTTCCCTCAGTCTGTAGCGCTGCCTGGGGTTGTTGTGACTCAAGGGTGGGAGCCTTTGACCTCATAAAATTTGCACTGGCCTTGACCTCATAAAATTTGCCTTGGGTCATTGATCCAGACTGTCCAGATCCCTCTGCAGAGCCTTCCTGCTCTCCAGCAGAGCAACACTCCTGCCCAACTTGGTGTCATCTGCAAACTCACTGAGCATGCACTTGATCCCCTCATTCAGATTGTCAATAAAGATATTAAACAGGACTGGTCCTGGTACTGAGCCCTGGAGAGCCCCAGTGATGCCCAGCTCCAGCTGGTCCAGCTCCATTCACCAGCCCTCTCTGGGCCTGGCCATCCAGACAATTTTTTCCCAGCAAACAGTCCACACATCCAAGCTACAGGAAACCAGTTTCTTCAGGATAATGTTGTGACAAATGATGTCAAAGTCCTAAAGGCCAGCAGACAACATACACAGCCTTTCCTTCACCCACTAAACAGGTCACCTTGTTGAAATCAGGTTATTCAAAATAGGAAAGCTCAGTTACACACTGATTGGGAAGAAGAGGTTATTTATGGCCTAGAACAAAGCCGCAGTTGTAGTGAGCTCATTTAGTTCAGTTTTTGAATGCATTAAGGTAGCAGGTGATTGTCAATGAAGCCCAACTAACAAAATCAACTGCCTACTGGGTTTTTTTTATGAAAGAGAGTTCCAGGACTCTCTCAAGGTACTGTCTCAATACACTGCTTCCAATGCCTTGATGTATGAGGGAGGTGCTTTAGACATGAGTGAGCTGAAAGTCACTCTAAATATTACTCCAAAGCTACCCTATTTTGGGTAGGTTTGGAGTAATATTTAGAGGCAATGGCCTAATAATAGCCTAGTGAACATGGAATGAGATGGATGGAGTCAGTGGTTAAGAGCAAGGGTGGGAAGGAAAGCAGAAGATATAATGCTGAGGGCAAAGCCAACAAGCAGTTTTCTCTGGCAGAACCCTTTGAGGAAACTTATTCTACTTACAGCACAAAATATTGTAATTCCTTTAGAAGATGAAGATCTGCCAACTTCTGTTCTAGAATTAAAAAATACTCTGCAAAAGCAGTTGACTGTAACATTTATGTGCTTGCAAGACTTACTAGGCTACCAAAATTCATCTACCATCTGTAGTTAGATAGCAGGAGCTGAGAAAGCCAGGTGTGAACCTGAGTAATGGTTTTGTAGTGTATTGTGAATTTTTGTCACTGGCCATAAAGCTGTGAGCCATGAGCATAAGTGAGCAAGTTGCTAGGCTTTTTCTGCTCTTATAAGTGAAATAACAAGGCCCATTACCACAGGGATGCTGGTATAAAGCACAGTGTCCTCAGGAATTCTCAGTGGTATGCTGAATGGAGAACAGTAATATATTTGTTGGAAATACTTCCCAGTCCACATCTCAAGGGTAGAATTAACACTGTATATCCTTTACATATAAATATAGCTCACTGAAGGAAAAGATTCTTTAGTGAGAATGACTGTCATTGTTATCCTGCTGAATTTTTTATTTATCTGTAACTATGGCTTATAAAAGAAAACAAGGTCTAAGGTGAATAGGATTAAGAAAGTAGTGTTGCACTGATGGTGTTGTCCCCATGTCTCTGATGTTACATTTACATTAACATAATCACATTTACATTAACATACCTCAACAGCTGTTGGATTATCTTTTCTGGTGTTAGCAACCACACAGCTAATTCTGCACTGGCAGGATCAAACCAATTTACTAAATTATTTCTAGCTTTGGACAAATTGATCTCATCACCAAGAATCCCATCTCTTCTAGATTACTTCTTATTGATCCTCTTACCATTTTACATCTGCTATGTATTAAACAATGCTGAAGCTCAGATGTCTAATTTTAGAAACTGAATTAAAAAACCCACTCTGTCTCTGCTTACCAGGTTCCTCTGTTTCTGCCAAGTTAGCTTTCTTATTATAAGGGGCTTTTAAGTCTTATATTAACAGAGGTTCCATGATTGTCTCTGAGGGCCCAACAAAAGTGGATTGACACTGTTTTCAATCAAAACACTAGTTTCCTGTAAATGACACTTAATTGTACAGGGGCACATTATGATGGCTTTTGGCAATGTAGTGCACTGGCAAAGGTGATGGTCAAAATACCAGTGACTATCAGAAATAGGTCATAGAATGCTATTTTTGACATCACTATTAAATCATAAATATAGGGCTTATACGGTGAAAGTATTTGCTTGAAACTTGGTAAATATTGAGTGGTGAACCACAGGTACCCTTGGAACATCCCTGAGTATTGCTATCACTACTTCCAGGCTGTGATTCAGACTTCTCTGAGTTAAGGAAGGCATTTTTCAATTCAGCCAAGCTGAGGTTTTTGGATGAAAACATACAGTACATTCATATCTAATTTGTGGACAGAATTTGCTGATGCCTGTGCTCTTTATTTGCTTGGTAAGCTCTTATTTTACCACCAAGAACTTAGGCTTCTTCTGAGGTATGGAAAGCTTCATTACCAGCTACATAAAACCTTGCTCCAGGAAAGCTTCTGAAGCAACAAGATACAACACCATATATATGGGTTGATGATTTTTTAAAATTATGTTACATTTTTTCATCTTCTTTTAAGGATTTAGGTTATAAGACCAAGTCCCCATAAGGGAAATTATTGTTAGAGCAGGGACCTGGACACATCATTAATAGATACAATAAAGCATTTTAATTAAAGTACTAACATAGAAATTAATGAGTACTAGTCCTAGAAAGAATTTGTAATAATTTGTTATTGATTATGATTATCATAATATGATAATGATTATGAAATTTCTAGTTTTTTTCTAAAACTTGTTGCTTTGCCCAGCATTTGCTTAAGTTTATTTGCAGATGAAAATACAAATGCAATGATCCAAGAATCACAGGCACTGTGGTTCTTTGTAGGATGACATTTAGTGTTAATGAACTAATGCACAGCAGTCAAATAGGGAACTATTAGTTTTTTTTTATTAAAACCAAAACCAATAAGAGCAGAATTTAAAAAAAACCAAAAAACAACAC